>NW_027491121.1:737500-1067500 GCF_021521415.1 Bidens hawaiensis | reverse complement strand
CTGTTATATTGGGCCGGGGTGGTTGTATAATTTTTTATTAATAGTTATGAATGGTCCATACACCGACGTCGACACCACTAGGGAGGTGCTGATAAAACAGGCCACTAAGACACTCGGCCCTTTCTAGTTCACCACCACTCTGTGCTCCACAATTTCAATTTGTCATTTGTTATCATCTAAAACCTAACAAAATTAGACACACTGGTTTTGAAACACGATTGAATGAAACCCGTGTGTAACTAGGGGTGTTAAATGCGTCGTTCCAGCGGGTTGACGTGTTCAACCGGACACGAACCCAACCTCACCCAAATCTGAAAATCATGTCAGACATGCACGTGAACCCAAACATGACATGCATATTCATGAGTTAACCCGACCCGACCCATTTGACCCAAAAGTTATTAAGTACTTATTTATATATCTATTATTCCTAAGATGGGAAAATGTGTTGAATCACTTAACACACCTGAAGAACATATATAAAAGATATGGATCATTGTTACCTATTTCCATGTTGAAGAGCGTTTAGTGTTTTAAATATAATGCTATTTAGCTATTATTATTGCAAGGGTCATTCTCTTGTTGCAACTCTAGGTGTTGTATCCTTTGTCGGAGTTGTTTAATCTCTTGTTCCAACTATAGATCTTGGATTTGTCGCTTGAGTCATTTGATCTTGTAATCCCATGGGTCGGGATAGACTTCATCGCTGCCTCGAGTGGCGAATCCGTGAGGGCGTCGATCTTCTCCACAAGCATGTGAACTACCAATGTTTATGTTTATATCTTGGTTGGCGACTCTTCGAACAAGAAAACCCTTGTCTTCACATGCATAAAGAACTATTTGAACAACCAAAACCCTTGTCTTCACATGCATACCGAATCCATGGCTTTACTCAAATGGCTCAAAACAATTGATCATAAACAAAATAACCTAAACCGAAATATTCGGTTGACAAGCTTCACGCTTACAATTCTTTAATCAAATATCATAAAAACTAACTAAACAAAAGACCAAACAACATTTTATAAATAAACATTTGGGCCCGGCCGACTTAATGGATTGGATGTTCCTATATCATTTCTATTGACAACAATTTCACAAATATAGACAAATCGTATAAAGAGTGACAAATTTAACGACTCGGTACTAATTTTTGCACTTGATTAAAATAAAACTTACAGTAGTTTGTTGGGTGAATGCAAGCAAAATAAATCCAGTAGCTTAAGAAGGGCTTGTGATTATTTGGATGCATGGGATATGAGAGATGCGGGACCAATAGGAGCCGCCTCTTCTACTGCACCTTCTTTCTAGATTTGGACATTCTTCAATTTCTAAACTCAAAAGTGGAGGCAGAAGAATGTCTGGTAGACCCCTCACCTTCGGGCAATCATTTAAAGAGAGATGCTGGAGGGAGGTAAGGTGTTGGAGTCCCACTGATAGTGACTGCAGTTTCTTAAATCCATATATCTTAAGATGAGTAAGAGATGAAGGCAGAAGATGAGACAACTGACTACTCCTGCTCACACCATCATCTTCTTCTCTACCCCGTAACCCGAGGGTGACAAGTGAGGTTGGGAAATTCTGTGGGCCCCACTCTAAGATGGGCTTCTTCAAACCCCCTATATCAAGGGTATGCATTCTGGGAGGCCAAAATCCACGAGGAAAGGAAGCATCTACACGTGGGCAATTGGCTATTGTCAGATCAAGGTGAGATTGGGCAATTCATAGTCAGGAAATGATTCTAAATTCTGACAATCAGAAATTGTTAGTAAGGTGAGGTGAGTGAAGTGACTCAATTCATTGATGGTTGTCAGATTCGGCCAATTCCATAACATTGCATGTTCAAGCATTGCATGCTTTGGCTGTTGATAAGCAGCCTAGTACTCAGTTTATCGCATGAATCAACAAAGAGATACTTGAGCTGCTGCCCTTTTGGGAATAAAACAGATGTCATGGAAGGACAAAGTATGATGTTCAACATCACAATGGTATATGGACACCTACAATGCTCCATACTCTCACAATCTTCTATCTTTAACCTCCAAAGCGTTGATATGAGGTTGCTACCACAATTATCCTCCTCCGTCTCTCCTAATCTCACCAACTCCTGATAGTTCCTCGCTTCCATGTATATTATTTCATTACACTTAGAAATGCTTAATTCTTCAACTTCCCTAAGATACTCCATAACACCATTCCACACCACATCATTTAGCCCTAAAATGGATTCTATTTTCAACTTCTTGACTGGTGGAGCTGCTTGAACCAGCCTTCTCAACACACCACTATCACATTTTCCTATTTTAAGATGAATCAATGAAGGTAGTTCTTCAATCGACATGTCAGCCAGCTCTGGAAAATCTCTAATAGCAAGCTTTTGAAGACATGGAAACGACCGAACCCCAATATCAGTCAACCTCTTCATGTTTTGTATTTCAAGAATTTCAAGTGAGGGGAATGCAAGACCAGTACATGTTAACTCTGAACCCATAGCTTTCACCTCATCCATGTCTTCAATAAACAACTCCTTAAGTGACTGCAACTGCCCAAGTGGTGGTAACGACGTACACTTTTTACAGCTACGTATAGACACACTGATCAAATGAAGAAATGACGGATCTCCAACCCATTTTGGAAACTCTATACCACCATATGACACTATTCCAAGCTTTATCAAACTGTCATTATGAGGCCTCAACACATCGAGGACCTCCTTTTCAAGAGATTCCTTTCGAGAATCATCAAACACGTCACTCTATTCTAGTTCAAACTCGCTAAACCTCTTTTGCCATAAGTTCACCTCACTTACATGCATTGCCACTTCCACTTTTTCCAGCCCCTTGATGTGAGTCTTCCCACGAAGATTTTTAAGATTTTTAAGGTCGGTTATTGCAAGGCCGTTGTCTCCTCCAATAACAATCTTAGAGAGAGTTTGTAAGCTTTTCAGCTCGCCAATCCTTAAGGGCATCTTATTCAAAAGTGGAGTTTTCCCAATGTCCAAATGCCGCAAGTTTTTAAGCTTTGATAAGCTGTTAGGCAATTCACTTAATTTGTTACATCCAAAAAGGATTAATGTCTGTAAATTGCAGAGATTGCTGACAAATTCGGGTAATTGCGTGATTAAGCTTCGAGATAAATTAAGATACCGCAAGTGCTTCAAACTGCCAATGGTCTCTGGCACCTCACTTATCTGACAATCACTCAAAGAGAGAACCCTTAACAACGGTAGTTCTATAAATAACTCAACCAGAATCTTTTCAGATAGGTAGAAAATTTTCCTACTATCTTCCACTATTGTCACTGCTAAGAATGTTCTCAAACTTTTAGCTCTTTCCAATGCCTTGAACTTCGAGTAAGCTACATATTTCTCACAAACAAATGACATATGACGATACTTTTCTGAACCTTGCTTCCTAACATCCATCACCATCCCATTGTCTAACCTTAAAAAGAATTCTTTAGCAACAAAAGTGGCCAAGTCATTTAGCAAGTCATGCATCACGAACAATGATTTGTCATTAGGTGCATGTTGATAAAATGACCTTGACAACAACTCCTCAAAATATTTAAGACCTAAGTGTTCCATTGACTTGTTTGAAGATGACGGGTTTAGAAAACCTTCTGCCATCCAAAGTAAAATCAAATCGTCCTTGTCAAACATATAGTCCTTGGGGAACAAGGAGCAGTATGAAAATAATTGCTTCAAACATGCTGAAAGATCCTGGTAGCTTAGTATAAGAGCTGGGAGGATCTCATCTTTCTCTTCTAACGTCCAAATATCGCTATTCAAAAGCTCCTTCCATTCTTCTTCTGTCTTTGTCCTCAATAACCTTCCAAGTACTTCTAAAGCCAAAGGCAAGCCATTGCATTTTCTTACAATGCCTTCACCATGTGGTCTGAGAATTGGATGTGAATCAAAGTTATTTGCACCAAGCGCATGTTGAGCAAATAAAGACACAGCATCGTCATGTGCCAAAGTGTGGAGATCGCTATGATGATCATAACCTAGCTTTTGGAGTAGTTGCATCTTCCGAGTCGTCATTATAATTTTACTTCCGGGAGCACACTCATGAAATGGGCTCACCAGGTTCTTCCACTCCTCATAACTTTCACTCCAAACATCATCTAATACTCTCAAGAATCTTTTCTCCTTAAGTTGATTTCTAAGAGCTACTTGAAGGAGATTCAAATCTGTGATATCCTTGTTTTCCCCCTTAAAGTTTTGTAAGATAACTTTGCTTATATTAAAGATCTCAAACCGATCAGAGACACAAACCCAAGCCGTGAGTTCAAAGTGCTTCTTAACTTCATCATCGTCATACAAAAGTCTAGCTAGAGTGGTCTTCCCTAACCCGCCCATACCAACTATGGGCACGATGCTAAAGTTCTTATTGCATGGCTCATCACCTAATAGCTTCACGAGCAATTCCTTCTTTTCCTGTTGCCGTCCAACAATACCAGATGCGTCTACCAAAGAGGTCTGGTAAATTCTTTTTGAAATTCCTTCTTTTACAACCAAACCTAGATTAACCTTTTCATTTTCTAGATCCCTAAATTTTGTGGTAATATCATCTAACTTGTGATGCATCCTGTTACTTAGTTTGAAATTTGTGCAACAAGTTGGGACAAGCCTTGTTACCTTGCTGGTGATGGATCCAGATTGATGGGCGAACTCATGACGCATAGCTTCAGTTGTTATATCATCAAGTACTTCATCAATGTCGTATGCCAGATGTTGGAGATCATTGAGCCACTGCTTAACAGCTTGATCGGTTATTTCCTTCTGAGAAGCATCATTAAGCAGAGACTGGATCCGGCTTAGTATCCTCTCTAGTTTCTTGAGTTCTGCATGAATTCCTTGGGACCGAACATATGTCTTCAAGGCTTCAGAGGCCAGCTTCTCAAAAACGGTTTTCAGGAGTTCAGAGGCAATGATTTCAGCCATTGTTTGTATAACAAGAATATTTGTGAGTGAATTGAAATTGTAAGTGTATGAAAGAAGAAAGGATGTCAACTGCTGTGTATAGTTCCTTCAGCTAATAATTGGGTACCATCCACAGAATTATTATCCAATACACTTATAATTTTCTTCCCTAATTATCGATACACACTTATAATGTCATGTAGCCATTCACTTATTATCTATACACTTATAATTTCATTCACTCGTTTTTCCAATATATTTCCAGTGATAATTTTCTTATTTCAGTACCACATTTAAATCACTATTACAGTTAACTTTGATACTCACTACCTGAATTATTTATCTTAATAAACTATTTACATTTTCAGGATAGTGTTAATAAATATGATAAATTCTATATAAATAATACATGATTTAAAATTTTATTAAACATTATTATATTTCGCATATTACATAACTTAAAACTTGATAAAGTCGAAAAATAAAGATAACGTAATTTAGCGTGGTGCAAAAGAACTATTTCACACGCCTTTGTCATATAAACACTTCTTGAGGTAACCTTATATAAATGCTAGCATTTGACTGAATGACAAGGTGGATGACAGATAAGAGCTAGGACGATTTCGTGAAGCTTAAAGTAGTAATGAAGTTTTGTAAAAGTTGACAGCAATATATGGTTCATAAATAACTCGGACACTATCGTCGGAAAGTTCAACAAGTTCGTCCAACTACTTGTTGAGAAGCAGCCATTTCAAGATCCAGACGATGTCTTCGAGTACGAGTCCGAGTGCGAGTGGTGATGGAAGTAAATAAAGCAAATACCAAAGACTAGAGGGAGATTGTAAAGCCCATTTCTAGTGTTAGTCTTTCGTATTTGTAATATGTATTTTTTGTATGTTATGTTTAACTTCTTTATGTATGTTTGGACCATAGGCCATATGTACTTAAGCACAATGGGATATTTGATAATGAAATGTATGTGCATGAGAATACACACAATATATATTGTGTGTGTATCTCATACACAAAGCGAACCTTTTGCAAATCTTATCCTTACTACTTATAAACTCTCTCTCTCTCTCTTCACGGCAATAAACAAACAAACAAGATCCGAGATCTCGGTCCTAACTAGTTGTTTCCGTCAACTATTGTAGAGGTTGATCCAAGATAACAAGTAATAGTTGTGTTTGTTGTTAGATCCGTTCAAGGGACCTACAGCATCCCAATTAACAATTAAGGAAGAGTGAAGGATCGATTAAGGCAGGTCGGAGGTTCGAAAAAGGCACATAATGTGTTATAACTATAATGACCTGGTATGAGAATGTTGAGCCAGCATTATTGTGATGCCAAACGAGTCTCGAACTAATTTCATTTTCAATGACAATTTCACATCATGTATAGTGAATGATTACTTGAGTAATGGATTTGGCGAGGGCGTACAAAAGGAGAGATGACGGATGAGTTATCGTGTCGAAGTTTGTACAGGCTTTCGGCATTGACTGGAAATTATCAAAAGGCGAAGATTCAAGGCAATTGGGAAGCGTGTTCGGCCGTATTGATGAAACCAAAACCCCTAGAGGTTCAGAGAACAAATAATCAAAGCTTGATGACAATGAGGACGCACGAGCGACTGGTGTTAGATCGATTGTTATGCACAAACCGGAGAGTCGCCCAAATTTCTAGACCAGCCCGTCCAAATTTTTTTTATTTTTTAGACTTGGTATTGCTACTTCTCCCGGTTGAAAATACAATGCGGTGGGTAAACGGTTGCAAAATCTAATAATTACTTAAAATGATTACTTTTAACTAAATGACCTGCAACCGAAATTAGATGGTCGCAAAATTTGAAACTATTTTGCAACTAGATCTTGATTGTCGCAACTCTTTTAATTTCAGTAGCAAATTGGTCGCAAATTTTGGGACCATATTCTTCGGTCGCAAATATCGGTCACAATTGCCTAGTTTGTCTAGTAGAAATAATAGGTAGGGGTTTAAACGTGTCAAAGAGGGTATATCAGTGTTTTACCAATTTTGGAGCCGAACACATTCGATCACATCTTTCTTTTCTTTAATTTCTATTCACTGAAATTATTTGTTATTTAATCTCGATCAAAGTTGTTTGATTACTATTAAAGAAAAAACAGAGTACTACAATAACCATCTGTATGCTTTTAAAAATACAGATGAAACATAACAATGTGCATTGGGCTTGTGGTGAGCATTGGGTATACTATGAATAAAAAAATTTAGGCGGTGGGCGCATATAATATATATGCGTGTGGGATGATGACGATGACGACGAACTTAGTTGAGTGTATTAGCCACCCATGTACTGACAAACACAATGCCCAGCTATCATACATAACTTTCATTTTGTACTGAATATATTTCTAAGCAAACAAACCTGCTATAGCCCGAATCCGTAGTGCAATTATCCAACCTCTTTTTTAATTAGCTTGTAGAAGATACTTAAATATATATGACCAGGCGCTCAAATCACTTAACACGACTAAAGAACATACATAAAAGACATGGATCATTGATACATATTTTCATGTTGAAGAGTGTTTAGTATTTTAAATATGTTATGGTAAGTAGCTATTAATATTGCAAAGGTCATTTTTAAAGTTATAATACTGAAAAAGATATCTTTCCTTATAAAAGAGTAACTTTACCCACACATGTAACTTTTAAAGCACCGTTTCCTATACTTAAATTAATATATCACAAGAACATTTCTAAATGAAGTACCATTTCCCATACTAATTCCTTTGAGATTTTATTTGTGCGGTTGGGTGATGATGACTTATAACCACCATCAATGAATAAGATAATCACAAGGTATGAAATTGTGAAATTCTACAGGCCTATATTATGACAAATGGGCTTAGTTCTCTAACCATCATTTATCTAAAAATAAGTTTAGTGACTAAGGGATTTGAGTATATCAAACTGCAGACCATGATGATTTAAATATGGATTAACAAACTGCTATTGAATGTATCAAGTTAAAGACAGAGGAATTCTGTTGACATTAGTTCAAGTCAACAGAACTAAAATTTCAAATGTATACATGAAAAGACAATAAAATTTCTACTCACAACAATTTCGCAAATATATAAAATCGTATAAAGAGTAACAAATTTAACGATTCATACTAATTTTTGCACTTGATTAAAATAATACTTACAGTAGTTTGTTGGATGAATGCAATCAAACTCAGTCTGGTAGTTTAAAAAATATAAGGATGTTCTGGGTTTATTCTGATGCATGGGATATGAGAGATGCGGGACCAGTAGGAGCCTCTTTTACAGCACTTTCCCTCTAGATGTGGGCATTCATTGATGTATAAACTCAAAAGTGAAGGCAGCAGAATGTCTGGTAGATCCCTCAACTTTGGGCAGTTAATAAAATAGAGATGTTGGAGGGAGGTGAGGTGTTGGAGTCCCATTGAAACTGATTTCAGTCTCTTAAATTCAACTATCCCAAGAGAAGTAAGAAAAAGATGTGACAATTGACTACACGTACTCACACCAACACCATCATCTTCTTCTGACAATCCACCCCGTAATGTTAGGTTGACAAGTGAGGTTGGGAAATTCTGTGGGCCCCACTCTAAGATCGGCTTCTTCTTCAAACTCCCTATTTCAAGGGTATGCATTCTGGGAGGCCAAAAACCACGAGGAAAGGAAGCATCCATACGTGGGCAATTTTGTATTTTCAGAGATGTTAACAAGGTGAGATTTGGTAATTCATGGTCAGGAAATGACTCTAAATTTGGACAAGCGTGTATTGACAGGTAGGTGAGGTGAGTGAAGTGACTCAATTCATTGATAGTTGTCAGACCTGGCCAGTTGAACAACACTGCACTTTGAAGTATTGGCATGCTTTGGCTGTTGATAAGCACCCTAATACTGTTATCTCCACCTAACTCCTTTTCTAACAGTGTCACACAGACTAATGCGAAGATGCTTGAGCTTCTGCCCTAATTTTGTTGGGAATGAAACAGATGTCATGGAAGAACAAAAGGAGATATCCAAGAACTCAATGTTATTTGGACACCTACAATGCTCCAAACTTTCACATCTTTCAATCTCTAAGCTCCTAAGAGTTGTTATGAAGTTTCTCCCTCCTCTCTCTCTCCTAATCTCACCAACTTCTGGAAGTTCCTTACTTCCAAGTATCTTATTTCATTACACTTACAAATCATTATTGTTTCAACTTCCCTAAGATACTCCATAACACCATTCCACACCACATCATTAAGCCCTGAAATGGAGTCTATTTCCAACTCCCTGACTGATGGAGCTGCTTGAACCAGCCTTCTCAACACACCACTATCACATTCTCCTATTTCAAGATCTTTCAATGAAGGTAGTTCTTCAATTGACTCTGATAACAACCTTTTCAAGGCATGGAAACGACGCAGCCCCTATACTAGTTGACCATGCTTCCAACCTCTTCATGTTTTTTATTTCAAGAATTTCAAGTGAGGGGAATGCAAGACCAGTACCTGTTAACCTTGAACCCATAGCTTTCACCTCATCCATGTCTTCAATAAACAACTCCTTAAGTGACTGCAACTGCCCAAGTGGTGGTAATGACGTACACTTTTTACAGCTACGTATAGACACACTGATCAAATGAAGAAACGACGGATCTCCAACCCAATTTGGAAACTCTATACCACCATATGACACTATTCCAAGCTTTATCAAACTGTCACTATGAGGCTTCAACGCAGTCAGTACCTCCTTTTCAAGAGACTCCTTTCGAGAATCATCAAACACTTTACTCCATTCTAGCTCTAACTCACTAAACCTCTTTTGCCATAAGTTCGCCTCATGTGCGTGCATTGCCGCTTCCACTTTTTCCAGCCCCTTGATGTGAGTCTTCCCATGAAGATTTGTTAAGTCTTTAAGATCAAAAATTGCAAGGCCATTATTACCTCCAATAATGATCTTGGAGAGAGTATGTAAGCTTTTCAACTCACCAATCCCTAAGGGCATCTTATTCAAAAGCATAGTGTCGCTAATGTCTAGATGCCGCAAGTTTTTAAGCTTTGAAAAGTTGGGCAATTTACATAATTTGTTACATCCAAAAAGCATTAGTGTCTGTAAATTGTAGAGATTGCTGACATTTTCTGGTAAATGGGTGATTAAGATTCGAGATAAGTTAAGATACCGCAGGTGCTTCAAACTGCCAATGGTCTCTGGTACTTCACTTATCTTATAACCACTCAAAGACAGAACCCTTAACAATGGTAGTTCGGGAAATAAGTCAACCAGAATCTTTTCAGATAGGTAGAACTCTTCCCAGCTACGTGTCTGTTTAATGGATACAACTAAGAATGTTCTTAAACTTTGAGCACGCTTGAATGGCTTGAACTTCGAGTACGCTGCATATTTCTCACGAACAAACGACATTTGACGGCACTTTTCCAAAGCTTTCTTCCTAACATCCATCACCATTACATCGTCTAACCTTAAAAAGAATTCTCTAGCAACAAGTGTGGCCAGATCATTTAGCAAGTCATGCATCACAAACAACGATTTGTCATTAGGTGCATGTTGAAAGAATGTCCTTGACAACAATTCCTCAAAACATTCAAGACCTAAACGTTCCATTGACTTGGTTGAAGATGATTGATTCAAAAAACCTTCGGCCATCCAAAGTAAAACCAAATCATCTTTATCAAACATATGGTCCTTGGGAAACAAGGAGCAGTATGCAAACAGCTGTTTCAAACATGCAGAAAGGTCATGGTAGCTAAAGCCTAAGAGCTGGTATTATCTCATCTTTTTTCCCTAACCTCCAAATCTCACTATTCAACAGCTCTTTCCACTCTTCTTCGTCGTTCTTTGTCCTTAATAACCTTCCAAGTACTCTTAAAGCTAAAAGCAACCCATCACATTTTTTTACGATGTCTTCACCATGTGGTTTGAGGATTGGGTGTGAATCAAAGTTATTTTCACCCAACACATGTTGAGCAAATAAAGACACAGCATCGTCATGTGCCAAAGTGTGGAGATCGCTATGATGATCATAACCTAGCTTTTGGAGTAGTTGCATCTTCCGAGTCGTCATTATAATTTTACTTCCGGGAGCACACTCATGAAATGGGCTCACTAGGGTCTCCCACTCCTCATAACTTTCACTCCAAACATCATCTAGTACAATCAAAAATCTTTTCTCCCTTAGTTGATTTCTAAGAGCTACTTGAAGAAGATTCAAATCTGTCTAAATCCTTGTTTTCTCCATTCCCTATGATAGCTTTGCTTATATTAAAGATATCAAACTCATGATCAGGTACACACACCCAAGCCATGACTTGGAAGTGCTTCTTAACTTCCTCGTCATTATACAAAAGTTTAGCTAGAGTGGTTTTCCCTAACCCGCCCATACCAACTATGGGCACGATGCTAAAGTTCTGATTGCATGCAGGCTCATCCCCTAATAACTTCACGAGCAAATCCTTCTTTTCCTTTCGCCGCCCAACAATACCAGATGCATCTACCAAAGAGGTTTGATAAATTCTTTTTGGCTTGTCATCTCTTACGATTAAACCAAGACCGACCCTTCTCTTTTCTAGATCTTCTAATTTGTTGGTATTATCATCTAACTTCTGGCGCACCCTCAGACTTAGTGATAAATTTGTGAAAGAAGTTGGGATGAGCCTTCTTACCTTTCTGGCGATGGCTCTAGATTGCTGGTCGAACTCACAGCGCATAGCTTCAGCTGCTAAGTCATCAAGTACGTCATCAATGTCGTAAAGCCAGATGTTGGAGATCTTTGAGCCACTGTTTAACAGCTTCATCATTTATTTCCTTCTGGGAAGCATTATTTAGATAAGATTGGATCTGGATCAGTTTCGTCTCCCATTTCTTGAGCTCTGAATGAATTCCTTGGGACTGAACATATGTCTTCGAGGCTTCAGAGGCCAGCTTCTCAAAAATGGGATTCAGGAGTGCGGAGACGATGATTTCAGCCATTGTTAAGTGTATGGAACTCTAGTATATTTGTGAGTGAATTGAAATTGTAAGTGTATGAAAAGAAAGAAGGGATGTCAACTGCTGTTTATAGGTCCTTCAGCTAATATTTCGGTACCATCCACAGAATTATTATCCAACTTATAATGTCATTTAGCCATTCACTTATTATCTATACACATATAATTTCATTCGCTCGTTTTTCCAATATATATCCAGATAAATATTGATAACTTTTTTTTATTACAGTACCACATTTAAATAAATATTACAGTTTATGTTGATACTCACACCTGAATTATTTATCTTAATAAACTATTTACGTTTTCAGGATAGTATCAATAAATATGATAAATTCTATATAAATAATACATGATTTAAAGTTTTATAAAATATTATTATATTTTGCATATTACATAACTTAAAACTTGATAAAGTCAAAATATAAAGGTAACGTAATTTAGTATGGTACTAAAGAAGTAATTCACACACCTTTGTCATATAAACATCTTGAGGTAACGTTATATATGTATACGCTAACATTTGACTGAAATAATGACAAGGTGGATGGCATATAAGAGCTAGGCCGATTTCGTGGAGCTTAAAGTAGTAACGAAGTTGTGTAAAAGTTGACAATCCGCGTGGTGTACTACACTACTATGAAATTCATGGTCTCTTATATAGTAACTAATGGTCCATGAATAACTACAAAATCTTTAGACTTGAACTGTGGAACGGTTTAAAATGAAAAATTAAAGGAAAATTCTCAAAATAACCCAAAAGAGGAGAGAGAGAAAAAATAATCCAAAAAGAAACCAGATTCCCTAAATAACCCATGAAAATTGTACTGAGCCGACACATTAGTATTATAACCAACGAGATTTTACAACCAATTAAAACATGACACTTGTAAATTTTCTGACATTTCCAACAAGATTTTTAAAAATCTTGGGGTTTTCGTCCATATTTATAATTTAAATCATTTTGTAAAAAGCAATCTCTTCAGACGGTTTTTTTATGTTTCTTATTTGGTCCATTCAAATTATATTTTTATTGAGAAAATAGCTTTATGAATTTCGTCTTCCAAGACGCATTTTGAACGAATTTCGTCTTCGAAGTTCATATTCTCATGTTTCTTATCTGGTAAGTTTTAAAAGTTTAATATCATCTCGACCGATAGGATTTTTGGTATTCCGTCTCGACCGACTGAGTCTTTGAATATTCCATCTACTCCGACTATTTTTAATTAGGTTTCAGGTGGACCGCACTTTTTTAAATTAAATTATTAATTAAATCTAATATTATTATCTTCATCTTTTCCACATTCTTCCATTTTCATCTTCAAGTTCAAGCTCTTAACCCTATAAAAAAGTGGTGGCTCATTGCATCAATAATGTACTTTATAGATCAACTGGTTGAGGACAACACTAGAAGCCCAAAGGGTTCCATTTTCATACTTGAACTTGTAACTTTTAAAAGAAGTACCGTTTCCTATACTTACATTAATATATCACAAGAACATTTTTAAATGAAGTACCGTTTCCCAGACTAATTCCTTTTGAGATCTTATTTTTGCGGTTGGGTGATGATGACTTGTAACCACCATCAATGAATAAAATGGTCGCAAGGTATGAAATTATGAAATTCTGCAGGCCTATATTATGACAAATGGGCTTAGTACTCTAACCATCATTTATCTCAAAATAAGTTTAGTGACTAAGGGATTTGAATTTATCAAACTGCAGACCATGATGATTTAAATTTGGATTAACAAACTGGTATTGAATACAAAATAAATCAGATCAAGTTAAAGACAGCGGAATTCTGCTGACATTAGTTCAAGTCAACAGAAAACTAAAATTTCAAATGCATAGATGAAAAGACTATAAAATTTCTACTCACAACAATTTCGCAGATATATAAAATCGTATAAAGAGTGACAATTTAACGACTCGTACTAATTTTTGCACTTGATTGAAATAATACTTACAATAGTTTGTTGGGTGGGTCATTTATTTATTTTGATGCTGGGGAAATGAGAGATGTGGGACCAATATGAGCCTCTTCTACTGCACCTTCCTTCCAGATTTTGACAATTATTGATTCTTAAATCAAAAGTGAAGGCAGCAGAGTTTCTGGTAGATCCTTCATCTTTGGGCAATTCCATAAACCGAGATGTTGGAGGGAAGTGAGGTGTTGGAGTCCCACTGATACTGCTTTCAATTTATAAAATCCAGATATCTGAAAAGAAGTAAGAGATGAAGGAATAAGATATGACAACTGACTACACCTCCTCACACTATCTTCTTTAAACGGTCCACCCCGTAACATTAGGTTGACAAGTGAGCTTGGGAAATTCTGTGGGCCCCACTCTAAGATGGGCTTCTTCAACCGACCTATTTTAAGGGTATGCATTTTGGGAGGCCATAATCCACGAGGAAAGGAAGCATCTATACGTTGGCAACTGTGTATTTGCAGTTCTGTTAACGAGGTGAGATTGGGCAATTCGTGGTCAGGAAACGACTCTAAATTATAACAATCTGTTATCACCAGGGAGGTGAGGTGAATGAACTGACTCAATTCATTGATGGTTGTCAGATCTCGCCAATAAATTAACTTTGCATCTTGAAGCATTGGCATGCTTTTGTTGTTGATAAGCACACTAGTGTCATCTCCTCCTAACTCCTTTTCTAACAGTTTTTCACAAAAATAAACGAAAAGATACTTGAGCTTCTGCCCTCCTTTTGGGAATGAAACAGACGTAATGGAAGTACACTGTGAGATGTTCAAGTCCTCGATGCTATTTGGACACCGACAATACTCCATACTCTCACATTCTTGTATTTCTAACGTCCTAAGAGTTGATATGAGGTTGCTATCACAATTATCCTCCTCCTCTCCTAATCTCACCAACTTCTTGCAGTTCCTTACTTCTAAGTTTCTTATTTCATTACACTTGCGAATGAGTAATGTTTTAACTTCCCCAAGGTACCCCATAACGCCATTCCACACCTCATCATTAAGCCCTAAAATGGATCCTATATCCAACATCTTGACTGATGGAGCTGCTTCAACCAGCCTTCTCAACACACCACTATCACTCTCAAATATTTCTAGATCAATCAACGAAGGTAGTACTTCCACTGACACTTGAACCAGCTCTGGACAGTTTCTAATAACAAGCCGTTTAAGGCATGGAAACGACCCAACCCCAATATTGTTTGACCATGCTTCCAACCTCTTCATGTTTTGTATTTTAAGAGTTTCAAGTGAAGAGAACGCAAGACCAGTCCCAGTTAACTCTGAACCCATAGCTTTCACCTCATCCATGTCTTCAATAAACAACTCCTTTAGAGATGGTAACCGCCCAAGCGGTGGTAAAGATGAGCAGTTTTTACAGCCACGTATTGACACACTAATCAACTGAAGAAACGACGGATCCCCAACCCAATTAGGAAATTCTATACCCCCATATGACACTATTCCAAGCTTTATCAAACTATCATTATGAGGCTTCAACACACTGAGGACCTCCTTTTCAAGAGATTCCTTTCTAGAATCATCAAACACATCACTCCATTCTAGCTCTAACTCGCTAAACCTCTTTTGGGATAAGTTTGCCTCATGTGCATGCATTGCCCTTTCCACTTTGTCCAGCCCCTTTATGTGAGTCTTCCCGTGAAGATTTGTGAAGTCTTTAAGCCAGTAATTGCAAGGCCACTATCTCCTCCGATAATAATCTTGGAGAGAGTTTGTAAGCTTTTCAACCTGCCAATTCCTAAGGGCATCTTATTCAAAAGCGGGGTATTCCTCATGTCCAAATGCCGCAAGTTTTTTAGCGTTGAAAAGTTGTTGGGCAACTTACTTAAGAATTTGCATCCAAAAATGAGTAATGTTTGTAAATTGTGGATATTTCCAACATTTTCTGGTAAATGGGTGATATGGGTTTGAGATAAATTAAGATACCGTAAATGCTTCAAATTGCCAATGGTCTCAGGTAACTCGCTTATGGAAAAAATGTTTAAACATAGAACCCTTAACAATGGTAATTCAGGAAGTAAGGCAACCAGAATCTTATTAGATAAGTAGAACTCTTGCCAGTAATATTCCAGTTCATCGGACATAGACGTGGCTTAGAATGTTCTCAAACTTTTAGTACTTCCGAATGCCTTCAACTTTGAATATGCTACATATTCCTCACGAACAAATGACATGGCGGCACTTTTCCAATTCTTCCTTCTGAACATCCTTCACCATTCCATCGTCTAACCTTATAAAGAATTCTCCATAAACGGATATGGCCAAGTCATTTAGCAAGTCATGCGTCATGAACGATGATTTGTCATTGGGCGCATGTTGAAACAATGACCTCGACAACAACTCCTCAAAATATTCAAGACCTAAGCGTTCCGTTGGCTTGTTTGAAGATGCTTGGTTCAGAAAACCTTCTGCCATCCAAAGTAAAATTAAATTGTCTTTTTTAAACACGTAGTCCTTAGGGAACAAGGAACAATATGCAAACAATTGCTTCAAAGATGCAGAAAGATCATGGTAACTTAGTCTAAGAGCTGGGACAATCTCATCTTTTTTACCTAACCTCCAAATCTCACTATTCAACAGCTCCTTCCACTCGTCTTCAGTTTTTGTTCTCAATAACCTTCCAAGTACTCTTAAAGCCAAAGGCAAGCCATCACATCTTTTCACGATGCCTTCACCGTGTGATCTGAGGACTGGGTGCGAATCAAAGTTATTTGCACCCAAAGCATGTTGAGCAAATAAAGACACGGCATCGTCATTTGAGAGAGTCTGGAGATTGCTTAGATGATCGAAACCTAGCATTTGGAGTAGTTGCATCTTCCGAGTTGTCATTATAATTTTACTTCCGGGAGCACTCTCATGAAATGAGCTCACTTGGGTCTCCCACTCCTCGTAACTTTCACTCCAGACATCATCTAATACTATTAAAAATCTTTTCTCTTTAAGTTGATTTCTAAGGGCCACTTGAAGGAGATTCAAATCTGTGAATTCCCTGTTTTCCCCATTCACAGATTGTAAGATAACTTTGCTTATATTTAATATGTCAAACGGGTCAGATACACAAACCCATGCCTTGAGTTCGAAGTGCTTTTTAACTTCCTCATCATCATACAAAAGTCTAGCCAGAGTGGTTTTTCCCAACCCAACCATACCAACTATGGGCACAATGCTAAAGTTCTTATCACATGACCCGTCCTCAAGTAGCTTCATGAGCAATTCTTTCTTTTCCTTTTTCCGCCCAACAATACTAGATGTATCTACCAAAGAGGTTTGATAGATTCTTTTCGACTTTTCATCTCTTATAACCAAACCTAGACCCACCTTTTTCTTTTCCAGATCTTCTAATTTGGTGGTAATATCGTCTAACTTGTGATGCACCCCCCGACTTAGTGATAAATTTATGAAAGAGGTTGGTACAAGCCTTCTTACCTTGCTGGTGATGGATCCAGATTGCTGGACGTACTCACGATGCACAGCGTCGGTTGCCAATTCATCAAGTACGTCATCAATGTCGTAGGCCAGATGTTGGAGACCGTTGAGCCACTGCTTAACAGCTTCTTCATTTATTTCCTTCTGAGAAGCATCATTAAGCAGAGACTGGATCTGGATTATTGTCCACTCTAGTTTCTTGAACTCTGAATGAATTCCCTGGGACCGAACAAACGCGTTTAAGGCTACAGAGGCCAGCTTCTCAGAAACGGCTTTCAGGAGTCCAGCAGCAATGATTTCAGCCATCGTTAATTGTTAAAATGGAAACTCTGTATAACAAGGATATTTGCTAATGAATTGAAATTGTAAGTGTATGGAAAGAAAAAGGATCTCAGCTGCTGTTTATAGTTCTTTCAGCAATTAAATGGGTACCATCCACAGAATTATTATCCAATACACTTAAAATTTCCTTCACTAATTCTCGATACACTTAGAATTCATTTAGCCATTCATTTATTATCCATACACTTGTAATTTCGTTCACTCGTTTATCCACACAAATATTGATAACATTTTATATCAGTACCACATGTTAATAAATATAACAGTTTACGTTAACAACTTAATTATTTATCTTAATAAACTATTTACGTTTTCAGTATAGTATAAATATAATTAATTATATAATAATACATAACTTAAAACTTGATAAGTCAAAAGTTAACGATCACGTAGTCTAACGTGGTACAAAAGAACTAATTCCCATACCTTTGTCATATAAACATCTTGAGGTAATGTTGTATAAATACCAACATTTGACTGGATTACTGACCAAGTTGATGACAGATAAGAGGAAGATTTCATGGAGTTTTAGTAATAAAGTTCTGTTAAAGTTGACAATCTGCGTGGTGTACTACACTACCATGATATTCATCGTGTCATATATAGTAATTAATGGTCCATAAATAACTACCAAAACTTTAGACTTCGGCTGTGGAACGGTTAGAAATGAAAAATGAATTATATGGCAAACAAATTGTATATGTAGGCAGTGGTACTAATTACAGTGAAAAATGAAAGAAGTGTATTGTGTTTCATTGGTGTAAGAGACAAGAATAGTTAAAAATGTGAGGTTGTGGGTTAAGTTCATTGCAAGTGCATTGTAAGTAAATGTTAAGTTAGATGTTAAACAAAAATGACAGGTGACACGACTATAGGACCCGACCATGACATAGTGTCTTGCACTTTCACTCTGTGTGTAATTGGACAAACTTTTGCGATAGAGCGTGGTTTCTTTGTTTATTGTACATTTCATAATTTCCTAACGTAGATAGTTAGAAAACTAGCCATTTCATCTTGTTTGTTGAGTAACGTGGGCGGTTCAATAACATTTCAAATTGAGTAAACATGTCGGGTTGATCCCGCTGTTTTGCGCTAAGCGGAAACAACATTTTTAGGTCTGGTTAGTGTTTCTTCATTGGCGTCATCCGTGCATAAAGCTAGAACTACATTTTTCTCCAGTTTTTTCAAACTTCTACAAAGATGGTTAGAGAAATTCCTGTAACCACAACCCCAGTTACTGGGGGGAATACCGGCAACACAGTTTTTACAAACACTACCCCGGTTACCCAAGCCGGGGCAAGTGAAGTAAATTTTACGAACACTACCCCAGTTACTCAAGCTGGGGCAAGTGCAGTAAATGATCGCCTACTGGGATCCACCGATACCCAGTTTGAGAAACGAAGACTCCCCCGCCAAACTCTCGATGAAGTTAAGGCATGGGCGGAGGCACGACAAAAGGAATTCCAGGCTGAGTTGGACGAACGCTTGCGTTCCGTACAACAGGCCGACGAATTCGAATACTTGGAGGATGACTCGGAGGAATCCGACTCCGACGCGAACCCTCGCCATAGGGCAAAAGGGATAACATACAGTCCAAGAACCCCAGATGGACGCCGCTCACCAAAAGCGTCACCGAGATATTCGCCACCGAGGAGCTCCCATGGCCAAAGCCTCAAATAATCCGACATCGTCACAATGCTGATCGGAGTAAGTACTGTGACTTTCACAGGACAAAATGCCACACCACCGAAGAATGCATAGACGTGAAGGACATGGTCGAAGCATTCGTCAGAGATGGGACGCTTGCGCACCTCGTGGCGCAATGAACGCTGAGCAGGCTGATGCGTGTAGAACCCCAGCTGGGGGAAACACGAATAAAATTCCAGCTTCAAGGTGGAGACTACACGCTGCGTAAAGAACGAGATCCCGAACCAGGTGCGTATCGGCTCGATGGCACTCCCATCCTAACAACATGGAAGGGAGCTCATTTACACAGTTTGCATGTAAATCAA
Organism: Bidens hawaiensis; assembly: GCF_021521415.1. Taxonomy (NCBI): domain Eukaryota; kingdom Viridiplantae; phylum Streptophyta; class Magnoliopsida; order Asterales; family Asteraceae; genus Bidens; species Bidens hawaiensis. The sequence continues at coordinate 1,047,767 of NW_027491121.1, read as the reverse complement.
TTCCAAATTTGTAAAGAAAAGGCCAAGAACCACTTCTAATGGAAATGATTCTCCTTAAAACATTGACGCTGATGATTTTACATTTACATTTTTATGAACTAACACTAATATGCCGGTTTTCACCGCATAATTACGTGAAAAGTCGTTGCATGGGGAAGGCGGCAAAACCCGCATAAACCCAAAAAACGACAAACCTTCACGCAGGTCAGTTGAAGGGGAAAAGTTCAGTTATCCCATTAAATAAAAGTGTCGGTCTATCCGCATGAATCATGAAAAAGGGAACTGAACACTAACCTATTGACAACCGCGCGTCGAAAGGTTAATTTATTCAACACTAATATGCCGGTTTTCACCGCATAATTACGTAAAAAGACGTTGGTTGGGGAAGGCGGCAAAACCCGCATAAACCCAAAAAACGGCAAACCTTCACGCAGGTCAGTTGAAGGGGAAAAGTTCAGTTATCCCATCAAATGAAAGTGCCGGTCTATCCGCATGAATCATGAAAGGAAACTGAACACTAACCTATTGACAACCGCGCGTCGAACGGTTCAAAACAAAATTCTTAAAAGGATGAGGAAAACCTACACGCAGGTCAGATATGGGTAAAGTTTAGCCATCCTACTAAGTGCAAGTGACGGTTCTACCCGCACAATCACGAAAGAGGAAGCAAAACTTCACACCTAATATCAACCACATTCAAAGGTTAACTTATCCTCAAAGGATGAGGAAACCTACACGCAGGTCAGATATGGGTAAAGTTTAGCCATCCTACTAAGTGCAAGTGACGGTTCTACCCGCACAATCACGAAAGAGGAAGCAAAACTTCACACATAATATCAACCACGTTCAAAGGTTAACTTATCCTCAAAAGATGAGGAAAACCTACACGCAGGTCAGATATGGGTAAAGTTTAGCCATCCTACTAAGTGCAAGTGACGGTTCTACCCGCACAATCACGAAAGAGGAAGCAAAACTTCACACCTAATATCAACCACGTTCAAAGGTTAACTTATCCTCAAAAGATGAGGAAAACCTACACGCAGGTCAGATATGGGTAAAGTTTGGTCATCCTACTAAGTGCAAGTGACGGTCCTACCCGCACAATCACTAAGGAGGAAGCAAAACTTCACACCTATTATCTACCACGTTCAAAGGTTAACTTATTCTAAACACTTGGAAAATTGCTAATTTAAACTAAAGTATGCAAGTCATATAACGTTTATAGAGCAAGGAATCCAATAAAAGAAACGGTCTTACCCGCACAAAAGATTTATATTTCATAAATATTAGTTACAAAAATGGCCGGGTAACTACCCGCCTACAAGAGTAAATCTATACTATATCTATCCTAGCAGCGGGAAGGGATCTTCAGGATCAGGCTTCAGGGCCACTTCCACTTGGACCAGCCCCATCAGTAGAGCGTGGCAGTTCAAGGAAAGCTTTGAGGATAGCTAGCCCGTCATCAGCAGCAGCAACTTCATTCACCTTCTCCACCACTGGATGCGGGAAGGCGGCGTATTGATTTACTGCTTGGTCGTATACAGCTTCGGTATCTACATCGAATAAAGGGAAGTTGGAAGGCGGGATGCCTTTCTCAACAAACCCTAGACCAAGCAGAAAGCCTGCCTTTTCCCCATCCTCGTGAGAAGCGTTGAGGGCTGCGCTCATAGCATCGTCGTAAGATGTCTCTGAGAAGACCCGATGCACAACCTACATAAGAAAATATACAAGTGTCAAACCTTTTCTATTATCAAAGAAAAGCGTAAAGACATGAAAACATACCTGAGACAACGCTTCTCGAAGAAGCCATTCCTTGGCAGCCAGAGCTTCTTGGAAGGCAGCTTGAGCTTCGTTACGGGCGCGTTCGGCTTCACTCTTGTTGAGGTTGGCAAGCAACACCTCTTTAGCCGCAGCCTCTTCGACGCCCTTTAGCTTACGCTCGTTATGGTCAAGCACCCCCCTCTGGTCCAGGATTTCTTGAAGCTTCTTAGCATCCTCCATTGCCAAGGCATCATGAGCCTGCTGGAGAGCCTCTAATTTTGCTTTAAGCTCTTCATTCTCCACGCGTAGAGGCTCAGCAACAGCTTCAGCCTTGGTGGCCCTCTCGGTTGCGTTCCTCGCAGTTTCCTTAGCCAGCCGAAGCTGTTCATTAACAGCTTGGGCAGCCTTGGAACGGGCCTCGAGTCGAGCCTGAACTTCAACCTCAAGGGCCTTGAAGGCCTTCTCCTTCTCCGCAGCCGCTGCGGAGAGTTTTTGGTTCTCCTTCCGGATAGCCCGCGCCTGAGCTACTTCTTTAGCGCGAGCTGCTTTTAACTTGTCGTTTTCACGACAAAGCAGCTCGACGCGCGGCTGCATCCGGGCGAGGAGAACCCGAAGCTCATGGCTTAGCCTACCCTCCTGGTAGCTAGCCATGGCTTCCCCCAACGCACCAATGGGAGCAGCGTGACGAGCCCATTCCACGCACTCCACAGGGGTACGAAGGGTTGTTCCTCGGCGTATGTTCCATCGCGGAACATACACTTCATTGGAATCCGACACTGCAGAAAACAAAAAGCAGTTAGGAAAAGATGATAAAAAATATATAAGTGAAAAAGGGCCAAAGGAACCCTACGCACCTGTAGGGTCTATAACAGGCCGATAGCCGCCGAACCCATCACCTGAACCCAAAGGAAACCCATCCAAAAGGTCAGGCAGATGGGAAGGTAGCAAAGATTGGCGAGAACCCCCACGCGTACCTGATGGTCCGGCCGTCGTTGCCGATGGCGGGGGCATAGTAGCAGCCGCCGTGGTCGCCGCCGCGGTCGCTGCCGCAGATTCCGCAGCAATGGTAACCGCCGGCTCGGTGAAGGATGCTGTAAAAATCGCACTCACGGCCGGCGGTGACGTCATCTCGGCTAGAACAGTCGGCTCAAAGGAGTGAGCAACTGAACCAGCGGGAGCAGGCGCAGGCGCCTGGGTCGACGCCTCAGGTAGGCTGACCAAGCCTACCGTCATCGGCGGAGAGGTACTCCTCTGCGCTCCACCCTGGAATGCGTCAACATCCACGCCTGCGTAAAGAAGAAAAGTGTTAAAAAGGATAAAGCTATGAAGATAAAAGCTGAAGGAAGTTTGTACTTACGGGTTTTCTTGAGCCTGAAAGTACGAACGGGCGGGGATGAACCCGATGGAGCCGGCCTCTTTGCGCCGGTCACCGTCGTCTTCTTGGGCTCTCCGGAGGTGACAGTCGCAACCTCCGGAGTCGTGGTCTTATCACCACCGGGATTCCCCGCCACCTCCTCGCTCTCAGTCTCCGAGTCAGACAGAGGCACCGGATCGGCAGTGGAGGCCACCTTCTCCTTTCCCTTCCCGCCGGCAGCCTTCTTCTTCCGCACCAACGGAGGACCATCTGCGGATTCCTCATCAGAACAGACGATTAGAGGAATTCCAGCAGAGGTTTCAACATTGAGGGGTCGAGGGTTGAAGAGCGCCTTACCTGGCCGCCTGGCGCTAAGGATCTCATGGCCTAGCGGATAGACCTCCACGAACCGATCCGCAGTTTGTTCGAGGATGGGCAACTCGTTCTCGTCAAGAGCGCGAGTACCCATCCGTACGGGACCGTCAGCCTCCCGCGGGTTAAGGAGCGACTTCAGGTCGTTCCCCTCTGAAATAAACAGAGAAAAAGTTAGAAGAAATTTAAAATCAACAAAAGGAAAGAAAGCATACCGTAAGGAACAGAGTTCGAACCGTATTTGAGGACGATCGGAACCTTCTGCGCGTCCGCCGCCTTCCAGACCCGGCTCATCCCCAACATGACCATCCCGGACTCCGCAAACCGGTAAACCGGAGATTGGATCCGAGATACCCTTGAAAACCATTCCGCCTCCTGGTAGTTGGAGGCGTGAAGGCTTGGGAGAGCTTGCCCATTCTTAAACTTCATGGCAAGGGGAATGGCGCGAGCGGAGATAAAGAAGAACTCCCGCTTCCACGCGCGAAGACTGCGCTCGGTCGCGCAAATCTTCAAACCCTTGATACGGGTTGTCAGGGTATACCACCCCTGGATGCACCTCCAAGTGTAGAAGGTCATCAGGCGGTCAACATGGGGCTCGATGCCCAAAATCCGGCACACCCACTCAAAGTGGCGAATCTTGGCGACCGCCATAGGGTGCAGCTCGGTCAAATGAACACCGTGCCTCTCAAAGACACGGTAAACAAACTTTGTCAATGGGAACCTAAGATTCCCATAGACAAAGAATGCTGCATAAACCCCGATCTTGCCTCTGGGGGCATCGTACACGGTCTGATGGGGTTCAGGAAACTCAGGCTCGAGAGGATCGAGCATGAACTTCCTGACAACATACCGGTACAGATCGCCGGGCAGAGCACACTGGCACTCGCCAGCAGTACTCTTGTCATCGGCTGTAGACTCGAGATCACGAGAAGACATCTTGCAGAAAGAAGAAAACGATTTCGGGAAAATGCTTGCCGGAAAAGGTGAGTATTTGCCGGAAATCGCTAGGAAGAAGAAGAGAAGGGTGAAAGTGTGGATTACAAAGAGCCCTCTCCCCCTTTATATACTAATCGCAATTAATGCGATGAATTTAATGCGGAGGAGAGGGAAATCGAAGGTGCAATGAAACTATGACACGTGGCAAAAAGCAAGCTGGCAACAGCTATTGACAGGACGCGCACCATTAATTTCGCGGCCACGCGCCCGAAAAATCTCGCCCACGCGCCTGTAAAAGCGTCTGGAATGACCATGTACTGTCACGTCACCATAACTTCCTGCACGTCCTGACACAGTCAGAAGAAACCGTCGCACGACGTTTCAGAGGTTTGGACTGTTCCTATCTTTCCACCAACCTTTCGAATTTCAAAATTCAAAATTTAAAAATGTTAAAAAGTAAGCAGGAAAATACCCCTTACCTTGGCGAACAAGTAACCGTAAGACGGATGCGGGTATAGTGTAAAGGCAAAACCCTTCACATACCTAGCACCCGCAGGGAATTGAAGCCAAGTAAACCTTGGCGAACAAGTAACCGTAAGACGGATGCGGGTACAGTGTTAAGGCAAAACCCTTCACATACCTAGCACCCGCAGGGAATTGAAGCCAAGTAAACCTTGGCGAACAAGTAACCGTAAGACGGATGCGGGTACAGTGTAAAGGCAAGACCCTTCACATACCTAGCACCCGCAGGGAATTGAAGCCAAATATTCCTCGGCAACCAAGTAACTATAAGACGGGTGCGGATACAGTGTAAAGGCAAAACCCTTCACATACCTAGCACCCGCAGGGAATTGACCCCAGGAATACCTTGGAAGTAAAGTAACCGTAAGACGAGCGCTGGTACAGTGTTAAGGCAAAATCCTTCACGTACCTAGCACTCCGCTGGGAATTGAAACCAAGAAGGATCTTCTGGGCAATGCTTGCGAAAACGGAAATAACATCCCCGTATGGCGGGAACGTCGAGAACTACGTTGTTTGAAGCTCCAGGATGGAATTGGTGGTTTTAACATAATTGATCACTATGTTCAAAACTACCAAAACCTCATGGAGAATCCACACAAGTGGGACTCAACGCTCCTGACTTGCGAGGAGGTTACAGACATACCTGCATCATACCCAAAGACCAAGCAGGAAACTCGGGAATTTCTGCAAGTGACAAGGACTTCCGCGGGAAGAATCCCCATGGAAAACCTTAAAAAACCCCTTTTCAAAACCCTTTGCTTAAGTCCAAAAGTTCACCTCACTTTATTAAACACGCATGAGAAGAACATTGGACTGGAGGGACTTGAAGAGGTAGGTCCCAGCAGAGCCCAGTTGGACCCGCAAGACTCACCTTAAACAGGGACGTCTGCGCAGAAACCAACTGGATCCGCAGGACCAACCATGCTCAGAGACGTGACGTCCTCACGCGCAGTACGCAAGCTGTTCCCGCAGGAAATGCCTCCCAATGGTGAAGGACTCCGCCTGTCCCCGCAGCCTCGGATACAAGCCATTAGGGAAGGCCACCCTCGCAGCAAGGCTACACGCACAAGGCACTTAGCTCTCAATCATTCAGTGTCACCTGAAGGAATGAGCGAAGCCGGGAACAATCCCGCACAAGGGCGGGAGGGGGAATACTCCTGCCCAAATAAGCCAGTCCGTACGATACGGGAAGATCTTCTGTACTGTACCTGACGAGGTATGGGAAAAAGATCTGACTAAAGATACGACAGCTTATGGACAACAGTATGGCGACCAGCATGCTCCTATACTGTATGTCACTATTAGCCGCTGCCTACTCACCAACTCTTGTCATACCACGTGCGCAGCCGGCAGTTGGTGGAAAAGGAATAGTATACAGCAGGCCTGGTCGCTATCAGCCGCTGCCTACCCACCAACTACCAACATGCACGTGCGTAGGCTACTGTTGGTGGAACAGGAATACTGTTGCAGCCGGCCACACCTCCTTGGAAACCTACCTTCGGCTATAAATACCACAAATGGTATGACCATCTCATCTTATCTTCTATCATCATATTATACCTGATATCTGCTCTAGCAATCTCTTAATATACATTTATACTTAAAGAGCAATCTAGTCTGATTCTCACGCCGGAGGGTGGTCACAAGGAGGAACCCCCCCCCCCCTTCTCAGTGACAAGCTCATGGTGTCTGTTTTGCAGGTTATCAGAAAAACCATCTTCTCAGGGTCTCACCCCTCGTGGGAAACATCTATCTACCCCCAGGTTACTAGTAATCTGCCCGGGGTCTGGTTAGTGTTTCTTCAGGGACGAACAGGTTGGGTCAGAGGTTGAACACACCATTAGTAACCAAATATGCTATCACATAATACTAACTAGACTAAATCTAGAGATAACAGCATAACTTAAATTAATGATAATCCTTGAACTAGATAGATATCCAACTTAAAGAATGTAGCATAACTCCAAAACAACAAAACTTAACAAAAATCATACAAGAGATTGCATCAAAATGTCAACAGTGCGGGGGGAAAAAAGAAAAAAGAAAACCAAGATGTAATCGTACAAGTTACAACACCATCTCTCTTAAACGGTCTTCGTTTTGGCAGCCTTCTTTGTTGTTGACGATCTTCTTGGGATGGAATTCTTCATCCCAACGAAGAACAAAAGTCCACCCAACAACGCCAAACTCTACATAACACGGTTTTAATAAGTACACTTTCAAGAATTACAAAAACAACCAATATAAAGGAAATGAAACACAAAGCAAATCGACCAATTAACAAATAAAATGGTTTCTAAAAAATATGAATTGATACTAGGCTAGTAAATGAACCGAAAGAATATGAACATAGCATGTTCATGTCCGTTCTTTAACTTTAACAAAACAAACGATCGAACAAAAACACTTAAACAAACAACACTTTCTCGTTCATGTTTGTTCATTATGAAAATGAACGTGTTCATTTATGTTCATTAGTTAAGAGTGTAAACGAATTGTTCACGAACGAACATAACTGAACATAGATGAACGAATGTAACGGAGCTAAAACCAAACAAAAGTAAATGTGAACACTTATAGCTTAAAAAGATATTAAAACTAGTTTATATTGTAATGGTCCTTAAAGACTTAGATAAATATATTGCCAAACCTAAATGAACATAAACAAACGTAAACTAACAAACATAAACGAACTTCTTGCCAAGCGGTTTGTTTACAAGCCTATTCATACCTGTGTGAATTTGATAAAAAGCTGAAGAAATTCTTTCTTCTCAATGTCATAGTTGTAGAAGTCGTATAAGAGTGGAGTAGCAATCAACTGGTGCAGAATCTGAAAACAGATTCAAAGAAAAAGTTATTAACAATTTTATTTTAAAAATAGAAAAAGAATTTTTTTTTGTGTAACTAAGAGTTGCTAACCAGGAGTGTAGCACCAATGGTGCTGCCAAAGATGAAAAGGAAGCTTCCAAGGGCTTTAAGGGCTATAGCTCCAGCAACCAAGAACTTGATCTGTATCATAACCATTTAAAATCCAAATAATTGAAGTTATATATGTCGGTCTATATTATATAATGCACCAAACAACGGCATTTTAAAATATACAGAACTTTTAATGCTTAGGGTGCAATAGTTAATTCAATTAGTTAATAGTTTAAAGGGCAAAATAGTCTTTTATGCACAATCATCCACATATCTTTTGGTTATTTAACAATACTTACAATTTTGTTTCCTAATCTTTACTTAATTACATGATACTAACACTCTTGCCCCATAATCATTACCAGTGGCGAAGATTGGACATATACGTCGAGGGGGGCGGCCTCAATATGCATAAAAAAATTCATAAAATAGAGGGGGGCGGGCTCAAAATTTTGGTCAGAAACAGGTAAATTTGCACTATGTATAAAAGTTTTCGGTCGAAAAAGGATAAATTTACACTACCGAGCGAAAAAAAACGGAGCAGTCAGGCTCAAAAATTCTGTTGGAAAAGAGTAAATTTACACTATGTATAAAAATTTTCGGCCAAAAAAGGATAAATTTACACTACCGAGCGAAAAACAGAGGGGGGCGGGCTAAAAATTTCGGTCGGAAACGGGTAAACTTAAACTATGTATAAAAATTTTCGGCCAAAAAAGGATAAATTTACACCAACAAACGAAAAAACGGAGGGGGCCGGGGCCACCCCTGGCCCCAACTAAGCTACGCCTTTGATCATTACCCATATATGTCTTTTAGTTTCATTCTTAAACCAACTTTCCCCCACAATTTTTAAACGGCCATGACTTTTTCATACGTTAATATTTTAAACAAAAACACCATATAAACGAGCATTTTATTCTTTTTAATTTGACTATGGCATTGCTGTAACTTTTTTAAAACAAAAAAAAAGTAACATGTTACGTGATAACTAGTGTTTGTGTTCCACGCCGCTGCGCCACATCACGCGGGCACCTCTCTAGTTAGTAGTTAAAACAATATACATGAGATTTATTATCATACCTCAAATTCAGGCACTTGGAAGCCTGTGTGTGTTGTGAAATGCTTTGAAAGCACATTGAACTTTGGTGTAATGGCAGTCACAGCTGATCCACCATCAACTCCAAAATCATTAAACCTACATGCAACAAAAGCAAAAATTTTATAATGCTGCTTATAATTTATAAAATACATGTATTTACTTGATAAACTTTTAGTATTAGATAGTACCATAAATTCACAATTTAGAACACACAAAGGTACTGTACTAGTGTAAATTGGTACTATCCAACTAGTAATGATGTACAAACTATCATATGAAGCAGCACCATTAATTAGTCCATACAGAAGCTTGTCTTTTGGTAATTTCAACAAATTTTCTCAAGATCTAAAAATCTTATACCACTTCCATTTTAAATATTGCAAAGAATAACATTTGACAAACAATTACTCAATTAGTCAATTAATTCAAGTTTATGTTCATTAAAATCTATAGAAATGAACAATTTAAGAACTATGCTACTATGATACATAAACTTATTTATTTTGAACGGCCATTTGGATCATTGGCGGGCCACTGAACCACCCCAATCATCTACATTACACCCTCATGAGAAAACCCACCATAGGTTAGAAAACCCACTGACCCAACTTGAAACCCCACTATTTTTTTGTCACGAGTGGGACTTCCCAAGACCTCCCCATTTTAAAATTTTAAATTAAAATCTTTAGGTGTCTCACTTCAACCACTTGCACTTTGGGGGGGGGGGGGGGGCATTGGAAAGATACATAAATTTAAATGCCAAAAGTTCAAAAAAGTTTTAATTAATACATAGATGTGTAATACTTAACATATTTGAATCAAAAATCCATAAAAATCTTCATTAATACATAACATATATTTTTTGTAACAAGTTAAACTAATGTGGAACGAATTTAAAACAAGTCAACCTGTCTAGGAGGCGAAACCTGTTGAGCTCAAACCTAAACATGTTAGACCATCCTCTATGGTGAGGGGCTTCAAAGCCCCTCTACCGTGACACGTCATCGCCACGTAAGCACCGGGAGGGGATCGAAGCCCTAACCAAAGGCGCCCCGCTATGGTTTAATGCCCCAAAGGCGCCCCTATATATATATATATATATATGTATGTGTGTGTGTGAGAGAGGGGGGCTTCAACCGCGCAGGCCGTTCAAACGCCCGGATCCTCGCCGCCCACCCCTCGTTGGCGCCCCTCCGTGGTGTTTGCCGCCCACCGCGCCCCTAAAAACCCCCCATCCACGCCCCATAGCGGATGGTCTTAACATATCATGTCAGAATTTGTCAGCCCTAGGATCTATAGTAGCATTTAGCTTAAGAATTTTGTAATTCAGCTTTTCAGCTAAACAACAGTAAGCTAGCAAACCTAATGTATACTCACAACCACTTCAATTAACTAAATCAAACCCTAACTCTCCATACCAGCTCATATTAACTTAACCAAACACAATTACATATCAACAGTAACACTTACTACACACACATCCACATAACAACACAATTCAACACTCAGATCCAAAACCACAACTTAATAATATAAAACGAGAGATAGATCTAAATAAAAGATAAGAAACGGAAGTTAGTTAGTTAGTTACTCTTGATAGGCGGAGAATACGAAGACGGAGACGAAGAGAAGACGACCGACGAAAGATAAGAACGCCATTGTTTCAGTTTCTCTCTCTAGAAGTGTTCAAAGTAAAGACAGAGAGAGAAACTGAGTGGAGATGAGATGGGGAGATGTGTGCTATTTAAATTTTGGGGAAGCTGACGCTTTAATGGAGGACTTACAATTTGGCGCCTTGAGGATATGTGTTTTTGTCAAGTTGAGGGTTATAATTGTTTAAGTGGACCGTTTCCGCCCATGTGAGTATGGTGGGTCTCTGAATTTAAAATTTTGAATAGTGTGTGTAGTTGTGGATTAAGATAGTAATGGGACGTGTTTGGAAGTTGGAACGAGTAATGGTGATTTTATATCTGTGGTCGGTTTCTTACCTGTTCATGTATCGGTTATTCAATATGGGTCGTTTGTTAAACTTTATGTTTATTAAATTTTGAATATTTTACGTGTTTATGTATATTGTGGGTAATCACTAATCAAGTTGAGTGTCATCTAATTCCATACACTTTATCATAACAGGACTAATGAGTTTTTGTTATTCTTCTACTCAATCTCATACCAAAATTCTCGTCCCAAATGTTTTAGGTTTTAGTTATTTCTTGTACAAATCAGGTTTATTTACCAAATGTATTAAGCAGATGTTTAACTTATTGTAGATTGTAATAGAGGCGCATTCTGATTAGATCACAAGACATGTTGTTTTAGGTTAAAAAAGGTAACTAATGTGAGGAGTTAAATCTGCATTATGCTACTATCCTTCGATTCATTTGACATGCAATCAACTTGTTTAACTTATTTAAAGTACTTGCTGAAACAACAGTAGTAAGATGCATGATTAAACTTGCCGAGTTGAATTAATAGATATATACCAACTCATGTACTAAATATCTAGTTAACTTAAATTCAACACTAAAAGGTAAACTTTTTAAGTTGCTAAAGTAGTCCTAATTTCTAAATATGTAATATATTACTATTACTAACCAAAAATATATATAATTTTTTACTTTAATTTCTCTAAAACTAATGATACTTAGGCTATTTCTACTTTAAATCCAATAATCGAAGTACTAAAAATCAACAATATACAAAAGGGAATTAATTCGTAGTTTTCTTTAATACTTACTAATGCCATTTCATTGGTGTAAAACTGTAACAATTATCTATACACATTATAAAATTTTCCCAAATACATATGCCTTCAAAGAAAAAGTGTGTATAATATGTCAAGTTCTGATACTCCAAGGGATACTTGACAATACAAATTCATCAAGGGGTTAAAGTAACCTTATCCGCATACCTTCTTTAGCAGCTTGCCACGTGGCATCAAAAAAGTATACACGTAGTTGGACCAATAGCAAACAGCAGGACACGCACGCGCCTGTCCACGTGGCTTTTAGTTAACGAATTTTGTTACTCTGGTTTAATGTTTTTCGTAAGCGCGCGTGTGGTTTATTAAGTTTGAGTAGTTACACAATGCACCCATGTTTTATACGAAACTCTACATTTCAACCATTATATTTTGATTGTTATATTTATCGTATTACTTAGTAGTAGAAATGCAAATTGAGAATAGTGTAAGGACTAGAAGTGGAGAATATAGTACTATAATGTGTTCGGAGAATTGAGGTTTAACAAACGGGTTCTTGTCTCATGTGCAAAACTAATGGCGTCTTGTCTTCTTGTTACACAACTAAAATGTTGTCTAATGTGATTCCAAAACATTAGTTTCATAATATTAATTCATTCTGTTTTTTATATTATAATCATTTAGGTTTTTGAAAGTTCAACAATCGTATTCATAAAGCGTTTACCAAACACCAATATTTAGAGAATGAGCTCGATTTCAGTTAAGGATAGTGTTAAACCAGTCAGTGTAGTCTGGAAACCGGTTAGCAGGCAAAAAGTGAAGGTGGCTTTTCACAAATTTAACATATTTGGTTCATTCGTGATTGGTGTATTAACTTTTAATCAAGCAAATAACGTTGACAAATTTAACATGTTTGGTTCATTCGTGATTGGCAAACACTGACCAAACAGTTAGTACAATATCCAGTTTTAATACGTGGATTTGCGTTATGTTTAAACACGACCTAAAATATATCTACCAGTTAATACCCATTTATAAATAATGGATCACTTGCAAAAAAAAATGTTCATGATAAAAGTGAAACACTTTAATTACCAACCATTGTCAATCTAATAATTACCAAGGAAAATCAATAAATAGTATGAGTTATTTCAAGGTAACGACAATAAAAATAGGTTTTTTCATATAAATTTAGGGTAGATATCATTTTGACTAAATGGTTGAATATCTTAGGGTGAAAAGTACGTCCTCGAGCAGTGGCTCACATAGTTTTGGGAACGTCCCTATAATTGATTTGGGTTTGGCAATCGGGTTACAATTTGAGTGGATGAACCCAATGATGAAGCCGGCCATCTAAGCGTTGGTCAATTAAAAGGGACAATCGAGTTAGGTGTTATCACGAGAAAACCATCACATATAGTTTGGGTTGTTTAAAGAAATGAGACGTGACATTGTTGTTGATTGATGTTTTAGACTTTTAGGTAGTTTAGTACTTTTTAGGAGCACCCCACCCCTTCAGCTCTTTTTTTTTAACAGTACCCTTTCCATTAGGGGTGTTCACGGTTCGGTTTGAAACCATGAAACCACCCAAACCGGTCATCGGTTCGGTTTCATGGTTGGTTTTTTTTCTTAAGTTTCGGTCAGTCGGTTTCAAAAATTTCAAACCGTAGCGAGCGGTTTGGTTTACAGTTTATACCATAAACCAACCGTATAAAACCGGACCGTACTGTATAAGTTAATTATATTTAATTTCTTAATATATCTAAGATTATATATGAATATATTTGTTAAACTAGAACTAGTAATCTATATAATATTTATTAATTGCATACTTGCAATGAATTCGAAAATGTGCTAAGCGAAACCGTTAACTTTTTCATGTATTTTGCTAGCTTTTTGATGTATTTTGGCATATTGAAGTTTGGTCACATAGTTATTTTGATGCATGTTTCGAACAACTTGTGTTTAAATTTAGGCTGTGAACATATTATTGTGTTTAAACATGTTTGATATTTGCAAATTATTGACAACTTTACTAAAAATATATCGTACATTTGTTGAACAATTTGTATAAAAATCCGAAAGGCCCAAACTGTGAAACCAAACCGTTAGTAACGGTTTGGTTCGGTTCGGTTTAAAAGTTCTACGGCTTGGTTATGGTTTGCGAAAACTAAAAACCGTTACTAATAGTTTGGTTCGTGGTCTGACTCAAAAACCACGAAAACCGGACCATGAACACCCTATCTTCCACTCTTAATATGTTGCATGTACAAATTAATTAACTATTTTATTATTTTATTAGATGTATAAAATATTCAAAATTAAATAAATATAAAGTTTATAAGTTAAATTTGATTTATATAAAGATTAACTATATACAAAATTAACTTTCGATTTAATACTAATGAAAAAAAATAATACAAATAATAATGTATTTTTCTAATGTATATTAAAGTATCACAATAAAGTAAATCTTGAACGTAGTAACTACTTTCTTCACCTTTCAATGAAAGTGGGCGCAACTACACCACACATTGGGAAATAATATTTTACAAAACAATTTAGGCTTTTTTAAACTTGTTGATACATTTTACTTGCATGTACTATGTCTATGTAGCAGTTTTGAAATTCAAAATTTATAACATGGTTTTGATCCTATAAGCATAAATATAAGATACGTATAACCAATGTCACATTTTTCAAATTTTAAACACTCATTCAAATATTGGGTTAGCTATTGGGAACAAATTCATTAACGAAGAGAACAATATGATGTACTTGTAAATAATGCATATAAGATAATCAAAGTAGTGAGAGTAAAATTGTATACAACCAAAACACCATTTACAAATGTATATACAGTTTTCACAATGCTTTTTATAACATTTGGTTATGAAATGAATTGCTTATTTTTATTATTGAAACACCTCTATATAACTTAAGTAAGCAGAATAGTAAATATTAGTATGTATACATAATTATAGTTATTTCATTTTATACGCACATTTAACTAGAATTAAACCGTAAAACCAATTATAAAAAACTTTATAACTGAACCACCTGTTTCTCAGTCGGTTCGATAAACTAAATTCTGATTTTGTTACTATGGTATAATCATTCCTTTTAATCTGTACACCACGGATTTTATTTAACGACCAACGAATAAAGCCTGCTACTCGGGGTAACGTTAATGACAAAAGACGACCACATACGTCTGGGATCGCAAACAACGCTAGATAGCCCAAGCCCATCATTTTTGATTCAGGAAAAACCCACCATCCAAAACCCATAATGATAAAACCCAGTTGGGATCGTATACCACGAATTTGAGAGGATAAAGACTAAATAATATAAATTTGAATCCCGTTAAGTTAGTCCTTCAACAAGCATGAATATCCTGGAATAAATTGTTTATTTATATATTTATTACAAAGGAAATAATAAAATAATGATGATATAAATATCGATGACTTTTATAATCTTCATGCATATCATTGGTGGAAATCCTAGATCTGAAAACAGAACATCAAATCTTTGCATGTCAAGTTGTCAACACAAAAATGGGAGGTTGCTTAGCACCTTGCAACTTTATACTTTATAATATTTTGTAATATTAATATACATTATTTTTAAATCTGTGTTTTCATCATGCATATTAATATTTTGTAATATTAATATTAATATACACAACTATTGTTATTTAACAGCCCTTAGCAGTTTTTACTAAAGATGTATTTTTTGTGTGTATTTATCATACAGAAAATATATTAAGGATTTAAGGGTATAAATAATCTGAATCAGGATCAAATAGATTTTATTCTTAACATGAAAACGGTGAGAACTAATTTGTTGTTATGTTTATCTTTATTTTTATAGGTGTTTGCTGCTACTTTTTGTTCGTATTTGCTAATTTTTTATTATGAGACGTTATAAGTATTTGTTTATTTATATTTTGTTGTTATTATTAGATGTTTTCTTTTGTTGTTATAAGTATTTGTTGGTATATGTTGTTATTATTTTGTTATTGATTTTGATTATTTTGTTGTAATTTTTAGGTTCTTTTCTTTGTTATTATAAGTCATTGTTTATGTAGATTTGTATTGTAGTTGGTATTGTTTCTTACGTTCGCATTTTTAAATAAATTAGCATTTTTAATATTAATATACATTATTTTTAAATCTGTGTTTTCATCATGCATATTAATATTTTGTAATATTAATATTAATATACACAACTATTGTTATTTAACAGCCCTTAGCAGTTTTTACTAAAGATGTATATTTTGTGTGTATTTATCATACAGAAAATATATTAAGGATTTAAGAGTATAAATAATCTGAATCAGGATCAAATAGATTTTATTCTTAACATGAAAACGGTGAGAACTAATTTGTTTTTATGTTTATCTTTATTTTTATAGGTGTTTGCTGCTACTTTTTGTTCGTATTTGCTAATTTTTTATTATGAGACGTTATAAGTATTTGTTTATTTATATTTTGTTGTTATTATTAGATGTTTTCTTTTGTTGTTATAAGTATTTGTTGGTATATGTTGTTATTATTTTGTTATTGATTTTGATTATTTTGTTGTAATTTTTAGGTTCTTTTCTTTGTTATTATAAGTCATTGTTTATGTAGATTTGTATTGTAGTTGGTATTGTTTCTTACGTTCGCATTTTTAAATAAATTAGCATTTTTAATATTAATATACATTATTTTTAAATCTGTGTTTTCATCATGCATATTAATATTTTGTAATATTAATATTAATATACACAACTATTGTTATTTAACAGCCCTTAGCAGTTTTTACTAAAGATGTATATTTTGTGTGTATTTATCATACAGAAAATATATTAAGGATTTAAGGGTATAAATAATCTGAATCAGGATCAAATAGATTTTATTCTTAACATGAAAACGGTGAGAACTAATTTGTTGTTATGTTTATCTTTATTTTTATAGGTGTTTGCTGCTATTTTTTGTTCGTATTTGCTAATTTTTTATTATGAGACGTTATAAGTATTTGCTTATTTATATTTTGTTGTTATTATTAGATGTTTTCTTTTGTTGTTATAAGTATTTGTTGGTATATGTTGTTATTATTTTGTTATTGATTTTGATTATTTTGTTGTAATTTTTAGGTTCTTTTCTTTGTTAATATAAGTCATTGTTTATGTAGATTTGTATTGTAGTTGGTATTGTTTCTTACGTTCGCATTTTTAAATAAATTGGCATTATTTCTTATGTACTCATGTTAATATCAAAATGTACATGAACCTTTCCCTAAATAATCTAGGTAACACTAAGACATTAAGAGTCTAATACGATGATCGTTAATACGGATGAAAGCAAATCTTTTCTAGCGATGCTGGAATTTGGTCAAAATGTAGACGATGACAAATTGAAAGGAACTAATCTGACACGAAAACATGGGGCTTTTGCCTAAAGTTAATTAAAAACATATCTAACATGTGAACTTGGTTGAATTGATTCACTTAACTTGTGTTTTAAGGTTATTATGCACACTAGGTATTTGATGATATGTCTTAACATCAATAACGTTGTGAAATTTAAATGATTTAATATTAATCGCAATAAACATTAGAGGCTTGAAATAAAGGTCAATGGAGCTCAAGAAGCACCTTGCCGACATGTTTTTGCAACTACATTGACCACCCCATGATAATTAACTTTTACCAAAGCAAAAGATAATAGCATAACACTTTGAAAACCAGGATGGTTTAGCTTGGGAAACCGCTAAATGACATAAGCTTATTTATGAAAAATACGTGTTTTGGAATTTGGATTATGTCCAGTCCATGACATAATGGTCTAAACACACTTTTTGATGAGGACGATAGTGTTACATGATTGTTTTCATTTTTCAATCTTTCATATAATGTGGCCAAAAGCATAAATAATTAACTGGTGACTGACTTCACAGCTTTTAAGGTCTGTATTTGAATTGCCACTAAAAAACTGCATATTGCATAACGTTACTTTCTTTAGTACGTATGTTCCTATTTAGAAATATTGTTTCAAAATAACCGTCTACATCAGATGGTTCAACGTTTCGTCATCACACAATTGTTTTTTTAAAGAGTTGAACGACTCACTTCAAATCTTCAACCAATATCAAATCACGGATACGTACAAAGTTGTTCACGGTTTGGTTTAACTGCCTTTGACAAAATACTAGACCAAAACGTTAATGACAAACCAAGTCGGCCCGGTTTCAAGCTGTAAGGCTCTACCATCACTTACCACTCGCTTCCATCTTAGCAACTCGATCATTCACCTCCACCACCCAACCACTCAGAGAATGCCACCACATCCAAACAAATTGTGTGATGAAGTGGTATGGTGGTCACTCCCATGACGCAAACAGGAGCGATGGCTGGTGGTTCAGATCCACCTAGCCAAATGACCAAGTTTGGTCATGGGTCAAAACAAATATTTTGAAACGAGTCAAATACAAAGGAATGTTTAAGCAATAAAACCCTAACGGGATTAAATGTTACCTACAATAATATAGTAACACACCAACCAAAACTGTTTCACCTGGCTCTCTATGAACTACAAAATTGAAGCAGTTGATTAGCTGCGACTCTTACTACAACAAATTCAATATTTCGGATTAAAAAAAAAGAGAGAAAATACATTATTATTCAGCGCTTCCTCTTGCTCGAAGAATTGAATCTGATCTTCTGTTTCTTCAATGTTTCCTTTTCAACGTTCTCTTTTAGTTTCTCCAAAGCTGCGTTAGCGTAAAATAATGACTTTTAACACATACCCATGAAAGTGAAACTCAAGAATCAATTATAAAAGTAGATATACAAAATAAAGTGGTTGAAAATGTGGATTTTTACATGTTGGTGCTCATGAGCTACCCGAAATTGGCTCACTAAAAGCTCGAATTGAGCCAAAAGCTTAATCAAATTCGAGCCCAAGCTTCACATATCGAGCTTGACGAAGCCTATTATTTATATAATTTTATCTAATATATATTTTATTAGTAATTCCAAACTATAATATATTCAAACTTATGTTAAAAATAATGACAGAGCATCTATTATGTTATACACACACAGACACGCACTGTATGTTCGTATATTATGTTATATATAAAAACTATAATTATAAATATATATAAAAGTAATTATAAATAAAGATATGTAAGATAGTTATATAAATAATAAACGAGCCAAGCTCGAGCTTAGGTGAGCTAAAGCTTTGCTCGTTTACACCACTAGTTGTGCCCAGAAAGACAAATCACAACATTTCAATTTTCACAATAATTGACTCGAAAACGTCAAAAATCCTGTACTTGAAATATTTATTTTAATAAAAATGTTACCATTATCATAGGTCGAACGAAGGGATTGTACAGAATCCAATGGAACCGTATATGCCGGACAAGAATCAATGTCGGCTTTCTTCAACAGTTTCTTGAATTGTTTGACCTATAAGATGTAAAGTTGATAGATAAGCACCAAACAACCAACATATGCAACTCAATTATAAAAGAAATCACTATGAATTCATCTTCTTCAAAAAACCAAAAGCTCAAAGATATGACTTTATGCAAAAAAGTACCTCATCTTCATGTAACAAGGTGAAGCAGCGGCCATGATTCCCTGCTCGTGCAGTGCGACCAGCACGATGAATATATGTTTTAATGTAAGGAGGCTTGTCGTAATTTATTACGTTTCTAACTCCTTCAACATCCATTCCACGTGTCATTGCATCAGAAGAAACAACTACTTGTATTCCACCTTCTCGGAATCCCCTCAATGTCTTGCTGAAAAATCATATACATGGTCATAATAATTGAACTTGGTGATGATGAAGTTTCAGGGTGTCAATCATGTCGGGTTAGAGGATTATAATAAATGGGTTAGACAGATCAATAGGTCGACCCGTTTGATCAAATGGGTGACGGTTAAACCTTATAAAAAAGACTTAAACAAGTCAACCTAGGCATGACTTGCTTGATTAAGCATGTTAACCCAAACGCGACCCATTTGACCCATTTATCTAAAGTCTAAATAAGTCAAATGGGTTAGCGGGCTGTAATCAAGTTGTAAACGTGTTTTGGAGGATTGTAATAACTGGGTTAGACTAATAAACTTTACCTTCTAACACTTTGATGTTGCTGACCAGAATACTCCTTGATCTTGATCCCTATATCCCCAAAAAACTTAAGTAAAGTGCATAGTCTGTGAGTTGACTCAACCGATGAAGTGAAAACAATGCATTTCTCCCCTTGTAAACTTTGTAACAAGGCAACCAAATACAGAGGCTTCAGCTTTGGTTCACATATCTGCATAGGATAGCAAAGAGTGGATTGGTAAAATATAGTATATGTTATAAGAGAAAAGATCAAATAAGAAGTTTATTTATCCTAAAAAGGCTAGGAAGGAGGGTATTTTTGTCTAATACCTTAATATTGAAAACCCACTTAATTTAATTTCAAAAACCCACTTAAATTTTCACTTATCTCCTACAACCACCACCGCCCACTGCCACCCACCGCCACCACCTTGCCGGAAAAGTCTTCGGAAATTTCGTCGGAAAATAAAACACTATGAAAAACACACAATGTAAAAAACACAATGGAATAAACACTATGAAAATAAAAAAACAATGACAAAAACACAATGAAAAGGGCTGAAACGAAGAAGGTGGAGAAACATGCTAAAGCCTGCGAAGAGAACCAACATGTTTTTGTCCCTTTGGCTTTTGATGCCTTTGGCTCCTTGGCACCGGAAGCTATCCGTTTCCTAACCAGGGTCCAACGGGTTGTGCATAGCAATGCGTCGACTCCAAAGGGGCAGGGGTATGTCTTTAGCAGGTTAGGGTTTGCAATTCAGAAAGGGGTGGCGGCGCAGCTTGTTGCCCGCCTACCTGCTATGTTGATGTAATATCTATGTTTCTATATAATGAAAGAAGTAATCCAAATTAAAAAAAAATGTAAAAAACACAATGCAAAAAACACTATGAAAAAATAAAACACACTTGTATAACACAATTTTGTAAAACACAATTTCGGTAAAACACACTTTGTAAAAAACCCATGATTTTTTTTTATTTTTATATAGCAATATGGTACTCATATAAAAGATAAAAAAACACTCTTTGTTATGGTGAAACTGTTTTGAAAAAAAACATGTCGTATAAAAAAGTTATGGGCGTTTTAAAATGATGGGGATATTTGACATGTGCCTTGCATGTGGAGAGAGAAAGTCAACAACTGTGTTATCCCTATTATGCCCTTACCCTTGTTTTACACTTTATGATCTCTCTAATCTAATCTCAACCATTCAATTTTAAAATGAATGGACAAGATTATTTCCTATACTTCTTAGGAAAACTAATCTTCTTATTATAACTCAAACCTATGTTATAATATGGTTATATGAGACATTGTTACAAGCATTATGCCATTAATTAGGTTGTTAAAGAAAATGCTATGGTCTTTATTGCTACTTAGTGATGATATCATACCAATTTGAAGGAGGCTAAATGTTCGGGAAGCTGATAACGTATCTTCCCGGTTGTCAAGAACAATGGATGGTGGAGGTCAAGTTGAGCAAGCTTGCTTGGATCTTGCGTTAGTGTGGCAGATAGAACCATCTTCACAAGCCTCGGGTATGGTTTACTCTTAAATCCCCTTTCAATACCACTGTAACAATTTATTTAAATCAAAGCACAATTAAAAGTAAAACCATATGATATTTACACCATTACAAACTATAATACTGAAAAAACTGACACTTACACTCTCCTTATAGTCCTTAAGGGACCAAAACCAGAAGAAAGTGAATTGCTGACATGAGCAAACAGGCCGCCAACACTAGAGCTGGTACACTGAAGCACTGTAGGAAGCCATGATTGATATGATTCACGTAGCAACCGATCTGTTTCATCAACTACCTAAATTACAAACATTATCAGCATCATTTTCAAAACAAAAACTATGTAACTAACCAAAAGTTCTCAGTAACTAACTTACCAGAAAACGAAGATGCTCGAGTGTAAAACCCTTGGTGTTATTAATGTGATCCATAAGCCGACCAGGTGTAGCCACTAATATATCTACAGCACTTTGCAACTCCACGGGACGAGATTCAGGGTCGTAACAGATTCCTGACTCTAGCTTTGGTCTCTCAATTAGCATTGAGATTTCGTCTGATATTGACGATTGACCAACCGCCAAACCAATCGATAATCCCACTGCAGGTGCAATTGTGGCAAAAACATCTCTAACCTAAGAGAATAACATAAGTATTAGTTATAGTAATTAGTTTATTACTATAGGTTTTGGTTGTGTTATTAACTTATTATTGAGGAATGATATGCCTAACCTGCAAAGCTAAATCCCGAGTCGGCAACACCACCAACGCACGAAGACATTTGACAGCACGAGTCGAAAGAATCTGTACAATAGGCAGCGCATATGCTAATGTCTTCCCACTACCGGTGGGTGAATTGACACAAATATCTCTGTCGAAACAGCCAGGACCCATGGTCTCTTGCCAAACAGCAAGTTGAACAGGAAAAAGCGAATCAATTCCATTACTACACAAAGCCTCTTCCAACCTAATAATAATAATAATAATAATAATAATAATAATAATAATAATAATAATAATAATAATAATAATAATAATGAGAATTCAAACTGTTGAACAAGGTATACATACAAACAGAATGAGATAATCAGAATTCAAAGGCATTTGATTGTTTTAGGTTATAAATTAGGGTTCATTAATTAACAATCCAAATTTGAGTTCAATAATAAACAATACAGGAGTGGAATGATGGATATATATACCTAGGGTTCAGAAACGGAAGCTGAGAAAGGGGGCACGTGTTGAACGAGCTGACGTCAACTGGATTTCTCATCCATGGCAGCACTGCTACCTTCTTTCTCGTAGTAATACTCTTCTTCTGCTCTTCTTTTGCTTCTTCATGCTCCATTGTTAGGGTAACAGTGAAGAAGAAGATGACTCTGTTTGCAGGTTTGAAAGAAGGAAAATACAGCAGCCAACGATGAAGCCCTGAAGAGAGTCGTACTCGTATTCTATTTGGGCCATGGATCAAATTTGGTAGCCCAATTTTGTTTTTCAAAACCTCCTCCTTACCACAATATTTTTATTATTATATTATTTATATATATTTATACTGATCTAGTTTTTTTTTTTTATTTATTCTTATTATTACCTTATTTTTTGTTTTGGGGCTGGCAACCTTGTAGTTACCTGTAATTTTCAAGATAATAAAGTTGAAATTACCATATCAACCACAAGGTCCACAAATGCATTAGGAAAAATGTTTGCTTTTTGTGCAAAAAAACAGCGAATCACTAGTTTCCAAAGACATTCTGAATCCCATTATTCTGTGCTTTGTAACCTGTTTTATATTCATGAATGAATTGTGGTTTGGTGTGTCATTTTGTATGTTTTATGTGTATCTTATTATGTAATTTCATTACGCATGTTAAAAAATAACATGTAAAAGAGTAAACAAATTCGGTTTGCCATGCACTCCTAGAGTATGTGTCCCCCCAACAGATTCCTTGAATATAACTGTTTTATATTAATGATAACAACTTTTATACAAGTTTATATACCTTTGGATTATTTGTATGTTTTCTTTTGAGTATTAGATATAGAGAAAAGATGGAAAGAAAAATGAACAGTTGTATTTCTTTAATGCGTGACATTTACCTCTAAGTTAAAGTTAATTAATTACATTTGTTTTTATCATTACCACAAACTATCATTCGTTTTATTTTTCTCATTAAAGATAGCGCGTTCATACAATTTCATAAGCAATTCAAACCAACAAAACAAAGTTTATGATGAAATTGAACCGTAACCTTATAGACAATATCGACTATCAACATTTTCAACCATGTGACATTGCACATTAATGCTTGCAACCCTGCCAGTATTCATTAGCTTTATAAATCAAAGTTAACAGAAACATAAATTAACAAAACTTTTTATTCTTGAACATCTTCTTACGTTAAGAAAAATGCCCAATTAAGAGTTGGTAACAGTGAAATCAGAAATACATCCAGCAAAAGAGAATTACAAACGAAAAAAGTTCTATAAAGAATCTTTGGAAGCACATTCTAACAAAAGTAGTTACCATCCAACAATCGAACAAAGAATATAAGTTGTCTTGGTTTTTATAGGCTTCTCCTACATTATTTTCCTTGGAACCGTATAGTCTTCATTCCAGTGAAAAACAAAAATGCACTAAACAGTGCAAGGTCCTGTAGCAAATGCATGTGACAGTTAAAAACATAATAAACATAACCAACAAGATATAAATTAAAAACAAACCTGCACGAAATCCGCAAGAAGAGGGTGAAATCTTGAATCATCCATTTCATATTTATCGAAGTTGTGTTACAATAGAGTCATATAGCAGGTAATATGTCTGCAGCAGCAGACGAGGAATAAAAGAATATTATTGAGTGATTAAAAACAACGCTGTGATCAATAGTGCATATGATTTTATTAGTTAAAACTAGTGGTTTCGGATGGATCAAACCCGGAAATGACACAAATGGCCCATTGGTCGGAAAACTTTAAATAAAATATAACTTGGATCCGGTAGATTTAGTTGGCCACAGTTTCCAAATTCAGATCAAGTAAAAGACAACTGAATTTGGTTGAGATCAATTCAAATCATATATTGTTAGAAAACTAAGATTTTTAAAATGTAAACATGAAAGGACAAAACATAGTTGCCTTTAAACAGGTTGTGATGTACTTAATTTGTTGAATAATACTTACAGTAGTTTGTTGGGTGAATGGAAGCAACATCAGTCCTGTAGTTTAAAACTAAAAGGATGTACGTATTTATGGTTTTATTTTGATGCAGGGGATATGAGAGATGCGGGACCAATACGAGCTTCCTCTTCTACTGTACCTTCTTTCTAGATTTGGGCATGCTTCGATGGTTAAACTCAAAAGTGAAGGCAACAGAGTTTCTGGTATATACTTCACCTTTGGGCAATCATTTAAAGAGAGATGTTGGAGGGAGGTGAGGTGTTGAAGTCCCACTGATAGTGATTTCAGTTTCTTAAATCCATATATCTCAAGATGAGTAAGAGATGAAGGAAGAAGATGAGACAACTGACTACTCCTGCTCACATCATCATCTTCTGACTCTCCACAGCATAACCCTAGCATGACAAGTGATGTCGGGAAATTATGTGGTCCCCACTCTTTGATGGGCTTCTTCAACCCCCCTATGGCAAGGGCACCCAAGTTGGGAGGCCAATTCCCACGAGGAAAAGATGCATCTGTACTTGGGCAATTGAATATTGCCAAATGTGTCAAGGAGGTGAGGTTAGGCAACTCATAGTCAGGGAATGTTTGTAAATTGTAGATATTGCTGACATTTTCAGGTAAATATGTGATTAGGGTTCGAGATAAACTAAGATACCGGAGGTGCTTCAAACTGCCAATGGTCTCTGGGACCTCGCTTATGCAATAATCATTCAAACGTAGAACCCTTAACATTGGTAGTCTGGGTAGTAAGTCAACTAGAATCTTACTAGATAAGTAGAACTCTCCCAAACTATCTTTTGGTTTGAGCGCTAAGAATGTTCTCAAACTGTAGGCTCTTTCAAATGGCTTGAACTTCGAGTAAGCCACACATTCCTCATGATCAAATAACATATGGCGATACTTTTCGAAAGCTTCTTTCCTAACATCCTTCACCATCTCATCGTCTAACCTAAAAAAAATTCTCCACCAACAAATGTGGCCAAGTCATTCAACAAGTCATGCATCACGAAACGCGATTTGTCATTAGGTGCATGTTGAATCAATGACCTTGACAACAACTCTTCAAAGTATTCGTCACCTAAGCGTTCCATTGACTTTTCTGATGATGATTCCTTCAAAAAACCTTCCGCCATCCAAAGTAAAACCAAGTTCATTTTGTAAAACACAAAACCCTTGGGGAACAAGCAAAAGTATGCAAACAATTGTTGCAAACACGCAGAAAGATCATGGTAGCTGAGTCTAAGAGCTAGGACAACATCATCTTTTTTTCTTAACTTCCAAATATCACTATTCAACAGCTCCTTCCATTCTTCTTCTGTCTTTGTCCTCAATAACCTTCCAAGTACTCTTAAAGCCAAAGGCAAGCCATCACATTTTTTCACAATGCCTTCACCATATGGCCTAAGGACCGGATGTGAATCAAAGTTATCTGTACCCAACGCATGTTGAGCAAATAAAGAGACTGCATCGTCATGTGACAGTGTGTGTAGATGGTTTAGATCATCGTAACCCAACATTTTCAGCAATTGCACCTTCCGAGTTGTCATAATAACTTTACTTCCAGGAGCACATGCACGAAATGGGCTCACAAGGGTCTCCCAATCCTTATAACTATCACAATAAACATCATCTAATACTATTAAAAATCGCTTCTCCTTAAGTTGTTTTCTAAGACTAAGGGTAATGGGGCTTGGTTGAGCCCCAGGTGAGCCAAGCAAAATCTGACACGTAAGCGATGACATGACCATGGATCAAGCCCCTCAACCAAGCCCCAGAGGGCGTAGTGGTCCAGGTGATCAGGGGCTTGATCCGGTTATTTATTTATTTATTTATTTTAAATATTAATTTTAATATTAATATTAAGATTCTTCTTCAGAGATCACGGTTATTTATTTATTTATTTATTTTAAATATTAATTTTAATATTAATATTAATATTCTTCTTCACAGGCTTCTTCTTCACCATACCACCACCACCGATCACCGAACCAAAACCACCACAAATCACACCACCACCACACACTCCTCTCTCTCTCTCTCTCTCTCAAAACATACACACTCCTCTCTCTCTCTCTCTTTTGCGCCCCGCGGTCCCAGCCACGGCTGACCACCGCGCCCCCAACCACCTGAGGGGTGTAGCGGTGTTCGCGAGCCACGTAGGCGGCCGCGCCCCCCGCTCACCCCCCACTACCCTCAGCCTAAGGGCTACTTGAAGCAATTTTAAATCTGTGAATTCCTTGTTTTCCTCCTTCACAGATTGTAAGATAACTTTGCTTATATTAAAGATATCAAATTGATCACCGACACAGACCCAAGCCATGAGTTCAAAGTGCTTCTCAACTTCCTCATCGTCATACAAAAGTCTAGCTAGAGTGGTTTTGCCCAACCCACCCATACCAACTATGGGCACGATGCTAAAGTTCTGATTGCATGGCTCATCCCCTAATAGCTTCACGAGCAATTCCTTCTTTCCTTTTGCCGCCCAACAATACCAGATGTGTCTACCAAAGAGGTCTCATAAATTCTTTTTGACTTTTCACCTTTTACAATCAAACCTAGACGTTTATTTTCATCTAACAGATCTTCAAATTTGGTTGTAGTACTAACTAACTTGTGATGCATCTTCTGACTTAGTGATACATGTTTTAAAGACGTTGGGATGAGCCTTCTTACCTTGCTGGTGATGGCACCAGATTGCTGGTCAAGCTCACGACGCGTATCTTCAGTTTCTAAATCATCAAGTATGTCATCTATGTTGTAAGCCAGATGATGGAGATCATTGAGCTACTGTTTAACAGCTTCATCAGTTATTTCCTTCTGAGAAGCATCATTAAGCAGAGACTTGATCTGGATCAGTATGCTCTCTAGTTTCTTGATCTCTAAATGAATTCCTTGGGACCGAACATATGTCTTGAAAGCTTCAGATGACAGCTTCTCAAACACAGATTTCAGGAGTTCAGAGGCAATGATTTCAGCCATTTTATTGTTAGTTAAGTTTGTGGTGATTGGTGATGAAGGAAACTTTGTGTAACAAGGATATATGTGAATGACAGATAATATGACATTATTATAACTATATTAATTACTTATATATCTGGTTTGTAACCGTTGACAAAACAGATCTGATCTGTAGCCGTTGACCAAAGAGGTTTGATTTGCAGAAGTTGGTAATTTTTAAGAAATATAGGAAATAAAGGAGATTAAAATAATGTTAAACAGATATACCATAGAAGAAGACACATAAATTATTAATATAATATCTTTATAAATCTCATAAGGTTGTGTTTATCAGTATGAAAAATGATAGGATGTTTTTTTGTAAATGAGTTTAAATTTTAAAAGAGTAAAGTGCCAAAATTGTCCTCGAGGTTTGATCTTTTTTGCGACTTTCAGCCAAAAAAAGTTTTTTAAGCCTTCTCGAATCAACTAACTACACCTCTTGACTCAAAACCTGAAACCGAACCAGATGAAACTGATTTGAGGCGTCAAACATATTATTATTATTATTATTATTATTGCTAGAATTAATTAATCAAGCGGAAGTAACGCTGTGTTCCTAAGTTTCACTTAAAGGGGGGAGAGGAAAGGAAAGGGATGGAAAGAACAAAAAGATGTGTTCCTTAGTTTTTTTTGTTTGAAGGAAATAACAAAAAATGTGTTCCAGAGATAAGGAAAGAAAGGAATGGAAAAGAAGATGTTTAAAGAGTAAAATCGAAGGAAAGTGTTTCTTTCCAAATTTGAAGGAAAGTGATATGGAAAGGAAAAGAAAAGAGTAGAATGGAAAGGAAAAACTTTCTTTTTCTTTCATTTTCATTCTTTTGTTAAATGAATTCGGGAATACAGCGTAAGGGAAAGTCGGAAATCGTGTTTAGGACACACCTCAATCGTACCCTGTTACCATCTTTACCGTTTCGAAGTAAGTTTATAGTCGATTTTCCCCTTTCCATTTACCTATTCAAAGCCCTAAGATCTTGTTACTTTTGTTTTAAAATTGAAATTGTGAAAGGTGATTCTAGGGTTCAACTAGACTAGAATGAAGAAGATGAACCTTTTTATCATTGTTTGGTGCATCCCAAGTACGTTGACCAATGATGATGATGATGATGGTCGGAGAAGGTGGTGATGGCGGCTGGAAAGAAAAGGTACTGGTAATTTGGTGATCGTTGAATTTATGGATCTCTCTTTTTAAATAATAACTAGGAGGTTTACCCGCGCTTCGCGACGCGGGCACGAAATTGACAGTTGTTGGTATGTCTTATCGATTCATTATGTTATATGTCCAAACATCAATAGTCCGTAATCGAATATCGCAAATCCACATACTCCAACCCATGGTTTTTTTTCATCACACAACCATTTTAACATTGTGTTGGTGTGTTTTTCAATCACACGACCATTAATTCACTACAACACGCAAATCAAAACCCAAAACAACAACAAACAAAAAACCCAAAGAAAATATCTTCTTCTAATTAAGAAAGGCTACAGATACAATCCACCCGTCGCCATGGATGGCCTGATTCAAAGTTGGCTCCGCCATAGACGGAAATCAACAGACTCAAAGTCGCTGCCGCCATAAACGGTCGGACCTGCAAGCTACGACAAACCAACGATCAAGTTCTTACTATTAGGGACTCAAAATGTCACTCCCCGACTTAGGGCCTAGACATGTGACCAATAGTTGATACATGTTTTGAAATTTTATCAGAGTTTTAGCGGAAGTCTTTAGTTTATAATAAAATATTAGTTTATATTTTGAAAAATTAGTTTATTTGTAAAATATAATAAAATATTTGATTTAACAGAAAGCTTCTCGAATAATAGATATTCGAAGGTTTCATTTATAAACCTTGTTTGATTTTATAAAACTTGTTTAAATATGTTTGCAATATTTTAATAATTTAAAATATTGAGCCATCTCTACCTTGTGAGCATCTATCTCCATGAGTTGGCTATAATTCCATGGTATCTGTGCTAACTTTATTTCCTGTAATATTTGGGGGGTGGGAATACGTCAGCGATATGCTGGTGAATGTTGACTCTAAAAACATTTTATAAATCTTTCTTTAACTAACAAGATAGTTTTCGTGAAACAATCTCAGCAGAAACGTCTATTATTTCTGGGATTTGTACCACTGCCATACACACACAATTATGGTTCTCCGGGAGTTGACACCCATTGGAGAACTTTTATTATGATCTCTAGTCTGCTGCCACGTAGCCTTGACTAATAGACTAGATTAATTATGTTTGGATCCAGACACATGTGTACTCGGTCTGAGTTGTTTTTATTTTCTATCTTGTATTTTAATAGGGAACACGTAATCCCATAAATCTTTATTTGACTGTCTTTGTTTAAGTTAAACAACCTGGTTATCTTGACTGAAAAAGGTTTAACGTATTCACATGTGACTGTCTGTTCTTAATGATGTGGTGATCTCGTTTGAAAACCTTTGTGAATGAATGATTGATTGATTGAATGATTGACCTATAATAAAATAGGTTTATGTAAATACCCGGATCGTCTCTTAATCCGGGTATAGACATTTAGTCTGGTTTGATAACTTAAACCTTGATTGATCTTTTGTTCGAATGAAATATTTTTGATATGAAATCTTTCTCTTTATTTGCTAACTATGTGCTATGTTTCTTCTTGAAGAAGAAATGTCTATGTTATGTTTCTTCTTCAAGAAGAAACGCCATTATTTATAACCCTTGTATGTTAAGTCTTAGGTTTCTTTATAAAGAAACTATATTTTTGCTATAACCTTTATTTATGGAATTTTATATAAAGAAATTTTTATTTCATTGTTATCTTTAATTTTTTGATCAAGGTCTAGGTTATACCCCTAAGGTCTAAGCATTTGGAATAATAATAATTTATTTGGGCAGAACTCATACCTTGCTTAGCTTATTATTTTCTAGATTATCAGGCAGCACTTCGACGCTTGCACGTACTTTGAGAATCTAAATCAACAACTACGTAAATCTAGGCAACTTTCGGGAGTCGCCGGGTCGTGCACGTACTTCGAGGCAGAATGTCGGGTCGTCTCGGGTCGACACGGTTTACGAGGTCTTCACGCGTTTTGAGGTCGGCACGCAAAACGAGGTGCGCCGGACGTCGGGATTGTCGGTACGAACTTCGAGGTGTCGTCGGTATATGGTGCGAATTACGAGGTTATAGTTGTCGGGTCGGTGGCACTGAAATCGAGGTGGAGAGAGAAAGTATTCTAGAGAGAGAAAATATTTCTAGAGAGAGAGTGGAGTTGTGTGAATGAAATGAGCCATGAGACATCCTATTTATAGCTGAAATTTGGTTCCATCGTGATACGCGATGGAACCTTTCCTTTTGGTCATCGCGTATCGCGATGACACTCGTTACTCAGAGAGTGCCACATGTCGCCACGTGACGGACACGTGTCACTGTCTTAACCACCATCTACCACGTGTTGCCACGTGGCAGACACGTGCCATTTTCTAAGACACGTTCAGCCACGCGTTGACACGTGGCCTGCCACGTGTCGCGATGTCTGCCACGTGTCACCTCCGGGTTACACGTGTTGATGTGTCATCAAGGACCATCGCGTACCGCGATGGCCTCTTTGGCTATGCCCATCGCGTATCGCGATGGGTCAATAAATCAAGATTTTTATTTTTTAAACCCCTTTAGTTTTACTTACATGTCATTTTTGGATTGGAATTTTGGGGATGTTACAAAAAACCTTTAGATCCAAATCCATTGCCTCCACAGACGGAAACAAACAAAATAAAATCCACCGCCGCCAGGGACGACCGGAGCCGCCGGCAACGGAAGACAAACATGTTTGTCTCTATTAAATCACCGCCGGACTGAAACCTACAGTTTCAAATCTGTCACCGACTTAGTCAAAAACCAACAGGCTAAAAGGTGTCGCCGCCAAGTATGGCCAAGCCGCCGGCAATGATAGGCCAATAACCACCTGTCCGGAAAAGTAGTGAAGAGCTTGGTCAATCTCTCTCTAAATAGAGATTTGTAGATCCATCGCCGTATAACAGGGGGTCGACAATCGTTGGAGAGGGAGTGAAGAGAAGACACTGCTTTGATGCTTAGAGAAACAAATGTTGGTTGTAGTTGAAGATGTGAGAAATATGGGTGAGAGAGAGAATGTGTGAACAGGTCTGGAAAGATCAAGAAAAAAAATAGCATTTTTAATGAGTTTAGGTGTCGCCAGAAATGAAAGGAAAAGAAGACACGTAAGGAGTGTGCTGTCAAAATAAAAGGGCTATAAGGAGTTGTACTATATGCATGAGAAAGACAATGAATAGAACAATAGATTTTGTGAGAGCCCTTTAACTTTCAAATAATAATAATAATAATAAATCATAATAACAATAACAATTTTTGTTTAGGTTTTTTTTATTGTTTTTTATTTTGTAAGTAACAATAGGTAAAAAGAAAATATTGCCCCTAATTTAATGGTTAGAATTAACGGAGTTAACAATTTGAATTACATCAGCAACGATTGGGAAACATCAAGGGTCCGGATGCACAAAAATAATGTTCTGGACGAAAGTCACGAAAACGATCAAACCTCAAGGACGATTTTAACATTTTACTCATTTAAAAAAAAAGATCAACATTTTGTAGGATTGTGATCCCGCTAGAAAGGCGATAACTTAGCCCACTAATTATTTCAAGGGTACTAAAAATTTACTTTGAACCATGATGATTTGGTACTAAATATTAGTGTCATGCTAAGATAACTTAGGAACATTTGAACGTATCAAGTGAGCTCTACGTGATATAATTATAGTAACTTATTGACAAAAATGCCTAATTAATTATATAGGTGATTTGCACAAGTGTAGGTTTTTGGAATTAATTACCGAACCGTCTTTAATTATATGTGGCTTGCGGTACAAGGAAGAAGTCTTTGAGTGCAAATAAAGTTAATTAAGGATCATGGATAATTATCAAGTTTGGATTAATTATCTGAATTAATTGTTTTATTAGCAATCCTAGTTATAGTCTAACACGTATAGGTTAGGTTATATATACAAAGTCATGGTATGGATTGTTATATAAGTTTTTGAGTTATTTTTCTTGGATAAATAAAACATTGGAGAGTTATTCCAAAATATCAGATCGTTAATAATCTGATTATCAATTCACCACGGATAGGTGTCTCGGCGTACCATTTGAAATTCAGGTAAGATATTGTTTACATGTCTAGGTACGCATCAAAATCTTACTTTCGTTGTGATTCATATAAATGCAGGTTTCTATATGATTCATGTGGTCAGGTACAATGGTGATTGTCAGATCCGCCTCACACGCCCACCATCACTATATGAATCCAACCCCGTGTCGGCGCCCACCTTGCACTCTGTGTTTAGTTGCTTTTTTATAGTACTTCTGCATTGTACTCGGTTCTCTGTAAACCCATTTTAAGATAACGGCATGGGTCGAGATACTGTACGATAATGCATTAAAGTACGAATGGTACACGAGACGCTCAAAGGCAAAAATACTAAAACGCTCAAAAAGTTCAGCGAAAAACCTAAAACGCTCAGCCAAAAACGCTCAAAAACGGGTTTCGTGAAAAAAAAGTAAAAAGTTGATCGATTAACGATCCAAAACTGTTTTTTCGGTGAATCATTGATTAATTGGATATGTATTGACAATTCCAAGATGTTGGGATTTGATTTCATGGATCGATTTCGTGAATAAATGGTATTCACGTAAATTAGTCTATAGTTTAACGCATAGTCATTTTTTTTAGCTTTCTTCATGAAAAAAATCATTTGTACTCATAACTCAAGTTCAAGAATTCTAAAATATCTTTAAAATATCTTAAAGATATTCATATTTTTATTTTTTGAGTGGTCTTTAACCCCCCCCCCCCCCCTCCTTTCGTCTCGTTTAAAATAGATTTGGATTCTGTATTTGGATCCGTGAGACAATTGAAGTCCATTTATATCATAATCATACCTTCTCCCAATGAATATTCGGTTTAGATTGGTCATCGAATCCGAATATTCACACCATCTCGTTGAAAAGTTCAATACATCTGCCTTTCTCAACGTATTTCTTTAGACAAAGACTCCGTTTTTTCCTCTTTTCGGATTTGTATCCTATATTTTCTCTATATTTAACTATATATGTTTTTATTTTTATTTTTCTCATTAAAAATAGGATGAACGGAAATTTTCATAAATGGTTGATTTATATATAGCTGAAACAACTAGATTTATTTAAAATGAAATGAGAACCGTAGCAAGAGCTTATACACATTCTCGCTCGCCAGTTTATCACAATGGTCACCGTTTTCAACCATGTTATTGCAAACTATTGTGTACGCCCAATATCAAATAACTTTATAAATAAAAAATTATTTATAAACTAGAAATAACAATAACAAAATAAACAAAATTTTTATTTCTCAAACATCTTCTCGTGTTAAGAAAAATACCCAATTAAGAGTTGGTAATAATGAAATCAGAAATACATCCAACAAAAGAAAATTACAAACCAAAAACGTTCTAGAAAGAATTCTCAGAAGCACGTTCTAACAAAAGTAGTTACCATCCAACAATCAAACAAAGAATCTAAGTTGTCTTGGTCTTTATAGGCTTCTTCTTCTTCACTAACTTCCTTGGAACCACACTCTTCATTCCAATGAATTATAGAAGTGCACCACACAGTGCAAGGTTCTGTAACAAACGAGCGTGGCAGTTACAAAATATTTTAAAAACATAGTAAACGTACGTAACCAAAAAGAAATATAAATTAAAAACAAACCTGCACAAAATCTGCAAGAAGATGGTGAAATCTTGAATCATCCATTTCATAGTTATTGAAGTCATGTACCAACAGAGTCATAAGTAACCGTTGGCACGTCTGCAGATGAAGAATAGAAGAAAACTACTGAGTAATTATGCTTTGAATTACAAATATTTTAATCAAATTTGCTAAAGTTTTAAGTAAGACATGTGTTTTGTGGCTCCAGTTTCATTATTAAGAACGAGACTGCGGTCAATAGTGCATATGAGTTTATTAGTTGAAACTAGTGGTGTTAAATGGATCATGTTCATGGGTTGACGGGTCGATCCTGTAAATTTGACACAACACGGCCCATTGGTTGAAAGAATTAAATAAAGTTTAACTCATATATTGTCAGAGAACTAACATTTTCAAATGTAAACATAAAAGGACAAAATAAAATCTCTATTCGCAACAATTTCACAGATATATAATGAGAAGCCCTTCCGGTTAACATGTTTGCCTTTAAACAGACTGTGATGGGTTTAACAGACTATTATTAATCCAAAGTCATCAAGTAATCACTCGCACTTTTTTGAAGTAATAATGTACTCGTTTTGGAACAGTTACTTACAATTTGTTAGGTGAATGCAAGCAAAATCAGTCCCCTAGTTTAAAACTGAAAGGAAGTGATTCTGGGTTTATCTTGATGCAGGGGATATGAGAGATGCGGGACCAATATGGCAATATGGGCCTTTTCTACTGCACTTTTTTTCTAGCTTTGGGCATGCTTCAATGGTTAAAACTCAAAAGTGAAGGCAGCAGAAATGACTGGTTGATATGACATCTTTTGTTTTGCTGATCGACCGGTGGTGCTTGTAATTCCCTACAGGCATCGTACGAAGTCTGAGCACAATTTTTGTTACAACTCGTTAGTATTTAGTTGACTTCTGTTATACATCATAGGAGAAAATATCATACAAAATTGAAAGATGGAGTTGCAATTAACAACAATAAATTCATAAGTGGAGCATGTTTACATTGATACCAACCAAAAGAAAAGTCGTCTCTAGTCACATGTATGGCTTCCGTTTTCAGAGTAATCTAGCTTCAGCCTTCAAGTATCCATCTGTTTTGTCTTTGATTTCTGAAATCTTTTGGGCTGCCATTCTTTTTTGTCTAACAAAAATGGATGTATCAGTAATCTATTTAATGTATACAGCCAAGTAACATTTATATCATGCAGGAAATCAGAGTAAACAATATTGAAGCTCAAGTAAATGTAAATGACAAGGATTAAAAAGAAAATGTGATCTTTGAAAACAAACTGTATGCAAAATCACAAAAAAAAAAAAAAAAGAAAAAAAGAAAGAAAGAAAACTACAAGAATGAAACTGCATGTTTATATCTATAGTCATGAATTAACCACCTATAACATTTTTGTCTCTACAATTGTAACAAAAACAAACAGATCCCATTATTGAAAATTTAATGAATAAAATTTATTGATGCAACAGTTTGCCTTAAGCATTAACTATTAAAGCTCACTTAGGTTTCAACATTTTTGGTAACACAGACTAAGCAAAATCCCAAAGAAAATAGTTGTTATCAAAAACCACAGTTTGTCAAACACAATGTTTTACCATTATCCGGAATCTAAAACCTCTCCACCAAATGAAACCGGGATTCTACAACCACATAAGCAATTAAAATTTCATCAAATTACACCTAACATGCATGGCATAAAATCTAAATCAAAATTAAACACAAATCCACATATGATAGCATCGACTGAGCTCACAAAGAATACATGCCATAATTCCAACATGGAAAGACAGAGAGGAAACAACACACCTTAATGCTGCATCTGACGTCGTCATCGCTCTAATCTAAGATCAACAAACAATAAGTTAATGCCCAGTTGACCCACTAACCTTTAAACAGGCTGTGGTAGGTTTAGCTTCTTTGTTGGGTTTATTTTGATGCAGGGGATATGAGAGATGCGGGACCAATAGGAGCCTCCTCTTCTTCTACTGCACCTTTCTTCTAGATTTGGGCAATCCCTGACGGTTAAACTCAGAAGTGAAGGCAGAAGAATGTCTGGTAGATCCCTCATCTTTGGGCATCCCAATAAAATGAGATGTTGGAGTCCCACTGAGAATGATTTCAGATTTTTGAATTTACTTAACACAAGAGAAGTTAGAGACGAAGGAAGAAGAACAGACAACTGACTGCTGCTGCTCACATCATCTTCTCCTAATACTAACCCTATACTGACAAGTGAGGGTGGGAAATTCTGTGGTCCCCACTCTAAGATAGGCTTCTTCAACCCCCCTATGAAAAGAGCATGCAGTTTAGGAGGCCAAAATCCACGTGGAACGGAAGCATTTATACGTGGGCAATTTTCTATTACCAGATGTTTTAAGAAGGTGAGATTGGGTAATTCCTGGTCAGGAAATGATTCTAAATTTGTACAATTTTTTATTGACAGGTTGGTGAGCTGAACGAAGTGACTCAGTTTAATGATTGTTGTCAGATTCGACCAACTCACTAAAATTGCCTCTTGAAGCATGGGCATGCTTTTGTTGTTGACAAGCACCGGCCTAGTGTTATAACCTCCGAATATTAGCTCCTTTTCTAACAGTTTATCACAATTTTTAATGCAAAGAAACTTGAGCTTATGCCCTCCTGTTGTTGTCGGGAATGAAACAGATGTAATGGAAGTACAGTAACTGATGATTAATATATCAATGTTATTTGGACAGCTACAATGCTCCATACTCTCACAGTTTTCTATTATTAACGCCCTAGTAGTTGTTATGAGGTTGCTACCACAATTATCCTCCACCTACTCTCCTAATCTCACCAACTTCTGACAGTTCTTTACTTCCAAATCCTTTAATTTTATAAGAGCCTTGCTAGCCGTTGATTCCCACAAGTACCTTAACTCGTTACATTTTTTTATGCTTAGAAATTCAACTGCACCAAGATACGGCATAACACCTCTCCACGCCACATCATTAAGGCCCGAAATACTTTCTATTACCAGCCTTGTGACCCGTGAAGCAACTTGAACCAGCTTTCTCAACACATCACTATCACATTCAGATATTTCTAGATCAATCAAAGAAGGTAGTGCTTCAATTGACACTTGAACCAAATCTGGACAATTTATTATAACAAGTTTTTCAAGGCCTGGAAACGACATTTTCCCAATATTGGTTGACCATACTTCCAACTTCTTCATATTTCGTAATTTAAGATGTTCAAGTGAAGGGAATGCAATACCGGTCCCGGTTAACTCTGAACCTATTGCTTTCACCCCATCCATGTCTCCAATATACAACGCCTTAAGTGACGGTAGCCGCCCAAGTGGTGGTAAAGATGTACAGTTTTTACAATCAGATATCCACACACTAATCAACTGAAGAAATGATGGATCCCCAACCCAATTAGGAAATTCTATACCCCCATATGACGTTATTCCAAGCGTTTCCAAACTATCACTATGAGGCTTCAACATAGAGAGAACCTCCTTTTCTAGAAATTCCTTTCGAGAACCATCATACACATAACTCCATTCTAGATCCAACCCTCTAAACCTCTTTTGTGATAAGTTTGCCTCTCATGCTTGCATTACCGTTTCCACTTTCTCCAGTCCCTTGATCTGAATTTGCCCATTAAGATCCGTGAGGTCTTTAAGCGTGGTTATTGCAAAGCCATTACCTCCTTCAACAATGATCTTTGAGAGAGTTTGTAGGTTTTTCAATTGGCCAATACCTAAGGGGAGCTTATTCAAAAGCGGAGTATCCCTAATTTCCAAATGCCGCAATTTTTTAAGCTTTGAGATGTTGTTGGGCAACTTACTTAAGTTACGACATCCAATAAGGATTAATGTTTGTAAATTGTAGAGTTTGCCTATATTTTCAGGTAAATGTGTGATTAGGGTTCTAGATAAATTAAGATATCGGAGGTGCTTCAAACTATCAATGGTCTCTGGCACCTCGCTTATGCAATAATCAGTCAAATGTAGAACCCTTAACATTGTTAATTCGGGAAGCAAGTCAACAAGAATCTTACTAGATAAGAAGAACGGTCCCCAATGATCTTTAGTTTTAACGGCTAAAAATGTTCTCAAACTATTAGCTCTTTTGAATGGCTTAAACTTCGAGCAAGCGACATATTCCTCATGAACAAATGACATATGGCGGTACTTTTCCAAAGTCTCTTTTCTAACATCTTTAACCATATCATCATCTAACCTTACAAAGAATTCTCCAGCAACAAATGTGGCCAAGTCATTCAGCAAGTCATGCATTACGAACCATTCTTTGTGATTAGGTGCATGTTGAAACATTGACCTAGACAACAACTCTTCAAAATATTCATGACCTAAGTGTTCCATTGACTTGTTTGAAGATGAGTCATGTAAAAAACCTTCTGCCATCCACAAGTAACTCAAATTCATTTTGTTAAACAGATAGTTCTTGGGAAACAAGGAGCAGTATGCAAACAATTGTTTCAAAGGCGCAGAAAGATCATGGTAGCTGAGTCTAAGAGCCGGGACAATCTCATTATCTTTTTTTCCTAACCTCCAAATCTCACTATTTAACAGCTCTTTCCACTCTTCTACTTCAGTTTTTGTCCTTAATAACCTCCCAAGTACTCTTAAAGCCAAAGGCAGGCCATCACATTTTTTCACAATGCCTTCACCATATGGCTTGAGGATTGGATGTGAGTCAAAGTTATTTTTACCCAACACATGCTGAGCAAATAAAGAGACTGCCTCATCATGTGACAGTGTGCGTAGATGGTTTAGATGCTCGTAACCCAGCTTTTTGAGCAATTGCACCTTTCGGGTTGTCATAATAACTTTACTTCCAGGAGCACATGCACGAAATGGGCTCACTAGGGTCTCCCAGTCCTCATAACTTTCACTCCAAACATCATCCAACACTATTAAAAATCGCTTCTCCTTAAGTTGATTTCTAAGAGCTACTTGAAGGAGATTTAAATCTGTGAATTCCTTGTTTTCACCCTTCACAGACTGTAGATGACTTTGCTTATATTAAATATATCAAATTGATCAGACACACAAACCCATGCATGGAGTTCGAAGTGCTTCGTAACTTCCTCATCATCATATAAAAGTCTAGCCAGAGTGGTTTTGCCCAACCCACCCATGCCAACAATGGGCACAACGGTAAAGTTTTGATCACATGATGACCCGCCCTCAAATAGCTTTATGAGCAGTTCTTTCTTTTCTTTAGCCGTCCAACAATAACAGGTGTATCTACCTTGCTGGTGATGGCTCCAGATTGCTGAGTGAACTCACGATGCATAGCATCGATTGCTAAGTCATCAAGCACGTCATCTATGTCGTAAGCCAGATGCTGGAGATCATTGAGCCACTGTTGAACAGCTTTATCGGTTATTTCCTTCTGAGAAGCATCGTTAAGCAGCGACTGGATCTGGGTCAGTGTCCTCTCTAGTCTCTTGAGCTCTGAATGAATTCCTTGGGACCGAACATATATCTTGAAGGCTTCCGAGGCCAGCTTCTCAAACACAGATTTCAGGAGTTCGGTGGCAATGATTTCAGCCATTGTTAGTTTAATTTGTGGTGATTGGTGATGAAGGAAACTGTGCATAACCAGGACATATTTATTGGCTGTTCAATAAAAACAATGTACAACAAGAATATACGTGAATAAAATATTTATAAGTTACAGTCTTAAGATGCTGTTCGAAAAACTAGAAACAAATATATATATATATATATAATAAAAAGAACTTATAGATCTGGTTTCAGCCATCGAGGAAAGAGAGATGATCTGTTGCCGTTGGTGAAATAGATCCGATCTGTAACCCTTTATTAAAAAGGTCTAATTAATTGGCATCGGTTGACTAATGTGTAGATTAGCACCAAAGACAAGTGGTGGGTCTTTGACTCTTTGGGAAGACTAAAATTCAAAAAGCCTCCGGCGTAAACGCCTTGTTCTTGAGTTTTTTAACCAATGAAAGAAAAAGAAAGGAGAGGGAAGGATAAGAAAGGGAAGAGAAGGGAAAGAAATTTTTTTTAATTAGATGTGTTCTTGAGTTGAAAGGAAATTAGAGGAAAGGAAAGGATAACTATGTTAAAAAATAGTTATCCTTAGTAATCATCCCATTTTTTGGAGGATAACTTATTGAGAAAATACATTAATTTAATGCCTCCTAACTCCTCTTACTCCTTTCTTTTCCATTCTAAAAAAAACTCAAGAACACCCATATTTTAACTATCCTTAGTTTTCATTTCCTTACCCTCATTTAAAAAAACTCAAGAACAGATTGAAAAAGTATCACCGAATTAAAAATTATTTAAGTTTTCATCATTAAATCTTAAATTTAACTTTTTTTAAAAGATTAAGTTTAACTAGTAAAACTCTTAGGAGATAAACACTAAGGATCTGAGTACTGTAATCCAAATCAACTTTTATTTTTATTTTTTTATGTAAACCTATAGTCAGATAGCAATTACAAAAAAAAATACTATCTACTCAATAGTTATAACCTTTTTATAATTTGTTTGAATTAATAACCACCATAACAAAATCACATACAAGAACTAAACCAAAAATTTTATGTCTTGAAATATTTTTAACTTTTTAATGTGTTGAAAACAGATTAAGATTGTAATAAGATTTCAGTATAAAGGTTTAATGAAATCAAACGAATATTAAGCATAAACAATGATGTAATTTCCATAGGAGGAAAAAAGGTAACTGGTTAATCAATTGTTATTTTTTGAAATTGTATATAGCAGAATCTAACACATGGATTTCTGAAGAACCGAACTTTTAGTTAAAATACAACACCATTGGCCCATTACATCTACGCATTTATATAGTTTTACTCTAGCAATAACTTAAATATTAAAGAATCACATAATTAAATCAAATAATTTTCATGTGTATAATAGCAAAATAATAATTCTTCTAGTAGTCATCTGATATGAATGTAATACTATAAAGATAAAAGCTCAAGACTAACTATATATATGCTACTAAACTTTAGAAACAAAATAATCATGTTCTAATAAGTAAATTAAATATATCGATTCACCATTGAAATTATAAACTAAATATAGACTAGAACAACTTTCTTTTCAAAAGCATACCTATGATTAGTGAGGATAATTTAGAAACAAAATTGAAATTTCATTAACTCTTTGTAACGTTTTGTTTTAATAAAAGAACAAGAGGCACATACAACTTGATTTCAAATAATCCTTTTAAGTTGATATATGTTTTCATTCTGGAAGGTATTTATTTTTCAAACAACTTGATTTCAATAATCTTTGTAATAAGATTATAGATCATTTTATTTAATTGACGAGGATTTCTTCCGCAAAAAATAAATTAAACTTGATTTCTTGAACAATAAATGATTTATAATCTTATTATAAAAGTCTCGATTCAATCAAAGATTAATGATAAACGATACTGACTTACCTTGGCATAGTCCATATAAGAATTTATCTTCAAAAGACTAAATCAGAAGGCATAGAGGAAGCGGTTGAAGCCGTCGGCTCGCAAAATTGATATTCCACCGCAAGATTGATGTTGTGAATTTGAATAAAATTATTGATTAGTGACTTTAATGTAAACATATACCCATATTTGAATATATTAAAATAAAACTTACTTGTAAGATAATCCGATTGAACATACAATATGAATGAGATAAATTGTAAAAGCTTCGTGCTGATAACGTGTTATGAAACAAGCTTAATAGATGAACATATGACAAAGAGATGTAGGGAGAAAGATGAAAGATTTTATTGATTAGGTGTGTATTACAAAGAGGTACAATGAGATGTATATATAGGATATAAAAACTTGAAGAGAAAGCTAATCTATATTTGGTGTTAATAACCATAATATTATTATATTTATAACACAACCAAGTTTATGATGAATTTTATAACGTGACAAGAGATTATAGACATCGCTCACCTGTTGGTCATAGCCGTCATCATTTTCACACTATTGTTGACAACTCATCCAATAACTTTATAAATCAAAGATGGTTTATAAACTAAAAGAGAACAGAAACAAAATGAGCAAAAAGTTTATTTCTTGAACATCTTTTCATGTTAAAAAAATCCAATTAAGACTCAGTAATAATGAAATCAGAAATACATCCAGCAAAAGAGAATTGCACCAAAAATGTTATAGAAAGAATCTTTGTAGGAACATTCTAACAAAAGTAACTACCATCCAACAATCAAACAAAGAATCTAACCTGTCTTGGTTTTTATAGGCTTCTTCATTAATTTCAATTTTTTGGACCCACACTCTTCATTCCAGTTAATGAAAAACGAAGTGCATCAAACAGTGTGAGGTTCTGTAACAGACGAATGAGAAAGTTACAAAAAATTTTAAAAAACATAATTAATGTTACCAAAAAGAAATATAAATTAAAAACAAACCTGCACAAAATCTGAAGGAGAGGCCGGGTGAAATCTTGAATCATCCATTTCATGTATAATTGGAGTCATAAGTAGCAGGTGATATGTCTGCAGA
This sequence comes from Bidens hawaiensis, assembly GCF_021521415.1. Classification (NCBI taxonomy): domain Eukaryota; kingdom Viridiplantae; phylum Streptophyta; class Magnoliopsida; order Asterales; family Asteraceae; genus Bidens; species Bidens hawaiensis. Next base: position 1,004,983 of record NW_027491121.1, on the reverse strand, counting down.
TTAATAGTATCCATATATTTATGTAACATATTTGTGAAAATATTTATAATGATCTCATTGTATAGAGGTAGGATTTATTCCCATAAATTACGAGATTCAGTTGTTGTATATATAGGGTTGATTATCAATGAAATCAAGCAAGGAATTACAATCCTATATGGTATCAATAGCCTAACCTCCCCACCCCCACCGCCGGCCCTACTCTCTCCCTCTCCTTCACGGCAGTTTACACCACCACCGATCCTGCAACCTTACACCCTCTACTCACCATCTCTCCATGGATTCAAAACTTCACCCGGCGGTTACCGTATCCAACATACGCCTCCTAATCCCCATCCTTCTTGACAACGAAACCAGGCAATACACTTCCTGGTCCACCCTCTTTAAGCTTCACTGTCGTGCATACCAAGTGTACGATCACCTTCTACCTCGTGTCACAACATCTGCTTCCCCCTCCACCCCACCTGACGCTGCCAAACAGGCTGCGGCCTCAACCCCGGACGACCAATGGGATCGACTTGGCGCCATAGTTCTCCAACGGATCTATGGCACCATCTCGTTGGACCTCATCAACACCATTCTTAATCCCGTCACCACCGCTCATGAAGCTTGGACGACTCTTGAAACCCTTTTCAAGACAACAAATCGTCTCGATCCATCTACCTCACCCAGAAATTGAATAACACCCGCCTTGACAACTTTGACTCCATGGCCGCTTATTGCCAAGAAGTTAAAGTTCTGGCCGATCAACTGGCCAACGTTGCTGCTCCTCTAACCGAAGAAAAGATGGTTCAACTGTTGGTTACTGGTCTGAACGAGCAGTATGAAGGTATTGCCATGCTCATCTCCAACCTCACACCACTGCCCTCGTTCCATGAAGCTAGGCCAAAACTCATGCGCGAGTATGACCGAAAAACAAACATGGCCCAGCTTGCCTCACAAACCGTCGGTTCGGCACTCCATGCCACCACCGCCAAATTAGAGTCACCTCGCCCAGAACATCAAACCACCGAACCAACCTCCGACCGTGGCAGAGGCCGTGGCCGAACAAGGGGACGGGGATACGGTCGAAACAGTGGCCTGTCCTCTTCGGGGCGTGGACAAAATTTCTCGGCTCCCATGCTGGGACACTGGGTTTTTCAGCCCGCTTGGGGTCAACCGCAACCATCGGCCTCATGGAGTAACCCGTACCCATCCACACCACGATCCACCACTAATCAAGCTCCTGGGATTCTTGGACCGAGGCCAAACCAGGCTTATGCAGCCGGGTATACTCCAACCGACATCGAGCAGGCCCTCTACACCATGTCCCTCAATCCTCCCGACTCTCCATGGGCTATGGACAGTGGTGCCACAACTCACATGACTAATCAACCAGGTAACTTCTCGTCTTATTCTACTAATAGCACTAATCGTAATATAATCGTTGGAAACGGGTCGACCATACACGTCGTTGGACAAGGTGATCAAACCCTAAAACCACCATTCCCACCCCTAAAATTAACCAATGTCCTATACGCACCCAACCTAATTCATAATCTATTGTCTGTACGTCGCTTAACTACAGATAATTGGATATCTATTAAATTTGATCCTTTTGGTTTTACTGTGAAGGACCTCAAGACGCGGACCCGTATCCTTAGATGCAACAGTTCAGGTGATCTCTATCTTCTGACGCCACAAATGCTTACCAAAGTTAAATCTCACTCGACAAATGTGGCGATTTCTCATAAACTGTGGCATCAACGTCTTGGGCATCCGGGAACTCAACCTTTGCAAACCCTCAAGAAATCCTCTTTTATTTCGTTTCCTAAGTCAAATAATACTTTGTGTGAACCTTGTGTTTTGGGAAAAAGCGTTAAGCTCCCGTTTAAAGATTCCTGTAATCGCACCTTTGCACCTTTTGACATTGTTCACAGTGACCTTTGGACCTCCCAGTTTTGAGTTTCGGGGGTCACCGATATTATGTTTTGTTTATTGATGATTTTTCAGATTTCATATGGACTTTTCCAATTGCTAGAAAATCACAAGTTTATAACATATTCTGTAAATTTTATAACCTGATTCACACCCAATTTGAAAAACGAATTAAACAACTTCAATGTGAAAATGGTAAGGAATACGTTAATAGTTCCTTCAACCAGTTTTTCGAACAACACGGTATGATCTTCCGCCTCTCGTGCCCATACACGTCCTCCCAAAATGGGAGAGCGGAACGTAAAATTCGTACCATAAACAACATGATTCGGACTCTCCTTGCCCAAGCCAATCTACCCAATACGTACTGGCATTACGCTCTCGAAACCGCTACTTATCTCCTAAACATCATACCCAACAAACCCAACAAACTCAACAGCCCCACCACCACCCTCTACAATCGATCTCCAACATACGAACATCTTCGTGTGTTCGGATGCCTTTGTTATCCAATCAAAACGCCGACCACCATTAACAAACTTGAATACCGTTCTAATGCTTGTGTTTTCCTCGGTTACCCCACCAACCATGGAGGATATCGTTGTCTCGACCTCACAACTCGTCAACTAATAACTTCCCGTCATGTGATTTTTGATGAAACTACTTTCCCATATACTAACACCCCATCACCAACACCGAACCCTTACGACTTCCTATCCGATACCCCCCACCCGACCATCTGGCACCATCTCCAGCCAAACGCGTCCCCTACCATCACCATAAGCCCCAGCCACGGTGGTACCTCAACACCACCTCACCATCATCCCAACACCACCGATCACACCACACCACCTTCCACACCAACCACCGCAGCTACGCCGGCGGGAACCCCTTCACAGCCGACTGCTCCCACACCGCCATCCTCCCCACCCGAAATCCTCACATACTCTCGCCGACATAGAGCTACCACACCGGCCACGAGTATTCCTCCACCCGTAAAACCATCCTCCCCCTCTCGTCTCACAAGCTCAACCTCCACTGCCCCAACCTCAGCCGACCCGAACAATGCGCACCCGCGCAATGGACGGGATCTCCAAACCCAAACCAACGTTCAACCTCAACACCTCCACCACCACCATAGAACCATTACCGAAATCACCAAAAGACGCCTTGTCCACACCTGAATGGCGAAACGCCATGGCCAACAAGTACGATGCTATTATTAGTAATAAGACTTGGGAGTTAGTCCCACGCCAACCAGACATGAATGTTATTCGTAGCATGTGGATTTTCAGGCATAAATTTAAATCTGATGGTTCATTGGAGCGCTACAAAGCGCGGTTAGTTTGTGATGGCCGAACTCAACAGGTTGGTGTGGATTGCGGGGAGACATTTAGTCCGGTCGTTAAACCGACCACGATTCGCACCGTCCTCTCATTGGCTCTGTCACAATCATGGGCCGTTCATCAGCTTGATGTGACCAATGCCTTCTTGCACGGTCACTTAAACGAGACGGTGTATATGTATCAGCTGATGGGTTTAAAAGATAAATCGAAACCGGATCATGTTTGCTTACTAAAGAAGTCACTTTACGGTCTAAAACAGGCACCAAGAGCATGGTACCAACGGTTTACGGATTTTGTGATTTCCATGGGTTTCACACAATGTTGGAGCGACAACTCTTTGTTTATCTATCATCATGGTCCGGACACGGCGTACTTGTTATTATACGTCGATGACATTTTATTGACCACCTCCTCTGAGAGGCTTCGAGCTACCCTCATGGATCGACTCGGTTCAGAGTTTGCTATGAAAGATCTGGGTCCGGTTAGCCATTTTTTAGATATCTCGGTAACAAGAACGGGTAACACAATGTTTTTGTCTCAGAAAAACTACACTCGTGACATTATAAATCGAGCGGGCATGTTATCTTGTAAACCAGTAGCCACACCCGTAGACACCAAAGGAAAACTCGGCTCTTCCGGACCTGAATTTGAAGACCCATCGTTATATAGGAGCTTAGTCGGTGCCCTCCAATACCTAACCTTTACCAGACCTGATATTTCTTACCCGGTCCAGCAAGTCTGTATGTATATGCACTCTCCTCGTCTATCCCACTGGGACAGTTTGAAGAGAATAATCAGGTACCTTCGTGGCACATCTGATATCGGTCTCACACTAGGCCTAGTAGCGTCTCCTACGCTACGTGCCTACACCGATGCTGACTGGGCCGGGTGTCCGGACACACGTCGTTCTACATCGGGATACTGTGTGTATCTTGGTGATAATCTCATCTCCTGGTCATCAAAGAGACAAACGACAATTTCCCGATCTAGTGTTGAGGCGGAATACCGAGGCATAGCTAATGTCGTAGCGGATATTTGCTGGATACGAAATCTGCTACTTGAACTTCATCGACCGCTCACACGGGCTTCTTTGGTTTATTGTGATAACATCATTTCGATTTATCTTTCGGGAAATCCAGTTCAACACCAACGAACAAAGCACATCGAGCTTGATATCCACTTTGTTCGTGAGCAGGTACACCGCGGTCTGGTTCGTGTATTACACGTCCCCTCTAGATATCAAGTGGCGGACATTTTTACTAAAGGACTACCGAAGGCATTGTTCGAAGACTTTCGATCCAGTCTCAGCCTCCGAGAACCTCCAGCTTCGACTGCGGGGGTATAATAGTATCCATATATTTATGTAACGTATTTGTGAAAATATTGATAATGATCTCATTGTATAGAGATAGGATTTATTCCCATAAATTACGGGATTCGGTTATTGTATATATAGGGTTGATTATCAATGAAATCAAGCAAGGAATTACAATCCTATACAGATGAATAAGAAAGACACACATTGAGTAATTCTGTTTTAAATTCCAGATATTTATATCAATTTCAATGCTACGCATTTAAATACAGACGTTTTGTGTCCCCTGTTTCATCATAAACAAGACTGCATGCAGTCAATAGTGCATATGATTTTATTTGTTAAAACTAGCGATGGTAAATGGGTCATGTTCAGGAGTTGACGGGTAGAACGTAGAATTATGACATGAAAACGGCTCATTGGTTAAAAGAATTTAAAAAATAAAAAAAGAGACAACACTGTGAACTTACTAAAAATAGTTGGCTGCTTAAGTGAGCTGTTGGTTTAACTACTTTCATGTTTTGGCCCATTGGTTGAAAGGAAGCAAAATGGCTTGTTGGTTCAATGGGCTCACTGGTCCATCTTTGATTTGAGTGCATCTTTGAAACATTGACTAAACAAAAAAAATGCTGTTAATATTTGAATACATCAAACAGCAGACCATGATGATTAATTTATTTGACATCAATTTAAATCATGTATTGTTAGAAAACTACGATTTTCAAATGTAAACTTAAAAGGACTAAATAAAATTTCTATTTGCAACAATTTTACAGATAAATAATGAGAAACCAGTTCGGTTTACACGTCTGCCTTTAAACAGGATGTAATGGGTTTAACTAGCATTATTAATCCAAAGTCATCAAGTAATCAAAGGTGATTCTTGATAATGACTCGCGCTACTTTTTGCACTTTATTAGAAGTAATAATACTTACAATTTGTCGGGTGAATGGAAGCAAAGCAAAATCAGGCCCATGGTTTAAAAATACAAGAATCTTCTTGGTTTATTTTGATGCAGGGGATATGAGAGATGCGGGACCAATAGGAACCTCTTCTACTGCACTTTCCTTCGAGATTTGGGCATAATTTGATGGTTAAACTCAAAAGTGAAGGCAGTAGAATGTCAGGTAGATCCCTCGACTTCAGGCAAGTCCATAAAGTGAGATGTCGGAGGGAGGTGAGGTGTTGGAGTCCCACTGATAGTGATTTCAGATTTTTAAAATTAATTAACACAAGAGAAGTTAGAGATGAAGGAACAAGATCAGAGAACTGACTACTGCTGCACACATCATCTTCTTCTGACAGTTAACAATTTAACACTAGGTAGACAAGAGAGGTTGGGAAATTCTGTGGACCCCACTCGAAGATAGGCTTCTTCAACCTTCCTATGTAAAGGTTTTGCAATTTGGGAGGCCAAAACCCACGAGGAAAGGAGGCGTCTATACTTGGGCAATTGCATATTAGCAGATCTCTTTATGAAGTGAGATTAGGCAACTTGTGGTCAGGAAATGACGTCATAGCCGGACAATGAAATAATGCAAGGTAGGTGAGATGAATCCAATGACTCAATTCAATAATTTCTGTCAGACTTGTTAAGACGTTTCTCCCACAATTTCTCTCTCCCAATCTCACCAAATTTTGACATCTCCGTACATCCAAATTCTTTCTTTTTAAGAGCTTTACTTTCCGTTGATTCCCACAAGTATCTTAACTCGTGACAGTTTTTTATTCTTAGATATTCAACTGCTCCAAGATACTTTATAACGCCTCTCCACGCCACATCATTAAGCCCTGAAATACTTTCTATTACTAAATTTGTGACTCTTGAAGTTACTTGAACCAGCCCTCTCAAGACACCACAATAACATTCAAATATTTCTAGAGCAATCAATAAAGGTAGTGCTTCAAGTGACACTTGAATCAAATTAGGACATTTTCTTATAACAATCTTTTGAAGGGACTGAAACGACACAACCCCAATATCAGTTGACCATACTTCCAATCTCTTCATATTCCGCAATTCAAGAAATTGAAGTGAAGGGAATGCAAGACCAGTCCCAGTTAACTCTAAACCAATAGCTTTCACCCTATCCATGTCTCCAATACACAATATCTTAAGTGACGATAACCTCCCAAGTGGTGGTAAAGATGTACAGTTTTTGCAGCCACGTATCGATACGGTAATCAATTGAAGAAATGATGTATCCCCAACCCAATTAGGAAACTCTATACCCCCATATGACACTATTTGAAGCCTTTCCAAACTATCACTTTGAGGCTTCAACACAGAGAGAACCGCCTTTTCAAGAGATTCCTTTCGAGAACCATCGAACACCTCACTCCATTCTAGTATTAACCCGCTAAACCTCTTTTGTAATAAGTTTGCCTCTGAAGAAACACTAAGTGACCCCGGGCAGATTATAGGTAATCTGGGGGCTAAGTAATGTTTCCCACGAAGGTTAGGTCCAGCAGAGTAAGTTGTACTTCAGGGAACCTGCAAAACAGACACCGTAAGCTCGTCACTGAGAAGGGGGGGGTTCCTCCTTGTGACCACCCTCCGGCGTGAGAATCAGTCTATATTGCTCTTTGAATATAAAAGTATATGAATACTATTAGAGCAGTTATCAAGTAAGTTATACGAGATAGTAGATGATGAAATGATAATACCATTTGCTGTCTTTTATAGCCGAAGGTGGGTTTCCAAGGGGTTTAGCCGGCCCAACACGCTACCAACTGTAACCTATGCACGTGCCCTACCTGTGAGTGGTGGATAGGTAGCGGCTGACACAGAGCAGGCGTGCCGTGCACTCTTCGTCTTCTACCAACTGCAGGCTAGGCACGTGGTCTGGCAGGAGTTGGTGGGCAGGCGGCGGCTATTGGTCACAGTGCTGTGGCGTGCTGTCTGCCACGCTGCTGTCAGTGAGCTGTCGCATTCTTGGTCAGATCTTTTGTCTTTACCTCGTCAGGTATCACGCAAAAGATCCTCCATCATACGGACTGGCCCATTTTGGCGGGAGTTTTCCCCCTCCCGCCTTTGCTCATTCTTTCAGGTGACACTGAATATTTGTAAGTGTTAAGCCTTATGCGTGTAGCTATGCTGTGCGGGTAGCCTTCCCTGATGGCTTGTATCCGCAACTGCGGGAACAGGCGGGTTACTTTACCATTGGGAGGCTTTTCCCTGCGTATGCAGCTTGCATACTGCGCGTAGGCTTCTCTGAGCATGGTGGGTCCTGCGGGAGTAGATGGTCTTTGCGCAGACATCCCTGTTCAAGGTGAGTCATGCGGGACCAACTGAGCCCTGCTGGGACCTACCTCTTCAAGTCCCCCCAGTCCAATGTTCTTCTCACGAATGTCTAATAAAGTGAGGTGAACTTTTGGACTTAAGCAAAGGGTTTTGAAAAGGGGTTTTTGTAAGGTTTTCCATGGGGGTTCTTCCCGCGGAAGTCCTTGTCACTTGCAGAAATTCCCGAGTTTCCTGCTTGGTCTTTGGGTATGATGCGGGTAGGTCTGTAACCTCCTCGCAAGTCAGGAGCATTGAGTCTTAGTTGTGCGGATTCTCCCTGTGGTTCTGGTAGTTTTTGAACATAGTGATCAATTATGTTTAAACCACCAATTCCATCTTGGAGCCTCAAACAACGTAGTACTCGATGTTCCCGCAATGCGGGGATATTACTTCCGTTTTCACAAGCATTGCCCAGAAGATCCTTCCTGGTTTCAATTCTCAGCGGGTGCTAGGTATGTGAAGGGTTTTGCCTTTACACTGTACCTGCGTCCGTCTTACGGTTACTTTACTTCCAAGGTATTCCTGGCGTCCATTCCCTGCGGGTGCTAGGTATGTGAAGGGTTTTGCCTTTACACTGTACCCGCACCCGTCTTATGGTTACTTGGTTGCCAAATATTTTGGCTTCAATTCCCTGCGGGTGTTAGGTATGTGAAGGGTTTTGCCTTTACACTGTACCCACACCCGGCTTATGGTTACTTGTTTGCCAAGGTAAGGGATATTTTCCCGCTTACTTTTTTGAACCTTGGTCTTCAAATTTTTAAATTTTGAAATTTGAAGAGTTGGATGGATAACAACCCAATACCTCAAACGTCGTGCGACGGTTTCTTCTGACTGTGTCAGGACGTGCCAGAAGTTATGGCGACATGACATTATGTGGTCATTCCAGTTGCTTTTTCAGGCGCGTGGGCACGGGATTTCGGGCGCGTAGCCGCGAAATCTCTGGCACACGTCCTTTTTGACAGCTGTTGCCAGTTTGCTTTTGCCACGCGTCATAGTTTCATTGCACCTTTGATTTCTCTCTCTTCCGTATTAAATTCATCGCATTAATTGCGATTGCTATATAAAGGGGGAGAAGGTTATTTGCAATTCACACTTTCCACTTTCATCTCTTCTTCTCCAGTAATTTCCGGCGAATTTCTCTTTTTCAGTAAAGCATTGCTCTGAAATCTCTTCTTTCTTCCACCATGTCTTCTCACGATGCTGATGATCAGAAGACTGCTGGCGAATGCCAGTGTTATCTTCCTGTCGAGCTGTACCAGTATATCGTCAGGAAGTTCATGCTCGAGTCTCTCGAGCCTGAGTTTCCTGAGCCCCACCATACTGTGTACGATGCCCCTAGTGGCAAAATCGGGGTTTATGCTGCATTCTTTGTCTACGGGAACCTTAGGTTTCCGTTGACAAAGTTTGTGTACCGTGTCCTAGAGAGGCACGGTGTGCACCTGACAGAGGTGCACCCCATGGCCATTGCCAAGGTCCGGCACTTTGAGTGGGTGTGCCGGATACTGGGCCTTGAGCCCCTTGTTGACCGCCTGATGACCTTCTATACTTGGAGGTGCATCCAAGGGTGGTACACTCTTACAACCCGTATCAAGGGTTTAAAGATTTGTACCACCGAGCGGAGTCTTCGCTCATGGAGAAGAGAGTTCTTCTTTATATCCGCTCGAGCCATCCCTATTGCCATGAAGTTCAAGAATGGCCAGCCGCTTCCGAACCTTCCCGCCATCAACTACGAGGAGGCGGAATGGTTCGCGAAGATATCCCGGGTCCAGTCCCCGGTTTTCCGTTTTCCGGAGTCGGCGATGGTGATGCTGGGGATGAGCCGGGTGTGGAAGGCGGCGAATGCGGATAAGGTTCCGATCGTCCTTGAATATGGTTCGAACTCTACCCCTTATGGTATGTCTTGTTTCTTTTTTGCTGACTACGATTTTTTCTAACTTTCTTGTTGATTTCAGAGGGTAACGATCTTCAGTCGCTCCTGAATCCGCGGGAGGAAGATGGTCCTGCGCGGATGGGTACTCGTGCTCTGGACGAGAACGAGTTGCCCATCTTAGAGCAGACTGCGGGTCGGTTCGTGGAGGTTTACCCGCCAGGCCAAGAGATCCTGAGCCACCGACGGCCAGGTAAGCCTATCTTCTACCCTGAACCTCTCAATGTTGTGCCTGCTGCTGGAGTTCATGACATTTCTTCTTCTGAGGAATCCGCAGAAGGTCCTCCACTGGTGCGGAAGAAAAAGGCTGCCGTCGGGAGAGGCAAGGAGAAAGTGGCCTCTACGGCCGACCCGGTAGTCCTATCTGACTCGGAGTCAGATAACGCAGAGGTGGCGGGGAAGCCCGGTGGTGAGGAGACCACCGCTCCGGAGGCTGCAGGTGTTACCTCCGGGGAGGCAGCGACGACGACGGTTACCGGTGTCAAGAGGCCGGCTCCATCGGGTTCGCCCCCGCTCGTCCGTGCGTTCAAGCTCAAGAAACCCCGTAAGTACCCCCATAATTCCTGTCTATATTTGTTGTTTCAAATAAATTTTTCTAACACTTTTGCTTGTGCAGGTGTGGATGTTGACGCATTCCAGGGTGGAGTTGGAGTAAGTATTCCCCCGCCAATGACGGTAGGCTCGGTCAGCCTTCCCGAGGCGTCGACCCAGGCGTCTACGCTTGCTTCCGCTGGTTCCAGCCTTCCTGAGGCTGTTCCAGCTGAGAAGGTGTCTCCGCCGGCCGTGAGTGCAATTTTTACAGCATCTTTCACGGAGCCGGCGGTTACTGTTGCTGAGGAGACGGCGCCAACAATGGCTACCACGGCGGCTGCCACTATACCTGCGCCACCGGCACCGACGGCCGGACCATCAGGTACGCGCCGGGCTTCCCGCCGATCTACGCCACCTTCCCGTCTGCCTGACCTGTTGGATGGATTTCCTTTAGGTTCAGGTGATGGGTTTGGCGGCTATCGGCCTGTTATTGACCCTACAGGTACGTAGGGTTCTTTTTTCTTTGTATATTTTTGTCATCTTTTCCTAACTGCCTTTGTTTCTTTTGCAGTGTCGGATTCCAATGAAGTGTATGTTCCAAGATGGAACATACGCCGAGGAACAACCCTTCGCACCCCTGTGGAGTGCGTGGACTGGGCTCGCCACGCTGCTCCTCATGGTGCGTTGGGGGAAGCCATGGCTAGCTACCAAGAGGGTAGGCTAACCAATGAGCTTCGGGTTCTCCAGGCCCGAACGCAGCCCCGCGTCGAGCTGCTTTGTCGTGAAAACGACAAGTTAAAAGCAGCTCGCGCCAAAGATGTATCTGAAGCGCGGGCTCTTCGGGAGGAGAACCGGCAGTTGGCCGCTGCCGCAGCCGAGAAGGAGAAGGCATTCAAGGCCCTCGAGGTTGAAGTCCAGGCGCGACTCGAGGCCCGCTCCAAGGCTGCCCAAGCTGTGAATGAACAGCTTCGGCTGGCCAAGGAGACTGCGCGAAACTCAACTGAGAGGGCTGCCAAGGCTGAAGCTGTTGCTGAGCCACTTCGCGAAGAGAATGAGCAGCTTAAATGCAAATTAAAGGCTCTTCAGCATGCTCATGACGCCTTGGCAATGGAAGATGCCAAGAAGCTGCAGGAGATCCTTGACCAGAGGGGGATGCTTGACCGTACTGAAAGGAAACTCAAAAGCGTCGAAGAAGCTGCCGCCAAGGAAGTTCAACTTGCCAACCTTGATAAAAGCGGAGCCGAACGTGCTTACAAAGAAAGTCAAGCTACCCTCCAATGGCTGCTTCGAGAAGCGTTGCCTGAGGTATCTTTATCTTTTTCTTTACGCTTTCCGCTCGTAATTAGAAAATGTTCTAACTTGTAATATTCTTTTGTAGGTTGTGCGTCGGGTCCTTTCAGAGACCTCTTACGACGATGCAATGAGCGCAGCCCTCAACGCTTCTCATGAGGATGGGCAGAAGACTGGCTTCCTGCTTGGTCTAGGGTTTGCTGAGAGAGGCTTTCCGCCCTCCAACTTCCCTTTATTCAATGTTAATACTGAAGCTGCTTATGACCAAGCTGTGAATCAGTACGCTGCCTTCCCGCATCCAGTGGTGGAGAAGGTGAATGAAGCTGCTGCTGCTGATGATGGGCTAAGCATCCTTAAGGCTTTCCTTGGGCATCCGCGCTCTGACGGTGCTGGTCCAAGCGGAGGTGGCCCTGAAGCCTGATCTTGAAGATCCCTTCCCCCTGCTAGGATAGACAGCCTTGTATAGATTTCTTTTAGGCGGGTAGTTACCCAGCCATTCTTGTAATTGATTGTGAAATATTAATCTCTTTGCGTATAAGATTGTTATTTCCTTGGGTTCTTTGCTTTATAAACTTATGACTTGCATACTTAGTTTAAATTAGCAATTTCCCAAGTGTTTAGAATAAGAACCTTTGAACGTGGTTGATGATGGGTTAAAGTTTCGCCTCCTCCTTCGTGATTGTGCGGGTAAAACCGTCACTTGCACTTGGTAGGATGGCTAATCTTTACCCTCTATCTGACCTGCGTGTAGGTTTTCCTTTTCGAAATTTCTAAGGCATTAAGTTAAACCTTTGAACGTGGTTGATAATGGACTAAAGTTTTCGCTTCCTCTTTCGTGATTGTGCGGGTGTAACCGTCACTTGCACTTAGTAGGATGGCTTTAACTTTAGACCTATATCTGACCTGCGTGTAGGTTTTTCTTATCCTTTTAAGTGTTCATAAGTTAACCTTTTAACGTGGTAGACGGTAAGTTAAGTTTGGCTTCCTTGTTCGTGATTGTGCGGGTAAGACCGTCACTTGCACTTACAAGGATGGCTAAACTTTACCTACATCTGACCTGCGTGTAGGTTTTTCTTATCCTTTTAAGTGTTCATAAGTTAACCTTTTAACGTGGTAGACGGTAAGTTAAGTTTGGCTTCCTTGTTCGTGATTGTGCGGGTAAGACCGTCACTTGCACTTACAAGGATGGCTAAACTTTACCTACATCTGACCTGCGTGTAGGTTTTCCTTAGAACTTTTTAACATTTTGGCGTTGTGTTTATGCGGGTATTGCCGCCTTCCACACGCAACTACTTCTTCCCGTAAGGGAAGTTCATAGGTTACAAGCTATTAATACATCATGAAAGGAGAATCATTTCCATTAGAAGTGGCTCTAGGCCTTTTCTTTACAAGTTGGAATTGATCTACATATAACATTTGCGTAATTGAGCTCCATTCCATGTTCTAGGGATGGGAGTGCCATCGAGCCTTTCGAGCCGGTACGCGCCCTTTCCCAGAACTTCTTTGATAATGTATGGCCCTTCCCAAATCGGGGCCAACTTTCCTGGGCGTTGTTGGTTCGAAGCCTCGTTGTTACGCAGTATGTAGTCTCCTTCCTTGAAGTTGCAGAGTTTTACCCGCGTGTTGTAGTATTTTTGCATTTGTCGTTTGTAGTTTTCTTCACGCACGGCGGCTAAGTCTCTGCGCTCTTCGGTTAGCATAAGGTCTAACCGTCTTTCCGCATCATTGTCTTCTGGTTGGATTAAGACCCTTGGTGAGGGTAAACCGATTTCGACTGGGATCATGGCTTCAGTGCCATAAGTGAGACTGAACGGGGTTTCTCCCGTACTGGTCTTCTTCAGCGTTCTGTTTGCCCAAAGGACGTGTGGAAGCTCGTCCACCCAACCGGATCTATGTTCCAAGAGTCTTCTCTTTATGCCTTCGACGATGCTCTTATTTGCTCTTTCCACCTCACCGTTACCTTGCGGGTGTGCCACTGAGGTAAAGGTGTGGGTGATTTGAAGTTCTTTCAGCCAATGCTGTAGCTTCTTGTCAGCAAAGTTGGTGCCATTGTCGCTTACCAAATTCTGTGGAAGTCCAAAACGACAAATAATAAATTCCCAAATAAATTTTTTGATATGCTTTGCGGTTGTTTGGGCTAAAGGTTTCGCTTCTATCCATTTGGTGAAGTAGTCAATGGCTACCACTAGGAACTGAACATTCCCAGCTGCTGTTGGAAATGGGCCTGTCACGTCAATGGCCCACTTCTGAAATGGCCACGAGGAAGTGACAGGAACAAGTTCATTTTTCGGGCGATGCGTGTTGGGTGCGTAAAGCTGGCAAGATCTGCATTTTCTGATGTATGCCAACGCGTCCATATGCATCCCCGGCCAGAAGTATCCCGCGTTGTTTAGCTTGGCTACCACAGCGCGGGGGCCTGCGTGTACTCCACAGATGCCTTCGTGAACCTCCCTTAGGAGGTAGTCAGCATCTTGGTTGTCCACGCATCTTAACAATGGGCCAAGAAAGTTACGTCTGTAAAGGGTGTCATTGACCAGCTGATAATTCAGTGCTTTACAGCGTAGTTTTCTTGCCTGTGACTTCGACTCTGGTAACGTTCCTGCTTCAAGGTATTTTATTATTGGGGTCATCCATGTTTCTGTACCGGTTTGGATGACACAAATTTCCTTGTGCGGGACTGATGGTGTTTCGAGGAGTTCCACGCGGATGTCCTTCCCCAAGTGGGTGAAGGCCAGTGATGCAAGCTTGCTTAACGCATCCGCAGATTTGTTTTCGCTGCGCTTGACGTGTATCACTTTACAATCATTAAAATCGCGCATGATGGCTTTGGCTTGGGCAAGGTACAGGGCCATTGTGTCGTTCACAGCCGTGTACGTCCCGTTTATTTGGTTTGCCACTAGCATGGAATCTACGTGGGCTTCCAAATTTTTTACACCCATCTTTCGCGCAATCCTCAATCCGGCCAGGAATGCTTCATATTCAGCTTCGTTATTCGTACTTGGAAAATCCAGCCGAATAGCATAAGTATATTCCTGGCCTGCTGGATTTGTTAATTTTAACCCTGCGCCTGAACCCTCGTTACTAGCTGCTCCATCAGTGTAGAGTCGCCAGACTTCATCGATTTCGTGTGCTGGGGAGGGTTGAACCTCCTCCTGGCACTCTTTCTCCCGTGAAGCGGGGACTTCTGCAATAAAATCAGCCAGGACCTGACCTTTAATGGCTGGTCTCGGCTTGTATTGAATCGCATATTCTCCCAATTCAATTGCCCATTTGGCTAGACGTCCCGATAACTCGGGTTTGCCTAGAACATTTGAGAGTTTGAAGTTGGTGAGAATAGTGATTGGGTGACCCTGGAAATATCGTCTCAACCTGCGTGAAGCGTGTATAAGTGCCAAGACCAGTTTTTCCAGGGTAGAGTACCGGGTTTCCGCGTCTGCCAGCACGCGGCTAACATAATAGATTGGCATCTGGATGCCTTTTCGTTCTACAAGCAGGACTGCCCCGGTTGCTCTATCTGTTGCGGAGAGGTATAAGATTAACTCCTCCCCCGCTTGTGGTGCCGTGAGTGTTGGGAGTTCGATCAGGCGTGATCGAATCTCCTGAAAAGCTGCTTCCGCTTCTGGTGTCCAGCGGAAGTGCGTTTTCTTTAAACAATTTCTTAGCGTTGACACAAAAGGGAACGACCTATCCGCATGGTTTGCCAAAAAGCGGTTAAGCGCGACTAGTCGTCCATTAAGTGTTTGAGCCTGTTTTATGGTGGTAGGTGATTCCATTTTGACAATGGCTTCGACCTTTTCAGGGTTCGCTCTGAAGCCATCTTTAGTAATAATGACTCCTAAGAACTTCCCTTCTTCCACCCCAAATGAACACTTGCTCGGGTTGAGCTTCATGTTTATCTTTCTGAGCGTGTTGAAAGTTTCCTCAATGTCTTTCAACATCGCCTCTGGCTCGGGGCTTTTGATGACCAAATCATCCATATAGACTTCCAAGTTTCTCCCAATTTGGGCGTGAAACTCTTTGTCCATTAGTCGTTGGTACGTGGACCTAGCGTTCTTAAGTCCGAACGGCATCATTTTATAACAAAATGTGCCATCGGGCGTCCGAAAGGCGGTTTTGTCCTGGTCATCTACAGCCATGTGGATTTGATGGTACCCCTTATACGCATCCAAGAAGCATTTAAGGCGAAATGGTGCCACCGAATCCACCTTGAGATCAATTTCTGGCAACGGATAACAATCTTTGGGGCATGCTTTATTCAAATCTTTGAAATCTATGCACATGCGCCATTGTTTGTTATTCTTCGGTACCATTACGGGATTTGCAACCCATGTTTGATATTTGCTGACGCGCACGATGCCCGCATCAAGGAGTTCCTTGACTTGGGTTCTGCACGCGTTGGTTTGCTCGGGCCCCATTACTCTGCGCTTTTGTACGATCGGCGTAACGGCCGGATCGCATTTGAGCTTATGCTCTGCCTTTCCCCGGGGTACACCAGTCATGTCGGCTGGTGTCCACGCGAAGATGTCTGCGTTTCGCTGCAGTAAGCGCTTGAGTAAGGTGTGTGTTGGATCAACAATTGTCGGGCCAATGGTAACGGCCTGATCGGGATATTTCCCATTGAATGCCCACTGTTCAGGTTCAGTGATGGTTTGTTTGGCCATCTTCGGTTTGGGTTTAGAGGAGACAGATGCGATGCATACCTGGGGAATGCCCGTGATCATCGCTACGCCTTCAGTTGTTGGCCATCCCATCATGCCGTGGACTGAGGATACCACGGCGTTGAATCTTGCCATCCCGTCTCTCCCGAATAGGATGTCATACGTATGATGTGGTTTTTTCATCACAACAAAATCCACATCCTCCGTGCGTGAATAATTCCCATCGGTGAGAGTGACGGGGAAAGATAGGATGCCCAAGGGAGTGTTCATGCTGCCGTCAAACCCTTCCATTGAAGCGTAGACCGTCTCCAGGCGTTCCTTGTCTTCATCATCGAGCTTGTCGAAGAACTGCCTGTACATCACTGTCGACGATGCGCCATTGTCAACGAGGGTGCGGGAGGTGATGTAGTGCCCCAGCTGGCTTTTAATGATAATGGGGCCTTCTTTGTTTGGGCCTCCCGGCACTCGCGGGAAGCGCACTTCTGCTTCCTTCCATGCGCATGGTTCGGTCATCGGTCTCTTTCTTCCTCTGACCTTACCATGGACCATGTTGATGCTGATGTCGACGGGCTTTCGTCCGTTACCCCTGTACCTGTTGTCGTTCCTTCCTCCCTTCTTGATAGATGCCACGAGGTGTGCGAGCCTCCCATCCTTGACGAATGTCTCGACGATGTCCCTCAAGGATGTGCACTCCTCAGTGCTATGGCCCTTTGTCCCATGGAAGTCACAAGACTTGCTCTGATCCGCATTGGGTTTCTGTCGGATCGCTGGGACTTTTGGCCATGGCAGTTTTTCCGTGGCAAATATCTCCGTGACGCTCTTGGTGAGTGGCGTCCAACGGTTTTTCCGGTTCGAAGGGTGCGTGTTGTCCCTTCCGCCAACCAGAGGGCGAGAGCTTGAGGGGGTGTCAAAGTTTATCCTTGACTGCCAAATACCTTGCCGCCTCTTTTTGTTTAGCCGGGCGGTTCTCACATTGTTCTCCCTTGTCCTCTGTGTGTAGAGGTTTGTATTCTGGGGGAGATCTCTTCCCAGCTGTTTCTCCGTTTCGGCGAAGCGCTTGGCTGCCGTCATTATGGCATCCCATGTGGATGGCATGCCGTCTTTACCCGTCAGAGTGCGGATAAGTTCTGGGTACTCAGCGCCCTGAATGAAAGTGGCGCGAACGAGGTCTTCGCTGATGTTGCCCAGACTCAGCTTCTTGGAGTTGAAGCGGGTGATGAAGTCCAGTAAGGATTCATCCTCTTCTCTCACACAGTTGAGGATCGTCCACTGCTCCTCAGTGTGCTTCCTCTGTTGACTAAACTGTTGACTGAACTTGTTCTGGAAGTCTGCCCAGTCATAAATGTGGTAGACCGGTAAACGGTCGAACCATGCTCTGGCTGCTCCTACCAGAGTCATCTGGAACATGTAGCACCACGTGGGTTCCGTCCAGTTACTGACGGTTGCCCCCGCAATGAACCTGTTCAGATGGTCATCTGGGTCGGATAGACCATCGTATGTGCCAATGTTGGACATTTGTTTGGCACTCCTCGGGGCGATTGCTTCTGCAATGTCCCTTGCAAATTTTGACCTTCCTGCGTTTGTAGCAGTAGGTCTAAAGGCCTTGGAGAAGTCACGCGAGCTTTTTTCCGTGACTGGTTGGAATGCTTCCCCGAAATTCCTTTTTGGCTGGGGATCCGTTTCCTTACGCTTCCCTTTCGCCCTATGGCGAGGGTTCGCGTCGGTGTCGGAGTCTTCCCTCTCGTCGTCCGAGTGCTCGTACTCACTACTCATGTTGAGGTGCTGGCGAGTACTACCGAATTCCTCAGCTTGTTGGACTGAACGCAAGCGTTCGTCCAACTCAGCCTGAAATTCTCGTTGACGTGCCTCGGCCCATGCCTTCACTTGATCAAGTGTTTGGCGAGGGGCTCGAGTTCGTTTTTCCAGCTGGGTATCAGTGAATCCCAGTGGAATATTTACTCCACTTGCCCCTACATGAGTGACTGGGGTAGTGTTCGTAAAATGTACTTCACTTGCCCTAGCTTGGGTGGCTGGGGTAGTGTTTGTAAACATTGTGTTGCCGGTGTTTACCCCAGTGGCTGGGGTTGTGGTTACCGGAATTTCTCTAGTCATCTTGGAAGTTTTGAAAAACTGGAGAAAGATGTAGTTCTAGCTTTATGCACGGATGGCGCCAATGAAGAAACACTAAGTGACCCCGGGCAGATTATAGGTAATCTGGGGGCTAAGTAATGTTTCCCACGAAGGTTAGGTCCAGCAGAGTAAGTTGTACTTCAGGGAACCTGCAAAACAGACACCGTAAGCTCGTCACTGAGAAGGGGGGGGTTCCTCCTTGTGACCACCCTCCGGCGTGAGAATCAGTCTATATTGCTCTTTGAATATAAAAGTATATGAATACTATTAGAGCAGTTATCAAGTAAGTTATACGAGATAGTAGATGATGAAATGATAATACCATTTGCTGTCTTTTATAGCCGAAGGTGGGTTTCCAAGGGGTTTAGCCGGCCCAACACGCTACCAACTGTAACCTATGCACGTGCCCTACCTGTGAGTGGTGGATAGGTAGCGGCTGACACAGAGCAGGCGTGCCGTGCACTCTTCGTCTTCTACCAACTGCAGGCTAGGCACGTGGTCTGGCAGGAGTTGGTGGGCAGGCGGCGGCTATTGGTCACAGTGCTGTGGCGTGCTGTCTGCCACGCTGCTGTCAGTGAGCTGTCGCATTCTTGGTCAGATCTTTTGTCTTTACCTCGTCAGGTATCACGCAAAAGATCCTCCATCATACGGACTGGCCCATTTTGGCGGGAGTTTTCCCCCTCCCGCCTTTGCTCATTCTTTCAGGTGACACTGAATATTTGTAAGTGTTAAGCCTTATGCGTGTAGCTATGCTGTGCGGGTAGCCTTCCCTGATGGCTTGTATCCGCAACTGCGGGAACAGGCGGGTTACTTTACCATTGGGAGGCTTTTCCCTGCGTATGCAGCTTGCATACTGCGCGTAGGCTTCTCTGAGCATGGTGGGTCCTGCGGGAGTAGATGGTCTTTGCGCAGACATCCCTGTTCAAGGTGAGTCATGCGGGACCAACTGAGCCCTGCTGGGACCTACCTCTTCAGCCTCTCATGCATGCGTTACCATTTCCACTTTCTCCAACCCCGTGATATGAGTAAACCCGATAAGATTTGGAAGGTCTTTAAGTGTGGTTATTGCAAAGCCATTATCTCCTTCGACAATGATCTTTGAGAGAGTTTGTAGGCTCTTCAATTGGCCAATCCCTGAAGGGAGCGTTTTCAGAAGCGGAGTATCCCCAATTTCCAAATGCCACAGGTTTTTAAGCTTTGAGAAGTTGTTGGGTAACTTATTTAAGTGTCTACATCCAAAAAGGATTAATGTTTGTAAATTGTAGAGATTTCCTACATTTTCTGGCAAATGTGTGATTAGGGTTCGGGATAAATCAAGATATCGGAGGTGCTTCAAACTGCAGATGGTCTCTGGCACCTCGCTTATGCAATAATCAGTCAAACATAGAATCCTTAACATTCTTAATTCAGGAAGTAAGTCTGTTAGAATCTTACTAGATAAGTAGAACCCTCGCAAACTATCTTCTGGTTTACATGCTAAGAATGTTCTCAAACTTTTAGCTCTTTCAAACGGCTTGAACTTCGAGCAAGCTACATATTCCTCCAGAACAAACGAGACATGGCGGTTACTTTTCCAAAGCTTCCTTCCTAACATCCTTCACCATCTCATCGTCCAACCTTAAAAAAAATTCTCCAGCAACAAATGTGGCCAAGTCATTCAACAAGTCATACATCATGAAATACGATTTGTCGTGAGATGCATGTTGAAGCAACGACCTTGACAACAACTCTTCAAAATATTCATCACCTATGTGTTCCATTGACTTTCTCGAAGATGACTCATGCAAAAAACTTTCCCCCATCCAAAGTGAAATCAAATACATTTTGTCAAATACAAAGTTCTTGGGAACAAGGAGCAGTATGCAAATAATTGTTTCAAACGTGCAGGAAGGTTATGGTAGCTGAGACTAAGAGCTGAGACAATCTCATCCTTTTTTTCTAGACTCCAAATCTCACTATTCAATAACTCCTTCCATTGTTCTTCTTCTGTCTTTGTCCTCAATAACCTTCCAAGTACTCTTAAAGCCAAAGGTAGGCCATCACATTTTTTCACGATGCCTTCACCAAATGCCTTGAGGATTGGATGTGAATCAAAATTATTTGTACCCAACGCGTGTTGAGCAAATAGAGAGACTGCATCATGATGTGACAGTGTGTAGATGGTTTAGATTATCATAACCCAGCTTTTTGAGCAATTGCACCTTCCGGGTTGTCATAATAACTTTACTTCCGGGAGCACATGCACGAAATGGGCTTACTAGGGTCTCCCAATCCTCATAACTTTCACTCCAGACATCATTTAATACTATTAAAAATCGCTTCTCCTTAAGCTGATTTCTAAGAGCTATTTGAAGCAGATTTAATCTGCGATATTTGTGTTTTCCCCCTTCACAGATTGTAAGATAACTTGGCTTATATTAAAGATATCAAACTGATCAGAGACACAAACCCATGCCTTGAATTTGAAATGCTTATTAACTTCCTCATCATCATACAAAAGTCTAAAGTGGTTTTGCCTATCCCGCCCATACCAACTATGGGCACAATGCTAAAGTTCTGATTGCATGGCTCATCCCCTAATAGCTTTACGAGCAAGTCCTTCCTTTCCTTTTGCCGCCCAACAATACCAGATGTATCTACCAAAGAGGTCTGATAACTTCTCTTTGACTTTTCATCTTTTACAGTCAAACCTACACGCTCCTTTTCGTTTAACAGATTTTCAAATTTGGTGGTAATATTAACTAACTTGTGATGCATCCTCTGACTTGATAAATTTGTGAAGCAAGTTGGGACGAGCCTTCTTACCTTGCTGGTGATGGCACCTGACTGCTGGCCGTACTCACGATGCATGGCATCGGTTGCCAAATCATCAAGTACATCATCAATGTCGTAAGCCAGATGTTGGAGACCGTTGAGCCACTGCTTAACAGCTTCATCATTGATTTCCTTCTGAGAAGCATCATTAAGCAGGGACTGGATCTGGGCCAGTGTCCTCTCTAGTTTCTTGAGCTCTGAGTGAATTCCTTGGGACCGAACATATGTCTTCAAGGCTTCAGAGGCAAGCTTCTCAAACACAGATTTCAGGATTTCAGAAGCAATGATTTCAGCCATTGTTAGTTTTATCTGTGGTGATTGGTGATGAAGGAAACTCTGTATAACAACTATATATTTTATTGGATGTTCAATAAAAACAACATATAACAAGAATACGTGAATAAAATAATTATAAGTTATAGTCTTACGATGTTGTTCTAAAAACTAGAAACAAAAACAATAACAATATAAGCATTCCTCATTTCGAAAGGAAAAGGCTAGAGTGTTTCACGCTATACGTTTGGTGGCGGTTTGGTGTTTGTGGAAAAAGAGAAACGACTTGGTTCACCATGGAAGCCCGATTCATGTCACAAGTTTGTTGGAGGAATTAAAGTGTTAAGTTTTCTTTGGGTAAAGAATAGATCGCGGAGACTCGGGTGTAGTTGGGAAGACTGGCGCCGGTTCCGGTTGTAGCGAGTCGTTGTGCTGGTTAAGTTGTGGGTGTTTTTTTCTTTTTGTTAGTGGTCTTTGTTTTTGTTTGTCACTACAAAAAAATTGACTTTTAGCGGCGACAAAATTCGTCGCTAATGACCCCTAAAATCGCCGCTAAAAGTATTAGTGGCGACATGTCGCCGCTAATTCCTCTTCGCTAATAGTCTAAAACGAAGCAATAGCGGCGACTTAAAGGTGTTACCGGAATCCGATTTGTCATTTCCGATGGGCTTTTAGCGACGCCTTTGTCGCCGCTATTGCCTCAAATGTCTCCGCTAATACTCACTTTTACGTGTTTTTTTTCTTTTAGCATTTCCATCTTTTTACGGAAAAAAATAATAAAATTTTGTGCAAATACAAACCGCAACCAATGGATATATATAAACATTTTGTTTAAGTCAAACACAGAAGAAACTATCCACAAACACTTTGTTTTTAAGTCAAATATTTAAAACATAAAACTAACTAGTCCATATCTCGTCGTCTGTATCAACTTTGTTTCCTTTATTTGATGCCTTCTTCGAGTCCATATCTTGGGTCCTGAAACATTAATTTGATCCTACAAAATAAGTAATCACTATAAGTTATAACAAAACTACATATTATCAATACACTTAACATAAAAGCAAGAATGCCAGTATAGAAAAGGAGATAACGAGTTTGACATGAACAAAATCATTACCTATTGAAAAGTTGTACATCAATGAATGAGAAAACTTGAGAAAATATCTTCTGAATAATGATTATTGGGACCTAACAAAATTATGCTAAGATGGTTAAAACAATGAGCATACAAGTAAGAATGGTAGCGGTGTAAACGAACCGAGCCGAGCCCGACTTATGGTACGTGTCAAAAGCAAATGTTACCTAGTATGTGGAGCCTCCAGGTGACAACCCACTTGATATTGCATCATGAAAATTGAGTTTTTCCTACACCTGCTCAAGAAAATATTAAGAAATTTTCATATGATAAAACATAAAACAAAAAATGTTATTGTTAGTAACATATGTAAAACTAAAATGAGCTAAGACTTACAACACAGCGCACTATTACAGCAGCAAGGGATTGAGACCCAGAAACAAAAGTTGAATGGTGGGTCTAGCTTCTAGCTAGCGTTTTTTTCTAATAAATTCATTTTGTTGGTCGTTTAAAAAAAAAGAAACAAAAACAATATATAATTAAAAGAACTTGTAGATCTGTTTCAGCCATCGAGGAAAGAGAGATGATCTGTAGCCGTTGGTGAAATAGATCTCATCTGTAACTCTCCATTAAAGAGGTATAATTAATTTGCAGCAGTTGACCAATGTCTAGATGTAAGCACCAAAGACAAAGTGGTTGGTCTTTTGGGAAGACGCAAATTTTAAAAAGCCTACTGTAGAGGTAGGGTATTAAGTCCACCATTTAACAAGGATAATACCCAAACCAAAGCGCTGGGCGGAACAAAAGGCGAGAAGTAATCGCCATGCGCTGGGAGGTTCCTTAAAATAATACATATCCCTTAACGCCTAGGAAATGGTACCACAAAGGTCCCACAAGCATGGGACAAAAAGGTACAATCCACATGGGAATAAGCACTCAACCAATAGGGACGGAACAACACACGAGGGATAGTACAAACAGTACGAAATGTCCTTATCAAAAGGTCATGATGTCCACCAACTTCCACCAACCTCCACAATCACACGAATGGAGAATATTATTGGTGGAAGGACGTGACAACGTGG
Organism: Bidens hawaiensis; assembly: GCF_021521415.1. NCBI lineage: Eukaryota > Viridiplantae > Streptophyta > Magnoliopsida > Asterales > Asteraceae > Bidens > Bidens hawaiensis. Next base: position 981,335 of record NW_027491121.1, on the reverse strand, counting down.
TTGACCACCCTTTCTCTCTCTCTCCGGCTATAAATACCGGTGGATCTCCAAATGGTAAAGGATATACTCTCCCATATTCATTAAATATATTCCATACTACCAAATACTGATTCTCACGCCGGAGGGTGGTTACGAGAGAATCCCCCCCCCCCCCAATTCCTCGTAACGAGCTCACGGTGTTCTGTTTTGCAGGAAATACTCATCTGCGCCAAGGAAGGTTTTATAACCCATCGTGTGGAATACATATCTTAAACCCTCGGACTAACGTGTTAGACCTTGAGGGGTGGATTAGTATTTCTTCACCTACCGTATAAAAAGTGTCACATAATTAAAAATTAATTAATAATTTAAAAAAAAAGGCTAAAGTGGGTTGTTGAAAGCTTTCATCATTAAATTCAACCTTAAAAAAAAAAAAACTATGTTTATGATGGTATTTAGTGTTTGATCTTTTTAAGATTATGTTTTCTTCTGAAAACTGCTTAGATGTGCTCTTACAAAGCAGGCGCCAGATTAATTAACAGACGTTAATAAGGTAAGTTCATGTTAGCCATCGTGTTATAGAGTCTATTATCCACCATACCAGAATAAGAATATAATGACTACAGTTATTTTCATACACAATTTAGGTTGTTAGTACGTAATATACGTCATTGAAAGTTGTTTATCCCAAAATGAACAAAACTAAAAGCAAACCAGTGATATAAAAATCAAATAACAAAAGCAAGAAAGATGCCTTCCTAAATTAACCAACTGCAAAGTTGAAGACTTCCTACCCTGTACACAACTAAATAATACGGTGCGGCTAATTTACACCAATATTCACAACGATTAACTAGATGACATTGTCGAGACCCAGAAAGCCAAGTCCTGGTAGCCGTCGCATCCACTTGAACCATCACCGCTGCAGCCCTTCTCCATTCCCATCTACAGTAGCGGCAACCAACATCACGACGGTAAGACAGAGAAATTGTTACCCACAAAAGCAACAAAGAGAATTTTAAAGCTACGATTCCAAACGAATCTTTGCAAATTCAAGAGCATGGACAAGTTAAAAGAAGAATCAAATCCCTCAAAAACTTATTAGGCATAAAGAAAAATTATTACGTATGAAGAAACTTCTGCAACTTATAAAGTGATAACGCGACCTGTTTTTTTTATGTATTTACAATTATGCAACCACATTTTTTTAGTGAAATTAAGGGTCGTTGTTCTCTCGTACGTTTTTACAAGATAATGGATTATTGTATCGTATCCATTACCACCTAATTAATTAGTAAACAAATGCTTTTGTTTCTACAAAATTGTTGGTTTCCATGAGAAGAACAACGATGCCCTGAATTGGTTTTAGTTGATTTGAAAAGCTACACCCGGTTGAATCAATGAGTGTTCTATTGATATCGTAGCAGTGCCCAAAATGGAAGCTAAGTGAAGACGACAGCTGAGACGATGGTTTGCAAACTAAAACCATGTTCGGTTTGTAAAGTTACATTACTAAATTACCCTTCCCCTTCTCTTTTGCCCGGTTAAGCAATTGATGAACAAAATAGCATCCGCCTAACAATCAAATCCAACAAATTCATCACCTACAATTGCTTGTTGTAGCTACTTGAGTAAAAATGAACCATTAGCTTAAGAGTTGGTGACCTCTAGAACGAACTCGAGTTATCCCTGTTATGATTTTGATTTCGTTCTCAAGGAATGAAACTTCTAGAGCGAACCCAGAATTCAAAGCCGAAAATCAAAAGTCAATCAACTTTTTCTTTTCACATAATTTTATTTCGACTTTTAGAACTCATTAATCACTGTTTTGATTAAGGAATTTGCTGGTTGTTTTTTCAGTTTTGATTTTAAATTATGAAACTCATCAATCACGGTTTGATGAGTTCATTTGTTAATAAGAACCAACAATTCATTTTGTTAATGAAGTCATTTGATTTTTCAGTGATATTATTATCATTTGGTTTACGCTTCCAGGTGTCACAACCAAGTTTATAATGAAATTTGAAACCGTAAGAGATTATATAGACATATCGCTCACACGTTGGTCATAGCAGTCGTCATTTTTGCATACTATTGTTGACAACTTATTCATTAACTTTATAAATCAAAGATGCTTTATAACCTATAATTAACAGAAACAAAATGAGCTACATTTTTATTTCTCAAACATCTTCTCGTGTTAAGAAAAATACCCAATTAAGAGTTGGTAATAATGAAATCAGAAACACGTCCAACAAAAGAAAATTACAAACCAAAAAAGTTCTAGAAAGAATCTTTGGAAGCACATTCTAACAAAAGTAGTTACCATCCAACAATCAAACAAAGAATCTAAGTTGTCTTGGTCTTTATAGGCTTCTTCTTCTTCACTAACTTCCTTGGAACCACGCTCTTCATTCCAATGAAAAACAAAAGTGCACCAAACAGTGCAAGGTTCTGTAACAGACGCACGACACACTTTAAATGTTACAAAAAGCCGTAATAAACGTTACCAAAAAAATATATATAAATTAAAAACAAACCTGAATGATATCCGCAAGAAGAGAGTGAAATATTGAATCATCCAATTCATAGTTATAGAAGTCGTGTAACAATGGAGTCATAAGTAGCAGGTGATACGTCTGCAGATGAGTAAAAAAAAAATATTTAGGATTTATATTTTTATTTACATATATTTTGATCCAATTTGCTACCAGTTTAAACAAGAGAGTCGCTTAGCAGATCCCGCTTCATTAAGACAATATTGCAGATTAGTGAGAAACAATTATTCTAAAATTTTAACCTGATTGAACTAATTTGTAGTCAATAGCGTACTGAATTTTATTAGTTAACACTTAACACTAGGGTAGTTCAAAAAGTTTGTAGCTCGAGGCTCGCTCGAAATTGGCTCATCTGTAATCAAGCCGAGCCCGGGCAAGGCAAGCTCACACGTTGGCTCACTCATCATTAGCTCGTTTAAACTAAAGCCCAAATTTAAATATACACAATATATAACCCAAATTTCAATACATCTAGATTATAAATTATAGTAAATAATTCAGTCTAATGTGTATGTAAAATTACAATTTTTTTATAGATATCAATACATGTAAAAAAGAAACAAAAATATTAAAAGTTTTAAAAACATTTTAACAATGAGTAAGCTGGATCGAGCTTTTGACGAGCCGAGCTCAAGCTCAATATTTCAGATCGTTAAAATAAACGAGCAGAGCCGGCTCGGACCAGTTTGTAAACGAAGCCCATCCTGGTTTGGCTCGGTTTGGCTTGTTTACATCCCTAGTTAACAATAAATTACTGTATAAAAATGTGGGAAGATAACAGATTCAAGGATAGAGTAATTACCGACAAATAGGCACTGGTGGTGCTTCCGTATACAAATAAAATCCCACCGACACCTTTAAGAGCCATTGAAGCCAAAACAACATTCTTAACCTGTATTAATGTAAATATTGAATTTAGAAAAAAAATAATAATCAATTGGAATTTTGACAATAAGTGCCAAGAATGATGGTTATTTTAACATTTAAACTCAATGGTTTATCCAGTAAAACATCTATCCTTACCAAGTGTAGTGTTATATTTGCATTTTATTTTAATTTTCTTTTGTTAATCTACTTGGTATAAATTAGAGTCTCACATCAATTTTTGGCACCACATCTCCAATCTTAGCGACAAGATATCTTTGGATAGACGAAATTTTCGGAGCTAGTTCCTTTGCAGCAGGGCCACCATCATCGCCAAAATCATTGAACCTAGTTAATAATAAACATTAACATGTGTGATACAATAACAACCAATATGTATTTATGTATATATATATAGGGCCGTGTCCAATACAAGACCAAATATTAAGTAGAGAACCGCAAGAACATAATCACTCATTCACTTGTGTGTACTGTGTAGTGCTGGTCAAAAATGATGGGAGAGGGGTGGCACTGCCACACAGGCGCCACATAAGCAGAAAAGACACTAATTCTCACCATGCATAGAATTTTTACACTTAGTGAGTGGTGAGTATTGTTGTTTTAAATCTTTCAATACATTGAATTTTTACTATTCTAGACAAGTATTTACTAAATAATTAAAATGAAACTTTTCATTGATAATACTGCGACAACAGTTCAGAGACGTAAATATACTTTATTGTGAAAACAAAACTGTTTTCATTAAAACTTATGTCATTTGTTTTCTAAGCTAATGACGAGTCCTGAGACTTCAAGTCACTAATACTCAAAAGAAAAACTACACTAGTCGAAACTTTTACTATATAATAATATCCTACGAAAGATATGTTTGAGCAATGTGAAGCTTTGAGGACAATTAGGAATGAGCATTACATAGAAGCTTAAATGTTAAATCAGTTATCTTGTAAACTCGTATGATTGTGAAAAGAAGTGAGAAAAAAAAAACATGAATGGAATCATTGATACCTTGTGTGAAGGAAGATTATTTTGCAGGTTTGAAAGAAGGACAATACAGCTAACGATGATGCTCCGAGTCATGTTTTATTTGCGAATTTTCAAATGCATTGAATCTATTAATTTTTGAACATTTGTATGAAAGTAGTCAAATGAAGAAGGTGATACGTCTGCATATGAGGAATAAAAAAAAGATGATGAGTAATTATGTTTTGAATTACAAATATTTTAATCATACTTGCTACGCGTTTAAATAAGACAGACATTTTGTGGGCCCGATTCATTCAGAACAAGACTGCAGTCAACAGCGCATATGAGTTTTTTAATTAGTTAAAACTAGTGGTGTCAAACGGGTCGTGTTCATTGATTGGCAGGTCGAGCCCATAATATGACAAGATGACGACCAATGGTTAAAATAATTAAAACAAAATTTAACTCAGATCGGGTAGACAACTGAATTTGATTGACATTAATTGAAATCATATATAGTTAGAAAACTAAGATTTTCAAATGTAATCTTAAAATGATAACATAAATTTCTAACCGCGACAATTTAAAGATATATAATGGCAAACCCATCCGTTAACATGTTTGCCATGTGATGGGTTAACTAGTATTATTAACCCAAAGTCGTCAAGTAATCAAAGGTTGTCACTTTGTTGAAGTAATAATGTACTTGTACTGAAATAATACTTACATTCTGTTGGGTGGATGCAAGCAAATTCAGTCCGGTATCTTAAGAAAAAGAAAGACGGCCCCATGCTTATATTGATGCAGGGGATATGAGAGATGCGGGACCAATATGAGCCTCCTCTTCTACTGCACCTTCCTTCTAGACGTGGGCATTCATCGATGTGTAAACTCAACAATGAAGGCAGCAGGGTGTCTGGTAGATCCCTCACCTTTGGGAAATTATCTAAAGAGAGATGTTGGAGGGAGGTGAGGTGTTCAAGTCCCACTGAAACTGATTTCAATTTATTAAATCCATCGAGAAGAGAAGTAAGAGATGAAGGAATAAGACATGACAATTGACGACACCTACTCACACTATTTTCTCCGGACTCGCCACCCTCTAATGTCAGCCTGACAAGTGAGGTTGGGAAATTCTGTGGGCCCCATGCTAAGATGGGCTTCTTCAACCCTCCTATGTATAAACTCTGCAAGTTGGGAGGCCAAAACCCACGAGGAAAGGAAGCATCTGTACTTGGACAACTGAATATTGTCAGAAATTTTAGCGAGCTGAAATTAGGCAACTCGTGGTCAGGAAATGACTCCATATTTGGACAACTATATATTCCCAGGTAGTTGAGGTGAACTAAATGACTGAATTCAATGATGGTTTTCAGATTTGGCCATTTCGATAATTTTACACTTTCAAGCACTGGCATGATTGTGTTGTTGACAAGCACCCCGGTATTATCTCCTCCAAATATTTTCTCGTCGTTGAAAGAATCAATGGAAAGAATCTTGAGCTTCTGCCATCCTGTTGTTGTCGGGTTCGAAATAGATGTAATGGAAGTACAATCTTGGATATGCAGGTCCTCAATGTTATTTGGACACCTACAACACTCCATACTCTCACAACTTCTAATCTCTAAGCTCCTAAGAGTTGTTATGAGGTTGCTCCCACAATCCTCATCTTCCTCCTCTCTCTCTCCTAATCTCACCAAACTTTTACATTCCCGTACATCCAAATTCCTTAAACTTTAAAGAGCCATATTTACCGTGGATTCCCACAGGTATCTTAACTCGTTACATTTTTGTATCCTTAAATATTCAACTTCCCTAAGATTCTTCATAACACCATTCCACGCCACATCATTAAGCCCTGAAATGGATTCTATTTTCAACTTCTTGACTGATGGAGCTGCTTGAACCAGCTTTCTCAGCACAACACTGTCACATTCTTTTATTTCAAGATTATTCAATGAAGGTAGTTTTTCAATTGACACTTCAGCCAATTCTGGACAATTTCTAACAACAAGCTTTTCAAGGCATGGAAACGACACAGTCCCAATATCGGTTGACCATGCTTCCAACCTCTTCATATTTTCTAATTCAAGAATTTCAAGTGAAGGGAATGCAAGACCAGTCCCATTGAACTCCGAACCCATAGCTTTCACCTCATCCATGTCTTCAATAAACAACTCCTTGAGTGACGGTAACTGCCCAAGTGTCGGTAAAGATGCAGACTTTTTACAACCACGTATAGACACACTAACCAACTGAAGAAACAATGGATCCCCAACCCAATTAGGAAATTATATACCCCTGTATGACACTATTTGAAGGCTTTCCAAACTATCACTATGAGGCTTCAACACAGAGAGAACCTCCTTTTCAAGAGATTCATTTCGAGAGCCATCAAACACATCACTCCATTCTAGCTCCAGCCAGCTAAACCTCTTTTGCAATAAGTTTGATTCCCGTGCATGCATTACCATTTCCACTCTCTCTAACCCCTTGATATGGCATTCCCCATTAAGATTTTTGAGGTCTTTAAGCATGGTTATAGCAAAGCCATTAGCTCCTTCAACAATAATCTTTGAGAGAGTATGTAGGCTTTTCAATTGGCTAATCCCTAATGGGAGCTTATTCAGAAGCGGAGTGTTTCTAATTTCCAAATGCCTCAAGTTTTTAAGCTTTGAGAAGTTGTTGGGCAATTTACTTAAGTTGCTACATCCAAAAAGGCTTAATGTTTGTAAATTGTAGAGGTTGGCGACATTTTCTGGTAAATGTGTGATTTGGGTTTGAGATAAACTAAGATACCGGAGGTGCTTTAAACTGCCAATGGTCTCTGGCACCTTGCTTATGTAATAACCACTCAAACTTAGAACCCTTAACATTTTTAACTTGGGAAGTAAGCCAACCAGAATCTTGCTAGATAAGTAGAAATCTTCCCAACTATCCTTTGGTTTAACAACAAATAATGCTCTCAAATTTTTAGCTTTTTCGAAAGACTTGAACTTCAAGTAAGCTACATATTTTTCACGAACAAATGACATGTGGCGGAAATTTCACAGGCTTCCTTGCTAAAATCCTTCACCGTCTCATCGTCTAACCTTAGAAAGAATTCTCCAGCAACAAATGTGGCCAAGTCATTCAGCAAGTCATGCATCACGAACAATTTATCATTAGGTGCATGTTGAACTAATGACCTTGACAACAACTCTTCAAAATATTCATCGCCTAAGCGTTCCATTGACCTTTTAGAAGATGAATCATGCAAAAAACCTTCTGCCATCCAAATTAAAATTAAATTCACTTTGTTAAACACAATGCCCTTGGGGAACAAGGAGAAGTAGGCAAACAATTGTTTCAAACCCGCTGAAAGATCATGGTAGCTGAGTCTAAGAGCTGGGATAAGCTCATCTTTTTCCCCTAACTTCCAAATATCACTATTCAAAAGCTCCTTCCACTCTTCTTCTTCTGTCTTTGTCCTCAATAACCTTCCAAGTACTCTTAAAGCCAAAGGCAGTCCACCACATTTTTTTCACAATGCCTTCACCATATGGCCTGAGGATTGGATGTGAATCGAAGTTATTTGTACCCAACGCATGTTGAGCAAATAAAGAGACTGCATCGTCATGTGAAAGTGTGTATAGATGGTTTAGATCAATGTAACCCAGCTTGTTGAGCAGTTGAACCTTCCGGGTTGTCATAATAACTTTACTTCCTGGAGCACATGCACGAAATGAGCTCACTAGGGTCTCCCAATCATCATAACTTTCACTCCAAACATCATCCAACACTATTAAAAATCGCTTCTCCTTAAGTTGATTTCTAAGAGCTACTTGAAGGAGATTTAAATCTGTGAATTCCTTGTTTTCACCCTTCACAGACTGTAAGATGACTTTGCTTATATCAAAGATATCAAACTGATCAGAGACACAAACCCATGCCTTGAGTTCAAAGTTCTTTTTAACTTCTTCGTCATCATACAAAAGTCTAGCCAGAGTGGTTTTGCCTAACCCGCCCATACCAACTATGGGCACAATGCTAAAGGAGTTCTGATCACATGACGACCCGTCCTCAAATAGCTTCACAAGCAATTCCTTCTTTTCCTTTTGGCGTCCAATAATACCAGGTGTATCTACCAAAGAGGTCTGGTAACTTCTTTTTGGCTTTTCATCTTTTACAACCAAACCTAGACGCGTATTTTCGTTTAACAGGTCTTCTAATCTAGTGGTAATATCATCTAACTTATGATGCATCCTCTGACTTAGTGACAAGCTAGTGCAACAAGTTGGTACGAGCCTTCTTACCTTGCTGGTGATGGCTCCAGATTGCTGGACGTACTCACGGTGCATAGCTTCAGTTGCTAAATCATCAAGTACGTCATCAATGTCGTAAGCCAGATGCTGGAGACCGTTGAGCCACTGTTTAACAGCTTCATCGTTTATTTCCTTACGAGAAGCATCATTAAGCAGAGACTGGATCTGGGTCAGTGTCCTCTCTAGTTTCCTCAGCTCTAAATGAATTCCTTGGGACCGAACATATGTCTTCAAGGCTTCAGAGGCCAGCTTCTCAAACACAGATTTCAACAGTTCAGTGGCAATGATTTCAGCCATTGTATTGTTAGTTTGTAGTGATTGGTGATGAAAGAACTCTGTATAATAAGTATATATTTAGTGGTTGTTTTAAAAAAACGTATAACAAGAACATATGTGAATAAAATGGATATGTTTATTGGTTGTTCAAGAAAAAAAACGTGCAACAAGAATATAGGTGAATAAAATTATAACTTTTAGATCTGGTTTGCAGCCATCGAGGAAAGAGATCTGATCTGTAACCGTTGATGAAATAGATCTGATATGTTACCCTTGATTAAAGAGGTCTAATTTGCAGCAGTTTGACTAATGTCTAGATGTAAGAGCTAGTGTTGGACTATGGGAACCGGGAAGAATAAAATTGAAAAGCCACCAGTATAACAAGTCTCCCAAAAAATATTGTTAATTAATTAAAGATTCTAAAAAAAAGGTAAGGGGGTCTTTGGGATTCCTTATTTCAACTTACTTGCGTCATACGTCATAACACTATAACTTATAACCTACTCTTCTCGTAACGTTTAACTTACTCAAACGCCTTAGTGGCTTGAGAGACTATGTTCTTTTGACCTATTCTCCACAACTATCTCCTACCCAAACAACTTTTAAGTTACAAAAGGAATTTCTTCGGTTAGATAAAACTTAGGTCCATGTACAAGAAAATCAATTGATCGGTTTGGGTTAACTCCACGTTTTCGTGTATTGTGGCTTGAGTGACTATGTCGTTGTCCTTTTTGTTAGCCATAATTTGGTTTGGTTTGGTCTGGTCCATCGAGCCTATGGTGGATCGGTATCTTGGAGACCAAGTCAAGCACATTACTTGGGCTACAAATTATTTAATTAATTGTTTAAATATGTTTTTACTAATTAGTATTTGAGTATGATAAGGAGTTTGTATTCTAGTCTAATTAGTTTTTCATGTTTAAACTAGTATATATACCCGAGCTCATGGGTTATTTCATTGAGAGTTTATGCATTGTAATTTTTCGAGCTAATGAAAGTTACAAGGATTGAGCTTATGATCTAAAATCGTTTTGTGTTTTCGATTCTGTTACCAAACTTCAATTGGTATAAGAACGGTTACGCTCGCTCTCGGTGTTTATCGAGTAATTCTTTGAAGATCGACGGAAGTTTTGTTGCTTGTTTTTTGAGTTGTTTAATTTTGGGAAAAATTCCCAAAATGGCCCTTCTAGGAGAGAGAAAATTAAAAATAACCCTAAATTTCAACATATTCCCAAAATAGCTCATTAAATTTGGACTGAGGAGACGAGATCTGAAAAAATCCTCCGGCCAATAAAATTTAGACAAGTGTCAAAATCCGACGGGATTTTTAAAAATATTGGGGGACCAGTCCATATTTCCAATTAAAAGTTCTTGAAATTAAACAGTCTTTTCCGACGGTCTTCTAATGTTTCCTAACGGGTCCCCACAACTTCCAAAAACATGGGAAAATGTGCCTTCAAATTCAGTCTTTCAAGACACATTTAGGGTGAATTTGTACCAACAAGATCATAAATTTATAAATATTGAGGGATCCCTCCATATTTTTGAACTAAAATTTATATTCCAAAGCGTTCTTGCCGGACGGGTTATTTAAGTTTCTTATCTCGACCCTATATATTTTGAACTCATGGAAAATGTGCCATTAAATTTTGTCTTTCAAGACACTTACTTTAAAATTTTGAACTAAGGGGATCATATATTTGAAAATATTGAGGTACCCGATCATATTCTTCACAAAATCTTAATATTAAAAAGTTGTCTTGCCAAACGAGTTATTTAAATTTCTTATCTCGACCCTATATTTTTAAACTCATGGAAAAATGTGCCATTAAACTTTGTCTTTCAAGACACTTACTTGAAAATTTTGAACTAAGGGGATCATACATTTTAAAATATTGACAAAATGTACTCGTTTCCGAACGTTGAGATTATGTTGCCGTCATAATAGGATCCAACGAACCCGGGACCCATATCCATAACCTCCACTTGATCACCCCTCTTAAACTTCATAATTTGATTCAAGAGTTAGAATTTGATGAAAATATGTGAATGAATGAGGATTGATGAAGATGATAGATATAATGTAAATATGGATGGACAAGTAAGAATATACTAAATACTCGTCTCCTTCGTACAAATTTTAAATATTCGTGTCTTGAAAGACAAATTTTAATGCACATTTTTCCATGAGTTCAAAATATATAGGGTCGAGATAAAAACTTAAAAAACTCGTCTGGCAAGACAACTTTTAATATTAACATTTTGTGAATATATGGACAGGTACCTCAATAATTTAAAAAATATGATCCCCTTAGTTCAAAATTTTCAAGTAAGTGTCTTGAAAGACAAAGTTTAATGGCACATTTTTCCATGAGTTTAAAAATATAAGGTCGAGATAAGAAATTTAAATAACCTGTCTGGCAAGACAACTTTTTAATATTAAGATTTTGTGAAGAATATGGACGGGTACCTCAATATTTTCAAAAATATGATCCCCTTAGTTCAAATTTTCAAGTAAGTGTCTTGAAAAACAAAATTTAATGGCACATTTTTCCATGAGTTCAAAATATATATGGTCGAGATAAGAAACTTAAATAACCCGTCCGGCAAGAACGCTTTGGAATATAAATTTTAGTTCAAAAATATGGAGGGATCCCTCAATATTTATAAATTTATGATCTTATTGGTACAAATTCACCCTAAATGCGTCTTGAAAGACTGAATTTGAAGGCACATTTTCCCATGTTTTTGGAAGTTGTGGGGACCCGTTAGGAAACATTAGAAAACCGTCGGAAAAGACTGTTTAATTTCAAGAACTTTTAATTGGAAATATGGACTGGTCCCCCAATATTTTTAAAAATCCCGTCGGATTTTGACACTTGTCTAAATTTTATTGGCCGGGGGATTTTTTCAGATCTCGCCTCCTCAATTCAAATTTGATGGGCTATTTTGAGAATATGTTGAAATTTATGGTTATTTTTAATTTTCTCTCTCCTAAAAGGGTCATTTTAAGAATTTTCCTTAATTTTGTTAACACCTGTCGTGAGTTTTAATTATCTCAAGACCCAAGGAGATATATTCAACAATTAATTCATCATTGGTCGCACCTGGGAAGAAGTGAAAATCAATCTGGTGTTTTCTTTTCAATCATATATTATTTGTTTTCTAATAATCGACAATTAATCCATCACATATTTGTTTATTGAAGACCGACGGAGTGAAGTTTTTGGCTTTAAAGATCACCGCAGATTGTGACGCGCTTATTCTTTTTTAATTACACGTTTTTTCTGTTTCACGATCGATTCAAGAATCGTAAAAACCTACAGCCGCAGAGAAGAAGAGTAGCTATGGGTGATTCTTCGAACCGTACGGGTGGTTCTTCAATTCCTTTACTCTGTCCGATGCTCACGAAGAACAACTACACCACGTGGGCGCTTCGAATCAAAGCCATGTTTCGAAGTCATGATTTGTGGGATGTTGTTGAGCCGAGATCAATAGTTGTGGTAGATGAAAAGAAGAACAATGATGCAATTGCATATTTGTTTCAATCCATTCCGGAAGAACAAATCCAACAAGTTGGCCAATACGAATTTGCTTGGGAAATTTGGAATGCGATCAAGACCCGTTATGTTGGCGAAGAGAGGGTTAAGGAGGCTCGCCTACATACCTTGATTACTGAATTTGAAGCCATGAGGATGAAGGACACCGATACTATTGATGACTTTTCCGGGAGACTATCCGGTATAGCCTCAAAGTTCGCCTCACTCGGTTCTGCACTCGATGAACAAAGGCTAGTAAGAAAATTTTTAAAAGCATGCCTAAGCACTTTATAAACGTTGTTGCCTCATTAGAACAAGTTATTGACTTGAAAACCATAAAGTATGAAGAAGCGGTAGGTAGATTAAAAGCCTACGAGGACCGTGTGAAAAGTGTCGATGATATGGATGATAATCATGGTAAGCTCTTGTTTAATAAATCTTCTTCTCCGAGCAACTCCAAGGGTGGGAAAAAAGGGAAAGGAAAACGACATCAAGAGCAATCCCGAGACAAATCGAAAAGCAAATACAACCAGAACAAAGAAGGTGGTTCGGGTATGAAAAAGGATTATTCGGGCTTTCAATGTTTTCGGTGTGACGAGATGGGTCACTTCGCTTCGGCATGCCCGGAACGAAGAGGAAAACGAGTCGGAGCAAAACGACCCGAATTAAACCTAACTGAAGCAAACGGGCAAGCAACGAAGGAAGTTTTAATGAATATAAGTATTAACGAAGAAGTTTTCTTGAACGAATAAAATGTGCATCCGAAGAGGTACGAGTCGGAACCGAAGGAGGATGGCGTTTGGTACCTCGATAATGGGGCGAGCAATCATATGACGGGTATGAAATCTTACTTTTCTGATTTAGATGAAACGGTTGTTGGCCAAGTTCGTTTCGGTGATAGTTCGTGTGTGGACATAAAGGGAAAAGGCTCGATAACTGCTATTTGTGATGATGGTGTTGCGAGGGTAATAACTAACGTTTATTTTATCCCAAGTTTAACGAGCAATATTTTAAGCTTGGCACAAGCACCCGAAAACGGGTGCAAGGTGATTATGGAAGATGACTAACTTTTAGTGCTTGATAAATCGAGAAATGTAATGATAAAGTCGGTTAGATCAAGGACTCGGTTGTATAAGGTGCGGCTTCAGGTTGGAACACCGGTATGTTTAGTATCAAACATTGAAGATCCGGGTTGTTTATGGCACGTGCGTTTAGGCCATTTGAATTTCGAGTCAATGAAACTTCTAACAACCAAGGATATGCTACCCGGTGTTCCTTCGTTTATTACTTATACTAATCCGTGTGATAGTTGTTTAGTAGGTAAGCAAACCCGGAAACCGTTTCCCGGTCAAACACATTTTCGAGCCAAGAAACCACTTGATTTGATTCATGGTGATTTATGTGGTCCAATTTCACCGAGTACACCGTCGAGTAAGAAATTTATTTTTCTTATTGTTGATGATCACACGAGGTTCATGTGGGGATTTTGGTTAAAATCAAAAGACGTAGCTTTTGACTATTTCAAAAAATATAAAAGTTTGATTGAATGTGAAAGCATGTGCAAAATTGGAATTTTTCGAACCGAAAACGGAGGAGAATTCACGTCTTGTGAGTTCTCAAAATTTTGCACAAGTGAAGGAATCACACGACATTATTCCGCCCCATACACACCCCAAAAAAATGGTGTGGTGGAGCGGAGAAATTGAACTGTGATTGACACAATTAGAAGCATGGTCCATGTCACAAAAGTTCCAAAACGGTTTTGAGGAGAAGCGGCGAGACATGCTATTTATATCCTAAACCGAGTACCAACGAAATCACTACCGGAGAAGACTCCCTATGAAGCATATAAAGGTGTAAAACCCAATCTTGATCATTTACGTGTTTTCGGGTGTGTTGGTTATGTGAAAACACCTACAACTACTTCGGTTAAAAAGCTTGACGACCGAAGTACCCCTATGGTTTATCTCGGTACCGAACCTGGGACAAAGGCATACCGGATGTACGATCTGGTTAGACATCAAATTCATGTTTCTCGAGATGTTATTTTTAATGAGAAACAAGGTTGGAATTGGTCTAAAAGTGGTGAAAACTCGGGTGAAAATTTGGTAGTTAATCTGGAACAAGTTGGTAACGTTATAAACTTGTTTGACGAAAATACCCCTAGCGAAATCAGCCCAAACAACACTGATTTTAGCCCAAACAGCACCGAATTCAGCCTAAACAAAACCGAATTCAGCCTAAACAGCACCGAAATCAGCCCGAACAGCAGCGAAAGCAGCCCGATCAGCAAACTGCACGCATCTGCAGCCCGTTTCGACTAATTTACATGCTGACCCAGGTCCATCTACCCCAAGACGGTCGAACCGAACCTCAATTTTACCTAAAAAGTTGAATGATTATGTGTTAAATGTTGAGTTTCCATACAGGTTAGAAAGGGATGAAGGGTTTGAAGATGAAGTATTATTTTTGACTCAAGATGGTGAACCGACGAGTTATGCCGAGGCATCTGGAGTAAAAGAATGGGGTAATGCAATGAACGAGGAGATTGCATCTATTGAACGAAACAAGACGTGGGAACTTGTTGACAAGCCAAACGGGTTTAAAGCGATCGGGTTGAAGTGGGTTTATAAATTATAAAAGGATGCTACGGGTAGATGTAAGGCCCCGGTCCCGGTGCCCTACATTGGACGTTGGATTTACTCATAAACACAGTTAAAGTTATCATAGTTAATTAAAGCTTTCGCGGAATAATATAACAGTCAACCATTCATTATAGACATTCATAACTTGTCTTTTTAA
Organism: Bidens hawaiensis; assembly: GCF_021521415.1. NCBI lineage: Eukaryota > Viridiplantae > Streptophyta > Magnoliopsida > Asterales > Asteraceae > Bidens > Bidens hawaiensis. The sequence goes on along the minus strand of NW_027491121.1, from coordinate 966,029 downwards.
AACATAATTAAAACATAGTATCAAAACATCATGACAAATCTTCAGATGTCAGCCTCTTCAATCCTGCCATGTGTCCATCTCAAACCAGCTGTCTCAGCCTGTTAACCTACGTGCATACTAAAAGTCAGCTACGCTGAGTGAGTTCTAGTTAATCACATAACTTACTTTGCATACACATATACGTTCCCAAATGTACGCATTACATACATAACATGTATTCATTCATCCATACACATTTATAGCTAACCTTACGTTATAAAGGGCATTTCACCCTACATACCTCGGATATTATTAGGGTCTGGTACCCTCCGTCCTCGGATATTATTAGGGTCCGGTCTCCCTTCATCCTCGGATATTATTAGGGTCTGGTACCCTCCATCCTCGGATATTATTAGGGTCCGGTCTCCCTTCATCCTCGGATATTATTAAGGTATGGTATCCTCCATCCTCGGATATTATTAGGGTCCAGTACCCTCCATCCTAGGATATTATTAGGGTCCGGTCACCCTTTCTTCCATACCTTCATACCATACCCTTCTATATACATAATTGTAAGTTTCATACATACATACATCACTCATTCTTCATATACAACAATTTTATCATCAAACCTTTACCTGGCAGTACATGCAATATCCGAAGATCGTTCATGTATCGACAAACAGTCAATCATACTTTTCACATAAAACATATATGGCATACACTTATCACTTAGGATAAGTGTATTAACTAATCACATCGAGTATGCACACAGCCCCAAAACATAACAAGGAATGGGGATTATTTGACGATCTTACCTTTTAGTATACAGTAACCGCCCTCATTAGTTTCGAGTTCCTAAAACTCAAAGTGATTCTCAAAAGAAATAATCATATATGTGCGTGTGTGTGTGTGCACGCGCACGCTTTCACATACATTAACAAGGTAAGTTCATAACATTGTGTCTTTGTTAGGCTAACAAGCTGCATCAAGAAATTGAAACCTGTTATCCATCATACAAGAATGTAATGACTTTAGTGATTTTCATATACATTTAGGTTGTTATAGAAATATTGACTTGTTACTTTATAATATGCATTACATCACTGAAAGTTGTTTATCCCAAAAATGAACAAAACTGAAAGCAAGGCAGTAATATACAAATCAAATAGCAAAAGCAAGAAAGACGCATTCCTGATCCAATCGCCTGCAAAGTTGAAGACTTCCCACCCTGTACACAACTAAATTATACGGTCTGATTACTTTGGACCAAAATTCACAACACTTAACTAGAATCCATATATAGTCGAGACCCCAGAAAACCACCTGAACCATCACCACTGCAGCCCTTCTCCATTCCCATACAGTAGCGGCAACCAACATCACGAATGATTTTGTTTCCAAAATTGATTTGTTGGTTTCCATGAGAAGAATAATGATGAATGATGCCCAATTTGTTTTAGTTAACTTGAAAAGTTACACATGGTTGAATCAATGAGTGTTCTATTGATATCGTAGCAGTAAAATGAAAGTGAAGATTAAAGACGATGGTTCATGAAAACAAACTGTAAATGGAGAACTGAAGTCAAGGAATCGGTTGATCAGGATAATTTTGTAATTATTTTTTTCACTTCCCATTTCTTTTCTTAAATTTAAAAACCAAACATCTTATGAGTTTTAACTGAAATTAATTTCATTTCCATCAGATTCCATTTCCCAATCCCTTTAAAAATGCATTCCATGAACCAAACGACCCGGATTGCTTTTCCAGGTGGTGAATCACATAATCCCGTTGACTATGATGACACACGCTTCCAGGTGTCTGTAAATTGCGAAATTGAATGTATAATGTGTCACACCCCAAAAAAATACTTTAATTTAACAGTGGAAGACTTAATCAACTAATTTGGACGGGGACAGTCGTCGTTTAGCCATCGGTATTCAATCACAACATATTCATATACAAGTTGGACTTTATTTATAATATGTCATAAATCACACATGTCAGAGTACACGGTTTATTTAAATTACAAGTCCAGCGCCTGTTTTCCCACATCATCTCCACGAAGCATCCGCTTTGTCTCATGAAATCCATTAGACCCCTTTCGCTTAACGAAAGTGTCGTTTTAACACAACTTTTTTTTGTCAAAACAAAGAAAAAAATTACACAAAGTCTCATTTTATTTATCTCAAAACTATTTTGTCCATACTTGATCAAAGTTAATGTTTTACTTTGCCCTCACAGGACCAAGGCCAACTTACACGAAAGTTGTTTAAAAAAAATCAGGTCTTCGCCACAACGACATACCAAGTGGATCCCTTTCGTCTCGCAACGAAAGTATCCAAAATTCAACATTTTATTCTTTAGCAACTTCTGATAGTTATAGACTAGCAAAGAATATAACAAATGTAAAACTTTTAAACCTATAATCAAAGCGTACAATAATTCAAAATATTTATCATATGACCCACCGGCGCGACCGGTGATGATAGGGCGTCAACCGATAGATCTACCAATATTTCTATGCCTTTCCACAAGTTAATGATTATAAAGGCTGCGAAACCACCGTCTCATCAGCCGACCATATTCACTCATTTTGGTCAGTTTAAAGTTATTACAATACCACAATTGTCAAAATAAAATGTGTTTTAACACAAACGTGTTCTTCGCTAAATCATTAAAACATTTAAAATGGTGGGGATTTCTGAGAAACACACCTTTAGCGGTATAATGTCGGTAAACATCCAAACATTGGTACCTGTCCTATTAATATAGTACACGTTTTAATAATCCATTCACATATATAATATAAGTTGTTCATCGGACTTAAAGTGTTCACACAAACGTTTCATTCTTAAAGAAAACGTTTATTTATTTTCATTATTTTATTATTTTTGTGTTCAAACGTCCTACTGATGACCTTTGGTTCGGTTAAGTCCAAATTGTTTATTCTCGCACAAGCACACAAGATTCTAACATATTACAAACACCTAATTCTCGAAATATTTATTCCTATGCACATAACACACTTAACAATTAAACAAGTTTATGCAGATAGATATTGCTACTAATTATTTAACAATACTTATATTAATTATAGATTATTTATTTTTATCAAACTCATGTTTAAGTATAACTTAATTACTAAAATTATACATAATTTTATTCCAAGTTTTATAAACTTTATGTTTTTAAACTATTTTTCCGGTTTTGTCAGTCTCGCGTCTAATGGCGAACAGGTTACGTTTTTATATGAAAACTTAATGCTTTAAGTATGAAAACACTTTATATAGATAAAATATATAAGTTGAATGATTTAGTTTATAAATATATTTCCGTATTTGGTTTCGTTAATATTTTTTATAAAAATGTTCAATTTTAACGTTTTCGCGTCATTTATCGCCACGCGACTCGTCTATTGTCAAGTTTTATCATCTTGGCCTTATTATATATATATTATCTTATGTAATTCATATGACTTTTTGAGTTTTAGGAGCTGTTTCAAAACAACACCTAAAATATCGTCGGTTTCGCGTTAAAAAGCCGAATTTTCGACTATTTAATATTTAAGCAACCGATACTTAAATTTCACCAAGTGAAGCATATACTTCATATAACATATAAAAATAAACAACTTTAAATATGTAATACTTAAAATTTTCCAGATTGATTATTTATCACCAAAAATGCATTTTTACTACTCAAAGTGTGCACTTTTTGATGTAGCACTTAGGGGGTGTTTGGGATTCTTTATTTTGTCTTCTTATAACTTTTCATTAAGTTAATAAGTTACAAAAGTGTAACTTATTTCCATTAGGTGTCTTAACACATTTTTCCATTAGAATTTCGAATCATTTGTGACATTAATTTGAGTCTCGATTAATATTCATTTTGTAAACTTTCATATTGTAAACCCGACCCAACATTTTTATAACCTTATTTAATTATTATATAATATTATTATACACCTCGATCACCAATAAATCGATGTTTGTCATATTATAGAGTCGTTAAGAAAAACATAAGGGGTTCAAATGATTATCGTAAAGTTGTTATGAGTTTTACAAACCTTTAGACTCATATTCAACATTGATTAAAACTTGGAGGGCCTTTATGAAAATATGTGATATATATATATATATAAATAAACCCTAAACCTAACATCATAAACATCACCAGCCGCTGCCGCCACCCCCGCCTGGCCGTTTTCCCGCAAGCTCAAGAGATTCCGGCGGACCTCCATCTCCGGCGAGAAGCCTCCGGCCACCTCCCCCCCCCCCTTCTTCCCTTCTCGTTCTCCGGTAACCCCACACCCAAATCCCTCGTTTTCTGGCGAGCACACCACCACCGAACTCCCACCCTCTCAGCTCCCTCGTTTTCCGGCGAGCTCCATCACCTCCGGCCACCTTCTCCTTTCCCCACGTTTTTCCGGCGAACTCCTCACCCTCAGCCACCTCTCTTACCCTCTCCGGTCGCTTTTCCGGCGACCGGAAAACCATCTCTCTCTGCCTCTCTCTCTCTCTACGGCTCTCTCTCTCTCTCTCTCCCTCCGGTTAATGTCAACGATCTCCGGCGGTCTCGGCTCGGTTTCTTCTCGGTGTAGAGCCACGACCATATGGACAGTTAATAGGTAAATTAAATTGGGTGTTGGTGTTATTAATGTTCATATATATCAATTATCGAGTCTAAATTGTTAATGATAGGTTTTTATGTATGGTTTTATTTATTGGTTGTACTCTTGGAAACAGGCTAGACGGGTATGGAGTTGTTTTGAATTGGGTAAAATATGAACATCCTAGTAATGGATATGTTAATTCTTTATGGGTTTAAATAACAATTTTATCTTGGTTCGGTTGGTTTGTACGTTAGTTGTTGAACTAGAGGTCTCGGGTTCGGGTCTCTACTAGACTGGTTTTAATATTATTTTTATATTTAACAAATTTATTGTTACTATTAGTATTAATATCAATACATAAAGATTATTATTAGTATTATTACATGTAACTTACTTTTATATTTATTAATTGATAATATTATTATTATTATCATTATTATTATAAATATTAAAGTTGTTATTAATATTATTAAAGATCATATTATTATTATCTATTAAAAATCATATTTTTATCACTTATTATTAGCAATAATATTATTATATTTATTTTGTGAACTCGTTTAGAACTCGAACCGACATCGAGGATGGTATCATTATTTACTGTCAATATTAATTATTATTATTATTATTATTTTCATCAACAACATTTTAATTAATACTAAGATTGTTATTCTTTAACTATTATTATTAGTATTATACTATATTAGTATTATTATTAATAATTATTGTTATTATTATTATCATCATTATCATATATATAACATATTTTAAAGTTATTATTATCATTATTATCTTATTATTAATAATATTGTTATAATCTTTATTATCAATTCATTTTTATACAACCGAACTCTTGATTTAAAACCCGTCTCGTTGCTATTTAATATGATTTAGTTATTTAAAAGTCTAATAAAATAATATATTTTATTTTAAGTATCAATTAAGTACGAGTCCCTAATCGTTAACAAGTTAACCGGTAACTATTATAAAAACCGAACCCCTCGTTAAGGATTTCATTTACAATTTCAACTATAGTTTCATTATGGTTTCAAGTTCATTAATATATATTATATTATTTATTTTAGTTAAGGTGTTTATCGATTCAAGTCGGATCTGTTCGTTTACCATTCGAGCTTCATTTATTTATCTATTTATTTTTCGATTCATCGATCGAGGTGAGTACTTTCATACCCCTTTTTCCATCTTTCGTTTTGGGGTGACATTTCATACTTATCAAACTAAATGCTTTATTTACTTGAATCTTTAAACCCACAAATGTGATTGTATACTTTACTTAAATAATTGCTCGATTTGGTGTCCTATGCTTACATGCTTATGTGTTTATCCCTTTTGGATGGTGGAACTATAAATCCTAGACCATTTGGCAACCCCTCATGGCAAGGTGTCGTTAACGTAATGCAATTAACGATAACTATAAAATCCTAGACTACTTGGCAACCCCTTGTAGCTAGGTGGTGCTAATGTGTTTAGCAATGGTCAATAAAATCCTAGACTATTTGGCATCCCCTTATAGCTAGGTGTCGCTAACTTGTTGGCGATAACTATTTATCCAAGTTGTTGCTTTTATTTATTTTTTTGTATACAAGTTTTGTGGCTTTTTATTATTATATACTTATATGCTCAAACTTATGATTTGCTCACCAACCTTTGTGTTGACAAACTTTATTTTATGAAATTTTACAGGTTTGACTTTTGTTGACTCGAGGACTTGACGAAAAACGTTATCAAGACTATTAGGGTATTAGTAAAACAAACAATATGATTGCTATTTAATTTCAAATTTGTTTATATGAACGAGATGTGCTGTTTATTGATTTATGAAATAAAATGAGTTGATTAAGTACCCGTAAATATACACAACGATCGTACTCCCTGCAGGAGAGCATCCTACGACCAAGGGTGGTGCGATCATGCCCATAGATTGCATAGTACCACCTATGTAAGGATCCAGACATACGTATACCACAGCCTGAGGGCTAGGTTTATACCCATAGTTATAATGGTTTTAGGAACACATAGTTCCTTGTAAACAATTTCATATAACAAGTTGACTCATTTGAAAACAAGTTTATAAAAGTTGGGTACGTATTCACCTTATCTCTTTAGGATCGGCTTCACTCACCGTCCAAGGTCTTTCCCTTCTTTATCTCGCACCTATAGTACGAGTATAAATATTTGTTAGTCGGATACACGATCCGGCATAAGACCTTTAGTCTTATCTCAATCCTCGATGAACCTTTAGTTCATTTTCTTTTACTTAAAAACCTTTAGTTTAAAAGTAAATTATAAACCTTTATTTTATAATAAAAACCCGACGTTTCTTCTTTTCCAAGAAACGTAATCATTTTCTTTTATTATTTAAGAATACTCTTTATTCATTAAATAACATTTCATAACAAAGAATATATACATATATACTTACACACATATATATGTATTCATCATATTCAATAATCAATCTTTTATTCATTTCTTTGTTATGTTTTCTTTCTTTTCTTTTATCGATGTATCGAGTATAACCTCGACTTAAGGCTTAAGCCTTTAATATAATATTGAATTATATTGAATTCATTATTACGCCTAACCTTAGTGGCGCATAGAAACCCTAGGGACTCGAGCAGCACTTCAACGCCGCTTCACTTTTCTCGACACGCAAATCGAGGAACGCCAAATCTTCAACACTCGTTGACACGACTTTCGAGACTCCTTGTCATTATAACAACACCTTCTTGATTGAGTGTGGGTGGAGGGTGGCACCACTTCGAGGAAACGTTGTACACAAACAAGGGATCGGGGCACGCTTATCGAGGCAAATCGATTATACGAACTTGGAATTCTAGTGAGAGGCTAGAGAGAGAGTTAAGAGTTGTGTTTGGTATGCAGAATGCAATGTCCATGGTTGCTATTTATAGACCTCAAATTGGATCCCATCGCGCTACGCGATAGGTCCTTGAGCAGGCCTATCGCGTACCGCGATATAGACCTGATGACGCAGAGAGTAGGTCTGCCACGTGTCGACACGTGGCAGGCACCGCTCCACGTGGCAACACGTGGCAGCTGCGTTGCCACGTGGTGACACGTGGCAGCACATGGTGCCACCGTGTGCCACGTGGCACACGTGTCACACTGTGTCAGACTCCCCATCGCGTATCGCGATGGGAGTCTCTTCTGACTCATCGCGTAGCGCGATGGGTCAGGAAAACCACATTTTTCATTTTAAACCCTCCAGTTTGGAAATTTGGCAATTTTAGTCCCTAGGCTTTAAAAAGTTGATACTTTGAACTCGAAATTTTCACGATGTTACATCCTCCCCACCTTGAAACGAATCTCGTCCTCGAGATTGCTTTACTCGAATAAGTGGGGTATTTCTTTCTTATTTCCGATTCGAGTTCCCAAGTATATTCGGGCCCTCTACGCGAGTCCCATTTAGCTTTCACAATTTTCAAAGTTCGTCTTTTTAATTTCTTTGTTTTCGAATCTTCAATTTGAAATGGACGTTCTACAAATTTTAAGTTTTCATTAATTTCAACGTCTTTTAATGGCATCGCCAACGATTCATCGGTCAACACTTACGTAGATTCGAAACATGGAATACGTCATGTATCTCTTGCATTTCCTCAGGCAGTCGCAAACGTTATGCAACAGTGCCGATTCGTTCAAGTACCTCAAAAGGTCCAACGAATCGAGGACTTAATTTTTCCTTTCTTACCGAAACGAACAACGTCTTTCCAAGGCGAGACTTTCAACAGAACTTTATCACCGACATTGAACTCTAATGGCTTACGACGGACGTCGGTGTAACTCTTTTGGCGATCACGTGCCGTCTTAAGTCGTTCCCGGATTTGAAGAATCTTGTCGGTAGTTTCTTGGACTATCTCGGGTCCAGATAATTGATTATCTCCGGTTTCAGACCAACACACGGGCATTCTACACTTTCTTCCATATAACGCCTCGATTGGTGCGGTTTGAATACTTGCGTGATACCTATTATTGTACGAAAATTTCATTAGGGGTAAGTGGTCATCCGAATTTCCGCCTAAATCGATCACACAAGCGCGGAGCATATCTTCCAACGTTTGAATCGTCCTTTCGCTTTGCCCATCGGTTTGTGGATGATTAGCAGTGCTCAGGTTCAACTTTGTACCGAGAGCTTGTTGGAAGCTTTTCCAGAAATGAGACATAAAACGACTGTCTCGATCTGATATAATAGACAGCGGTACTCCATGCAAGGCGACAATGGTGTTTACATAGATACGCGCTAATCTATCCATAGAGTACGACTCATTGATGGGTATAAAGTGTGCGGACTTTGTTAAACGATCCACAATTACCCATATTGCATTATGTTGTCGAGTCGTTCTTTGGAGTTTGGTAATGAAATCCATAGTAATCAACTCCCACTTCCAGACAGGAAGTTCGGGTTGCTGAAGCAATCCCGAAGGCTTTTGATGTTCAGCCTTAACTTTCAAACATGTCAAACATTTCGCCACATGCGAAGCGACATCCCTTTTCATTATGTTCCACCAATAGTTTGCCTTTAGGTTATGGTACATCTTATCATTTCCGGGATGCATCATATATTTAGACTTGTGAGCTTCGTTCAAGATTTTCTCACGCAAACCTCCAACGATTGGTACCCAAATCCTATTACCGATTCTCTGGATACCATCGTCACCCTTGACTAACGAGTTAATGGTGCCATTGCGTTTTTCATCGAAGATTTGGTTTTCTTTTATCGCTTGAGTTTGAGCAGATTTGATTTGTTCGAAAAGGTCAATTTGAAGCTCTAGACGTAGCGCTCGAACTCTTTTTGGTTTCTCGTGCTCTTTACGACTTAAGGCATCGGCCACAACGTTGGCCCTGCCTTCATGATAGACAATCTCGCAATCATAGTCGTTGAGCGTTTCCATCCATCGTCGTTGGCGCATGTGGAGCTCTTTTTGATCGAAAATATGTTTCAAGCTCTTATGATCGGTGTACACGGTAAATCTTACTCCATAGAGATAGTGTCTCCATATCTTAAGCGCAAAGATTATGGCACCTAACTCTAGATCGTGATTCGTATAATTCTTTTCGTGTACTTTGAGCTGACGAGAGGCGTAAGCGATTACTTTCTTACGTTGCATTAGTGTGCATCCCAAACCCGAGTGAGACGCATCACTAAATACCACAAAATCCTCAGTTCCTTATGGCAAAGCCAAGATAGGTTCTTGGGTGAGTTTTTGTTTGAGCATATCGAACGCCTCTTGTTGCTTCGTCCCCCATTCATACATGAGTCTTACAAGTTAATGAGGCTAGGGGAACGGCGATACGAGAAAAATTTTCGATGAACCTACGGTAATAGCTAGCCAAACCTAAGAAACTTCGAATTTTGGTTGGCGACTTTGGGACCTCCCACTTAGAGATAGCTTCAATCTTAGCGGGGTCCACTTGAATACCGTTTACTTTGATGATATGATCAAGAAATTGCACTTCATGCAACCAGAACTCGCATTTCGAGAACTTGGCGTACAACTTCTCGGTTCTAAGAATTTCAAGCAACGTTCGAAGATGAATTTCGTGATCGGCCTTTGACTTAGAATAAATAAGTATATCGTCGATGAATACGATAACGAATTTATCTAAGTAAGGCTTGCAAATACGGTTCATCATATACATGAATGCGGCCGGAGCATTAGTAAGTCCAAACGGCATAACCGTGAACTCATAATGTCAATACCTTGTTTGGAAAGCAGTCTTTGGAATGTCTTCGGATTGAACTTTAAGTTGGTGATAGCCGGAACGTAGATCGATTTTTGAAAAGAAGTAGCACCTTGAAGTTGATCGAAAAGTTATCAATACGAGGGAGTGGATATCGGTTTTTGATTGTAACTTTGTTCAACGCATGATAGTCGATACACATCCTCATGGAACCATCCTTCTTCTTGACGAATAAAATTGGTGCTCCCCAAGGCGACGAACTCGGTCGAATGAAACCTTTCTCCAAAAGCTCATCGAGTTGTTTCTTTAACTCCTTCATTTCGGTCGGCACTAAGCGATATGGAGCTTTGGCGATCGGAGCAGTGCCGGGAACAAGATCGATTCTGAATTCTACTTCACGCTTGGGAGGAATTCCGAGAAGTTCATCAGGAAAGACGTCAGAAAATTCGGAAACGATAGGAACGTCTTTGATTTCTTTTGGCTTAGACTCTTCAGTGACGTAGGCCATGAATGCGAGGCATCCTTGATTTAAACATTTGTTAGCCCTAATCATAGAGATTATGCTAACTTGGCCAGCATCTTTGTCCCCTTCAATTCGAATCGTTCATTTATCGGGGGCTTGAAGTTCAACAGTTTTGCTATTGCAGATGATACGTGCATGGTTATTGGATAACCAATCCATACCAAGTATAATATCAAACCCAGCCAGACTCATGGGTAACAAACAAATAGGCAACAAATAACCAGCTAAAAGGATTTTTCCGTTTTCAAGGGCTTTGGAGATCTTAATGATTTCACCGCTAGCAGTCTCGACGCTTAGAGTTTTATCTAATTTGTTAATGGTTCGTTTAATAGACTACAAAAATTATAATCTATAAAATTTAAATTTGCACCCGAATCAAACAAAACTCTAGCATAGGTGTTGTTGACTAGAAACGTACCAGTGATGGTTTCTGGCACATCAGCAGCCCTTTTTGTGTCGAGTACGAAGACTCGAGCGTTTCCTTTCTTGTTTTGACCACTTCCACCCGCACCACCAGCAGCGGGCTTATTCTTTGGGCACTCGAAACTTAAATGGCCCATTTCCTTGCAATTGAAGCAAGTCATTTTCTTCTTCCAGCAGTTATCAGCATCATGTCCCGTACTACAGGATTCACAGACTTTAGAAGACGGGGCGAGATTGCATCGGCCCTTGTGGTATCTCCTACATGTCTTGCACGGTGCAGAGTTGTTCGGTTTACGCCTTTGCTTCTAAAGTTGGAACCTCCACCAGTCCTTCCTTGAGCAACTGTTGTTGTCACCTTCTTGTCCTCTTCTTTGTTGCGGACCATGCCGCCCATCAAGTAACCAGCTAACTCCATTGCGGAGTCGGCGGTTTGAGGTAGATGCGATCTCACCATGTCGCGTATTTCTCACGGCAATCCCCAAATATATCGTGTGACTTTGCTGGACTCAGAGTTAACCAGCTGGGGAACAAGGCGACAGTACTCAAGAAACTTGTATTGTATTCGCAGAGATTTGTCCCTACGACCTTATGATTGAGAAACTTAGTTTGTATTTGGTCGGTTTCGTGCATTGGACAAAACTTTCCCATCACCATGGCCTTGAATTCTTCCCATGTCAGGCCATACATTATATCTCTCCCCTTACTCATTAACAGCGCATTCCACCATTCGTGCGCTTCACCCTTGAACATCAAAGCGGAATATTGGATCTTTTCCTCCTCAGAACACTTACTCGTGATAACAATAGTCTCCATCTCCTCGAGCCATCTCACGGTTGTGATAGCTCCTTTGTCAACATGGAACTCTTTCGGTCCATAGTATTTAAAGTCCTTGAACGAACATTCACTTATCTTGAGTTTCTTGAACTCACGTCTAACTCCACCATCGGCGTTAGACTCATGTACACTATCTTCGACACGAGACGGGTTCGGATGAGATTTTTTGGATTTTCGAGAGGGATGAACGGAAGGATTAGCCGTTCGAGAATGTCTGGATTGTCTAGATTGAGATCTAAACGCGGATTCTTCCCTAACAGCATCTTTAATCATCTTTTGAATTTTAGTCATGTATTTTTCGGGAATTTCTTCCTCTTGCTCGTTCTCGGGGCCTTTCCCCTTGTCTTTTATCTCTCTCTCTCTTTACGAGCATTCTCGTTATTGTTACTTTGTTCAGACATTTTCTTTTTCTTTATTAATTTAGTCTGAAAATTTTAGCAACATTTCTTTTATTAAACACACTTTTTATTTATTACACATTCATATATATATATATATATATATATATATATATATATATATCCCAAGGATATATATATATATTTTACAATACATATACATATATATATTGTTCCCACGATATATATATATATATAGCTGGTCCTATCATTACATAAGAACGTTTCAAACGTTCTTTATTTATACACATAGCATACAAAACTATTTTACACACATCACATCACCACCGTCTTTAGTCTTTCATAAACTTCTTCACAACTTTCGTGAGTTTGTTACATTTGTGAAGAAGTTTCTCTCCTATGCTCTTTTTCTTCTTCTTTTCCTCATTCGCCTTCTTCCTCCAGTCATCAGTTTCGTGTAGAGCGCGATCCAAATGCTCCTCATACGATTGCGGGACTATATTTGGGTATCCGTACTGTGGAGGTGGGTCACGATATCCCAGTGTCACCATCTCGTAATGATTCCTCGGTTCAGGATATGGAACATAGTCCATGTCTGATGACAGGTAGAGGTAGGTCTTGGCAGCTTGGTTCTGCTCTCGAATCTCGTCGGCTTGCTCTTGAATTGAGGGAATTTCTCCTTGAAATGGTGGGAAGCTTGACGAAGTTCGAATCCTAAGTTTCTCCAAATATTGGACATACGGATCCACAGAACCATAGCTTGCATTGTGGGAAGTGAGTGATCCTTCCATTGGGCTTGTCATTTCATTAGGATTATTAGGATGCTCTTCTTCTGGTTCTTTTTCGGACTCTTTCACAGTGTCCTCATCTTCTTCAAGATCTTCTTCCTCTTCTGGTTCATCTTCCTCTTCCGGTTCCTTTTCTTCTGGTTCATCCTCTTCCATAGGTTGTGTGGTCTCAATGTTCATGGAGGATATCTGGAAACTCTCCATAGGCATCATAATCCTCATCTTGGGCTTTCGGGACGGCCCTTCTCCATTATTGGGTTGTGAGTTGACTTCATTAAAAGTTGAACTTCCAGTAAACCATCGGCATGGATCGGAGTGACATTGCATCCAATCAGAGGATGGGGATTTTGGTTCTTCCTTAATAGGTATGTTAGAAAGAAATGCATATGACGGATGTGGATTTGGCGGTACATATCCAGTCGGGAAACGTTGTGGTATCTCCATGGGTTGATAAGTGGAAATCTCTGATGGGTAATACGTCGGGATCTCGGAGGGATGGTACATCGGTATTGTTGATGGATGACAGCTTGAGTGCCTCGATGGCTCAACACTTGGTTTTGGTGGACTATCGGGGATGTCAATCGGGTAGTGTTTGCTTCCAAGATAGTATAAAGGTTTGGACAGGTCTCGTTCCACGTCTTGGTCAAAGTACGCTTCATAGTATCCATCACTCATGTTGTCTTCAGGAAAGGGTTCGGCGATTCCGGCTTCCTTTGCCTTGCGCACATAATTTTCCATGTAAGTCTTGAATGACATCTAACAATTTTGGTGATTTAGAATGTAGTGAGGGAAAGAAAAGGTTACCAGCCTATCTTATCCCTAAACACATAAACAATTATTTCCTATACTTGGATCGAAGCTTGGGTATTGTTTTATGATACCCAATTCGCTAAGATCGATGGCTCTGATACCAACCTGTCACACCTCCATCTAAGGCTTAGGAGTGCGACCCAATAGTTGGTATCGTAGTTGTAAATAAATCGGAGTTACGTTAATTTGCGGAAGACTTATAAAACTTTAAGGATCGAAAGTGTAATTTATATATATATATTCAAAAGACGGGATTATAAAGCACCCGTTTAAGTTGTTACAAAATATTTATGTGTTATTACAAAACAATCCGAGCCATCGGATATTAGTAGTACTTCGACTCATCCAAGCGCTATCATTGTTCACCTGCAAAATGTAAGAAAATACGTCAGCAACGAATACTGGTGAACACGCTGACGCAAAAATACTTTCTTTTACTTTATTACCCCTCGAGACTACGCCTATCTCGGCCCAACGTGGCTTAGAAATAACAAAGTCAAATAACACATTATAAACTAGAGCCTCTACGCTAGGTCACCTCAGCAAACACCGCAGCGTTTGACTTAGTTAAGTACCCGTAAATATACACAACGGTCGTAGTACTCCCTGCAAGAGAGCATCCTACGACCAAGGGTGGTGCGATCATGCCCATACATCGCATAGTACCACCTATGTAAGGATCCAGACACACGTATATCACAGCCTGAGGGCTAGGTTTATACCCATAGTTATAATGGTTTTAGGAACACATAGTTCCTTGTAAACAATTTCATATAACAAGTTGACTCATTTGAAAACAAGTTTATAAAAGTTGGGTACGTATTCACCTTATCTCTTTAGGATCGGCTTCACTCACCGTCCAAGGTCTTTCCCTTCTTTATCTCGCACCTATAGTACGAGTATAAATATTTGTTAGTCGGGTACACGATCCGGCTTAAGACCTTTAGTCTTATCTCAATCCTCGATGAACCTTTAGTTCATTTTCTTTTACTTAAAAACCTTTAGTTTAAAAGTAAATTATAAACCTTTAGTTTATAATAAAAACCCGACGTTTCTTCTTCTCCAAGAAACGTAATCATTTTCTTTTATTATTTAAGAATACTCTTTATTCATTAAATAATATTTTCATAACAAAGAATATATACATATATACTTACACACATATATATGTATTCATCATATTCAATAATCAATCTTTTATTCATTTCTTTGTTATGTTTTCTTTCTTTTCTTTTATCGAGGTATCGAGTATAACCTCGACTTAAGGCTTAAGCCTTTAATATTATATTGAATTCATTATTACGCCTAACCTTAGTGACGTATAGAAACCCTAGGGACTCGAGCAGCACTTCAACGCCGCTTCACTTTTCTCGACACACAAATCGAGGAACGCCAAATCTTCAACACTCGTTGACACGAATTTCGAGACTCCTTGTCATTATAACAACACCTTCTTGATTGAGTGTGGGTGGAGGGTGGCACCACTTCGAGGAAACGTTGTACACAAACAAGGGATCGGGGCACGCTTATCGAGGCAAATCGATTATACGAACTTGGAATTCTAGTGAGAGGCTAGAGAGAGAGTTAAGAGTTGTGTTTGGTATGCAGAATGCAATGTCCATGGTTGCTATTTATAGACCTCAAATTGGATCCCATCGCGCTACGCGATAGGTCCTTGAGCAGGCCTATCGCGTACCGCGATATAGACCTGATGACGCAGAGAGTAGGTCTGCCACGTGTCGACACGTGGCAGGCACCGCTCCACGTGGCAACACGTGGCAGCTGCGTTGCCACGTGGTGACACGTGGCAGCACATGGTGCCACCGTGTGCCACGTGTCACACTGTGTCAGACTCCCCATCGCGTATCGCGATGGGAGTCTCTTCTGACTCATCGCGTAGCGTGAAGGGTCAGGAAAACCACATTTTTCATTTTAAACCCTCCAGTTTGGAAATTTGGCAATTTTAGTTCTTAGACTTTAAAAAGATGATACTTTGAACTCGAAATTTTCACGTTGTTACATGAAGTTTTGGTCATGTTGCTCGAATTGAAATGGTTAGATTATTACTCGCCTTAGCCGCTTGAGAGCGGTTGGAAGTACATTACTTGAATGTGAAGTCGGCGTTCTTACATGGTGAGCTTGACGAGACCGTGTATGTTAGTCAACCGGAAGGTTTCGAGAAGAAAGGAAGTGAAATAAAGTTTTTTTATTAAGGAAGGCCCTTTACGGGTTAAAGCAAGCACCGCGGGCTTGGAATGTGAAACTCGACAAAGTGTTGCAATCGCTTGGTTTTTACCAATGTCAACGAGAAACGGCAGTGTATCAAAAATATATAGAGAATGACATATTAATAATATGTGTGTATGTTGACGATGTACTTGTCACGGGTTCAAGTAAGGATGAAATTCTTAAGTTCAAGAAACAAATGGAGGAACAATTCGAGATGAGCAATTTGGGTTTATTGTCATTCTATCTCGGAATAGAAGTCTCACAATCCGAAACCGGGATCGAGATCAAGCAAGAAGCCTATGCCAAGAAGATCTTAAAAGAAACAAATATGGAGATTTGTAATCCTACCAAGTGTCCACTTGAACCGAGCACAAAGCTTTCAAAAGACAAGAAGGGGAAACCCGTTGATGCTACCGTCTACCGAAGAATAATCGGGTGTTTGAGGTTTTTGTTACATACGAGACCGGATTTGAGTTTTTCTGTTGGAATAGCGAGTCATATGTAAGAGCCAAAGGAATCTCACATGGATGTGATTAAGCATATTTTTCGGTATGTTAAAAGAACTGTGTCTTACGGTTTAAAATATATGAGGGGTGGAATTCGTCACCTTTACGGGTATTCCGATAGTAGCCATGGAGTTGATGACGATGATGGCAAAACTACTACCAGGTATGTTTTTTACTTTGATGATGCCCCGGTTACTTGGTGTACTCAAAAACAGTCAACGGTAGCTTTATCTTCGTGCGAGGCGGAGTTTATGGCAGCAACCACGGCTGCGGGTCAAGTCGTCTGGATCTAAGAATTACTTAGTGAAGTAACGGGATGGCCGATGGAAACCGTAGTATTATATGTTGATAATACATCTTCCACTGCACTTATGAAAACCCCGGTGTGGCTTGGTCGAAGTAAACATATAAAAACAAATTTATCACTTCATACGAGATTGTATCAAGAACGGGGATGTTAGAGTGGAACATATTCCCGGAAGTGAACAACGAGCTGACACGTTGACGAAGGCTCTAGCTCGTATAAAGTTTGCGGAGATGCAAAAGCTACTTGGAGTAGATGATCTCTCGAAGGCCAAACCGAAATTAGAGGGGTGATTGTTAGCCATAATTTGGTTTGGTCTGGTCCATCAAGCCTATGGTGGATCGGTATCTTGGAGACCAGGTCGAGCACATTAATTGGGCTACAAGTTATTTAATTAATTGTTTAAATATGTTTTTACTAATTAGTATTTGAATATGATAAGGAGTTTGTATTCTAGTCTAATTAGGTTTTCACTAGTATATATACCCGAGCTCATGGGTTATATCATTGAGAGTTTATGCATTGTAATTTTTCGAGCTGATGAAAGTTACATGATCAAGCTTATGATCTAAATTCGTTTTGTGTTTTCGATTCTGGTTACCAAACTTCACTTTTACTTTTTCATTTTCTATTGTTGTTTGTAACTGTTTTCCAACTTCCCGCTAGTGGCGTTCTCGACGGTTTCTAATATATTTATCATGTTCTTCCTGTGCAAACAAAAAAATGACAAACACCCTAGTCATAAGTAAGATAAAATAAGCAATCCTAAACAACCCATAAAGTGGGTCATTGAAAGTTTTCATCATTAAATTCAACTTTTCAAGTGATCCAAGTTAACCGTTCAAAAAATATCAACCTTTTTAAAGATTTAAGTTTAACTAGTAACTTTCATTCTTCCATTCTTCATCATTCAACTGGAAATTCTTCCGTTCCTTTCAAGCGTCTAGTCATAGTATCCAGCCGATAGAGAATCAATGGTGGAGAAGATCAATGCGGCCTTGGGAAACCTAGGTTGACAACGTATTGTTGACAACGTATCCAATAACTTCATAAATAACTTTATAGATCAAAGATGATCTATAAACTAAAAGTAACAATAACAAAATGAACAAAATTTTTATTTCTTGAACATCTTCTCGTGTTAAGAAAAATACCCAATTAAGAGTTGGTAATAATGAAATCAGAAATACATCCAACAAAAGAAAATTACAAACCAAAAACGTTCTAGAAAGAATCCTCGGAAGCACGTTCTAACAAAAGTAGTTACCATCCAACAATCAAACAAAGAATCTAAGTTGTCTTGGTCTTTATAGGCTGCTTCTTCTTCACTAACTTCCTTGGAACCACGCTCTTCATTCCAATGAAAAACAAAAGTGCACCAAACAGTGCAAGGTTCTGTAACAGACGCACGACACACTTTAAATGTTACAAAAAGCCGTACTAAACGTTACCAAAAAAATATATATAAATTAAAAACAAACCTGAATGATATCCGCAAGAAGAGAGTGAAATCTTGAATCATCCAATTCATAGTTATAGAAGTCGTGTAACAATGGAGTCATAAGTAGCAGGTGATACGTCTGCAGATGAGTAAAAAAAATATTGAGGATTTATATTTCAATTTGATCCAATTTGCTACCAGTTTAAACAAGAGGGGCGCTTAGCGGATCCCGCTTCATTAAGACAATATTGCAGATTAGTGAGAAAAAATTATTCAAAAATTTTAACCTGATTGAACTAATTTGTAGTCAATAGCGTGCAGAATTTTATCAGTTAACACTAGGATAGTTCAAAAAGTTTGTAGCTCAAAGCTCGCTCAAAATAGGCTCGTCTGTAATCAAGCCGAGCCCGGGCCAAGTTAAGCTCGCACGTTGGCTCGCTCATTATTGGCTCGTTTAAATTAAATCTCAAATTTTAATATATACAAAATAATATAGTTACTAAGAGCATCTGTTTTTTGCGCCTAGGCGTTTTTTTTTACTCTAAGCGCACCTGCAAGTCTGCAACGCCTTCCCTAAAAGCAGGCACAATTTTAGGCAATTAGTCCCTAACTTTTTTATTTTTTTTAGTTTGATTCTATTTGATTTGTTTTTGATTTATCACTTAACTTAGTTAAACAACTTACCTAAATTTAATGGGTTTAACAAAATTAACTCAATATCGCTATAAAATGATCGATCCCTGGTTATTCAATATCAGGGAGCAAGAAGCCAAGAACAAAGATATCAAAATAAATATAATAATTTCTCATTTGATCACATCAGCAACATTCATTATTATGGCTACAATAAACATTTCGCAATTCTTCTAAATAAATACTTACAATAAACAGTTTATCACATCAGTAACTTTCACTATTATGGCAGATTATGGAGATTTTTTCATGAATAACCAGAGATCGATCATTCTGGTACTTGCTTGGGTTTTTAGATGATTTTGGTACGTTATGTTGAGAATTATGGTTTTGAAATATTTTGATATTTCAAAAAAGTGATACTTTCCATTACGCTTTTTTGTGCCTAGGCCCTCATAGTGGCCTATGTGCTTAAGTGCACCTAACGCATTTGATAATTATGCAATATATAACCCAAATTTCAATGCATATAGATTATAAATTCTGTCTCATGTGTATGTAAAAATACTATTTTTTTTGTTTTTATAGATATCAGTACACGTAAAAAACAAAAATATTAAAAGTTTTAAAAACGTTTAAGTATAAATGTGTTGGCTTGAGCTTTTGAAGAGCCGAGCTCAAGCTCAACATTTCAAATCGTTAAAATAAACAAGCAGGGCCGGGTCAGCTCGATTTGTATACATCCCTAGTTAACACTAAGTTACTAGATAAAAATGTGGAAAGATAACACAAACAAGGATAAAGTAATTACCAACAAATAGGCACCAGTGGTGCTGCCAAATACAAATAAGATCCCACCGACACCTTTAAGAGCCATTGAAGCCAAAACAACATGCTTAACCTGCATTGATGTATATATTAAATTTAGGAAAAAAAATAATCAATTGGAATTTTGACAATAAGTGCCAAGTATGGTGGTTATTTCCACATTTAAATTCAATGGTATAAACTAGAGTCTCACGTCAATTTTTGGCACGGCATCTCCAATCTTAGCAACAAGATACCTTTGAATAGACGAAATTTTCGGAGCTAGTTCCTTTGCAGCAGGGCCACCATCGTCGCCAAAATCATTGAACCTAGTTAATAATAAACATTGACATGTGTTAAACAATAACAACCAATATGTATTTATGTATATATATATATATAGGGCTGTGTCCAATACAAGACCAAATATTAAGTAGAGAACCGCAAGAAGCCAAGAACATAATCACTCATTCACATGTGTGTATAAATATAATGGGAGAGGTATGAGCACTGCCACACAAGCTATATAATTTTAAATACTTTAAACAAGTATTTATACTATATAAAAGCAACACATAAAGATAATGTTAAATGAAACTTTTCAATGATAATACTGCAAAAACAGTTTACGAGATGAAAAAAATACTTAATTTTGAAACCAGTTGCCTTTGCTAAAACTAATATGGTTTAGCTAACGACAAGGCCCGAGACTTGAAGTCACTAATACTCAAAAAAAAGCAGCAAAAACTACACTAACTTAAACTTTTACTATATAATAATATCCTACGAAAGATACGATTCGGCTACGGGAAGCTTTGAGAACAGTCTGGAATGAGAATTAGACCAATTGTCTTTCTAAATAACTAAAACAACCACTTTCGCATTCATAAATGAATCTATAAACTCAAAAGGCCTGTTACAAAATTAAACGTTGCAAATAATCATACATCTGGAGATCAAATCAAGCCCTAAACAAAGAATGAAAAGCCCTAAATTAGACCAAACGACGACATCTAATTAAGGTAATTAGGTGAGGAAATAGGGTAATAACAATAATAATAATAATAATAATAATAATAATAATAGATCTAAGGGCGAATTGGATGGTGATAAAGTAGATTAAGATGTAGATCTAAAGGAAGGAAGAGAGGTTATTATTATTATTATTAATATTATAAAGACGTACATTTGCCAGGCGGAGAGGATGAAGAGAGAAGCGAATAAGAGCCTTCCGAAGAAGCAGAAGAAACCCATTTGATTTGTGGTCTCTGCTGCCGCCGGTGTGGCCGCCGCTGCTGGTCGGAACTCGATTCAAGAGAGAAAGAAGAAATCAAAGTGGTTTGGTTTGGTTGGTTGGGTTCAGACTCTTCTAAGTAAGAGGAGGCGGCGGCTATTTATTAACACCACACTGGTTACTTTCATCCACTTTGGAAATGTTGTCTCGGGCATTGAGTGGGTAACTCGACACGAGTTCGGTCGATTTTGTTATATTCGTTGTAGTACCAGAACTATAAAAAAAATCAATGATCAATAGGGTGCAGTCAAGTGACCCAATCAGGGCTTAATGACACCAGACTTGGTAGTTGTTATATATAATAGTTGTTATTAAAAAAATGATAAACAAACACATTCGGGTAATCCGTGCAGGTAATTTGGGAACACAGGCAAATGAACTAGGTAGTGAAAACGGAAAGAGATTTTGGGTTTGTGAACCCGGAAATTTTTAAGATGAATAATAATTGTTTTGTGTTGGGTGGTGAAATCAGGTCCTTTTGGTAGTTAGGAACACTATTGCGATCAATTGAGGTATTTTTGAGTTTGTTCGGGTCAAATGTGATGAATTTCGATGATTGATTATTTGATTTGGGTAAATTGGATAGTTTGGGGAGCGCCCCTTTCACTAATAAAAAAGGGTCTCACTAATAGCTTATCTATATCTATATTATATATATATATACTAGTTTTTATCCCCCGTATTACGGGTTTTTTTATATTGTTTGTTCTAATATTTATTTGTTTTTTTAATTTATATTTTTTTATTGTATGAAAGTTAATAATATACGTATGGTTTGATGATAACTTGTTTCACAAATAAATGAGATGTTATAACCCGGTTTAAAAGCTATATGGTTTTGATGAGACCCAATGTCCGTTTATTTTTTTACTATGAAATTGGTTTTTTAATTATAAATAATATTTATGAAAGTTAATAATATACTTATGGTTTGATGAGACCCAAGACCCGTTTATTTTTTTACAATCAAATTGGTTTTTTAATTTAAATAATATATATATATATATATCTTTTTTAAAATAAATAAGATATTATTTTTTATTATATCCTATTTTATAGGATTTTTACATAAATAATTTGGTGAGAATAACTTTTAATTTAATGGGATGTTATAACCCGTTTAAGGAATATATGTGTTTTGTAAGACTCATACCCATGAATTCAGGTCAAATGCATGAGAAGCATCCATTAAAAAATCAAGCAAATCTGGTGACTATAAAAAGAGGGAGAGCGACCACATCACGCCACGTAGGATTTTTATGTCTTCGTTTATATAGATTATAGATATATATGTGTGTGTGTGTGTGTGTGTGTGTATAAAGGAAGAGTGATGGGCAAAAAAGTAATTTCATAAGTACATGACAAGGACAAAAGAGTCATTACATAATTAGCCAAGAAAAGTAATTTACCAATGTCTCCAACTGTTTTTAAAGCTTTCTGTACAACTTGATGAAGTGTCATATTTTGTTAAATTACTCATATATCCTTTAACCATTCAAAATATTATCAACCACATATATATGTCATAAATTGGATAAACCACAAAACCACACCAAAGGTCCAATTTCAATAAATATATTTGTTTATATGTTTTTGATTATAATGGTGTCTAACTAGAGGGTTAAGGAAGCCTTGAGTGGATAAATATGATTAGAACATTTGAAATCTCCAAGCCAAGGTTTAATATTGAAAATAATGATTTTTATCATTTGACAAATAATTAATATGGACTAGGTTCCTCACATGTTAATCATGTCATATGATGTCTTGTTTTATTACTCTCTTTTTCTTTGTTGTTTTATATTTCAAACATATGTGACAAAATTCAATTTTTAGCTTTCATGTGGTTGTTAGTAATAGTGTGCATATATGTCTCAAATAATGGTTTTTTGCGTTACGTAAAAATTGCAAAAAGTTTTGTATACAAACCAGTTCGTGTTGCAACTCTTTGTTGTAGATGAATGACAGTATAATATATTCTCATTTTGCGGATTTACTTTTTCCATTTATTTTATATAAGAACTCAAATCAAATTTGTGTACCAAAATTAACCATAAATGATTCTCATTTTTATTTAATAAACCAACATACAGAGTTATGACACTTCTGTGATTTTACTAAATATTTGATAAAGTTTTCACATTTACTTGCTATTTTCAATTGAAAATATTTAAGTATACCTTACATTATATTGTAATTTCCCCTCTATAAGATATTTGGGCATATTATTTTTGCTCTATTTAGACTAAGACTCTTCTTGAGTGTTTTGGTGACATTTTGTAACAAAGAAGTATTATAGATGAACATTGTCTAATCCATCATTTCTTTAAAACCTATATTATTTTCATTACATAATGTTAATTATTTCTATAAATATGTTATTATGGTGTGCCATTCCATCGAAGTGGTATTTCATATGGCAAATGAGGGATGACCCGTTCTTTGGCCTGGGTTCGAATCCCGATGTTTGTTTCCAGACTCGTTCTGGTTAACTCGACTGTCGTGCATTCGGGCGGATTGGGGCTGTCGGGTTTTACCAGGAACGCCCAAGCCAAAATCGGATGCCAGCGTGGATCCGGCTAAGACAACATAGTCTGTCCTGAGTGGGGTGGTGGGGCTCCTCTCGTAGGAGTTGTGATTACCCTTAACTGGGAAAGTCACCGTTCGGAAAAAAAAAATCCACATTCTTAACTCTCATATTTCATTATGTTTATATTAATTCTATTAGCCTATATATAGTGGCTTTGTCTACTTGTATTAGATATACATACATACCAATTATAAGAACCTCCTTTTTCTCTACTTTTCATGCTCTCTATACACTATGATAATATGCATATCCGATGTAGTTGCTATATATATATATATATATATATGTATATATATATATATGAAAAATGAAAGTCACAATTTCTGTTGTGCGAGTCTGAACCAGAAACGAGGTGACCAGGTTAGTTTCATTTTCACGCCGGGTAACTAAATTATAATAAAAATCTTTTTTTTATTTTCTCTTACGGTTTGTGAGTTAATTAGTTTCAAATATTTTTTTTCATTCATATTAGTTTCTAAATAATATGAGTAGTTGTCATGGCCATTGTGGATTTTCAGTTGGGTCATTCACGATTGGTGTTTAGGTCTAAAATCCTTTTTAAGTAATAATAAAGGCAGTTGAGTCGTGTTTTAATTTGCTTGGCTTTTGGGGTTAACATGAGGTGGATGCAGGTCGGTTACAAGCTTTTGACGGAATACCCAAGGCTGGGTAACAAGATTTCAGGTGAAAGTCCAAATTATGTGCTTTGGCCTTGTGTCTTGTAGTGTATAAAGTTGTTTGTACAACGCGTTTGATATTATGCTTGTAGCTAATTTTATTATGTTTTAAGTATCATTTGCTAAAAGACGTTGACTTAGTCATTGTTTACATTTTGGGTAGTTTTCACTTTTTTGGGGGCCAAAGTTGGTTTGAAACAAGAGCAGACTTTTATGATCGAAATGTACTAAAGCTACAGTGACACTAGCTTTTCAAGAACAATTGTTGTTTATTGTTTCATTATGGTAGTGACTGAATCATCGATGTGTTCCTTGTGTACATGGAAACTGTTGTTGCACCGGCTATATGATGTTACTTGCTTCCCATGTTCAAAGTACTCGGTTACTTAAATGAACCAATTTTTAGTGTTTCAACCTTACAACCTCCTTTTAAAATTAAATTTACTATATTAGTTGATTCAAATATTTGCATGAATGGTTGATTCTTAGCATATTACTACGTTTGATAGCTAAAAAATAAATTTTAATTTTCTTCTCTTTATTTGTTTGGTTTTTTTCTTGTTTTCTTTTGTCACTTCACCCGAATTAAGCCGACATAAAGTTCAAGTTACCTACGCTTTCAATTATCTTATGAATAACAACAACTTGTATTATATGATAAAAAATTGTTATTCAAATAACATATATAAATTAAATTATTTAAAGAATGATAAGAAACTTCATAAATAAACATATTTAGAAAACGTAAGATTATTTTCATAAAATATAGTCTATGTCAAAGTACGTGGCATTATTATTTACAAGAAATGCAGCATGGTTAACATGGCACAAACCTTCTTATGACCTATTTAACCTGGATAACCCGACGTGTTCATGTTGACCTATTTGGCCCAATTAGTTCAACACGACAAACCGCTAACCCGCTTATGACCCATTTAACTTGTTTGTTTACAACTCACCAACTAGATTCACATGTTTACAACTTGGTTATTGCCTGCCAACTCGTCAACGTTGTTTCCATGTTTAAATAATTTAATTAAAGGGGTCATGTTTAGGTTAATGGTTTTAGGTGAAGCTTCACATCTTTATAACCACCCTTTGACCTTTCTTCACAAACTTAGTTGGCTTGTGATTATTCCCAATGAAATAGATATGCCTGATATCTATATAATCCCTCTAAGGAATGAACATTGGAGTTGTAATCTGCACAAAATAAAACCATTTTTTTATTCATATATTTTGTTGAAGGTTTCAAAATTATTATGGCTATTAGCTGAAAAATTAAAATATA
Organism: Bidens hawaiensis; assembly: GCF_021521415.1. NCBI lineage: Eukaryota > Viridiplantae > Streptophyta > Magnoliopsida > Asterales > Asteraceae > Bidens > Bidens hawaiensis. Next base: position 940,204 of record NW_027491121.1, on the reverse strand, counting down.
ATTTTCTTATCTCCTTTTTTCTTTTCACGCGACTTAAGCCTACATAAAGTCTAATGTTTATTTTTGTGTATCACCCCAACACCTTTCCAAACACTCATCACTTCCTATCATACTTTGTAAGTAATATGCGGCTCATAATATAACCACATCGTACACATATCGATTAAATGATGTTTCACACCACTTTTCAAAAACTTCGTCTAAATGACTCATGTATAACACCTTGGGATGTAAATACAAATCTTCATGAAAGGTATGCCTAAAAGTGCAAAAACATGTACCAAATCTACGTACAGACCTTGTACGACTTCGATTTAAGATGTCCATACAAATATACTTTTGTCCGACATATTAGTAAGGGTAGATGTGTAAGCCAATGTAAAACTGTATGCAAACAATGGCTCTCACTTCTTGAAACTAAAAAAAGTTAGCACAACGCATTGTCACCACTTTCAAAGAATTTACAAAAAAAAAAATCATAGTGCTCAGACCGTGGCACACCATAGTCTATCCGCTTACTTCACATACCCGGATCATATGTCAAATACTGTCGTTACACTACCATGCGAGGCAAATCCTCGTGAATTCAACATTCATACAACTCTTAATGGCCTCATATGTTTATGCCGTCGCTATACTGGAAACTTGGTCATCTAGAACCCCTTAACTAGCACATATACACACACACGATCTAACACTATTGGATTGTACTTACAACATTTAAATGAATATACCCTCCCACATTTGAAGCGCGACCATGGGAAAATAAAATTATACAAGTACTTACCAAAACCATGGGTCTGGAAAATAGTTGGAACCGTAAACGAATATCAACTGGGAACAAAGGACCATCAATGGAAAAGTGAAACTTTCAAAAACGGATTATGTATTTTCTTGTGAAATCCACATATTTAAGGATATTTAAGGTGACCTGTTTAGTTGTTGGCTTTTGATACTCACACGGAGAAGTTTATTAACACGACATTCCCAAAACTTCCAACAAAACCCTCGGATAGACACTTTGTTGTCATTTACAACGACCTCCACATTTTTGTTACTCATGGTTTATCGTATTGGTCCTTAGATTTATAGAAGATGACACGTCACACATGGACAAAAATATGATTACCCCCCACCCCCCAAAAAAAATTATAATGGCTATACTATCAGAGTTGACCATAACATAACACAACCGACAAGTTTATGGTCGTATCAGATGATAGATTTACTAATGAGATATACACATGTAAGAATGGCGACGTATTGTACTATCCTTTTCTATACTATCAAGGACAACAAATCATTATACCGAGACTCTAGAAACTTCATAATAAAGATCTTATTTCCTTACAAACTTTGACTTTCTAGCTTTATCATTCCCTTTATGCAAACTTAGAATTTTGTGTTCTCTAATCATCCCTCTATTTTTCATTTCTTTTTTCTTTTATATTACTTGGTTTAATGACGGATGCAATCGATTTTGTTATGTTTATAGTTGATCTGAACCAATAAATATACCTAACACGTCATTACCCTTACTTCTACGATTCCAAGGCATTCCGATATGTAGGTATATACAACCTACATGGAACTCAGAAAATAGAATCATCACATAATTAATTGCTAAAAAACGTTCTTACTTCTCGCTGACACATCAATCCAATGGTTCATGTACATAAGAAAAATAAACAATCGAATTCGACACAACTTTTGCAATCGAAATCCAATATAAATCCCATTATAAATCTATGTACACCATACTCAAAGCATACTTCGTGTAACGTCAATCATTATTCCAGAATTAAACACACATTCAGTGCTTCATCATCGATAATGTATCTCCTGCTATTTAAGTCTGATTCGTACTTGTCAGTTTGTAATGCCCCAAACAAAATTTTTTTGTTTCTGCAAGTTAAGTATCAGATACTTCATAACACCATCGATCCAATATATATGTGTGCGCGACTATGCATGTGCAAAATCAAGTCACGTATGCCCACCCTTTTTACCTTTTTTACAATTCGTTGACTTACTGGCTTTAATTTAAGCATTTCTTTCATCTCTTTATCAAATTTCACCCATAACTACTCACTTATTAGCACACATTAATCCTTTAGTTGATTAAAAATTACAAAACCCACAAACGTACTTTATTAACAAATATATCACAAAACACGATTTATCCAATATATATATATATATATATATGCATATGTTAATACTTTTGTGCGAACAACCCCCCCCCCCACATCAATAAAAAACGCATCCAACAAACCATAATCACATGCGGCGGCTCTTTCACACTAATAACCCGTTACACACCACAGCAAACACTACAAACCAATACAAGTCGATAACCTGCGTGAACCCGCAGCAACGCGAGGACACTTTTGCTAGTATTTGTAGTATATAAAAACTAGTTATATTATTCGAAATTCTAACATTCACATAATGAAGTTTCAGGGTAAAACTTAAAATTAAATCTTCCTTACAAAATAATGCACAATGGAGTGAAAGAATAACATTCAACTATACCTTTCAAATCGAGCATTACAACAATCAAGAATCATATGCCCGGGTAACAACTTGCACTTCTAAGACGGATCACAATGTTTTAATCAACATAAAAACCTCTAGTCCATAACACAACCTTTAAAGCAAGTTCATGCCATAAAAAGTGAAAGATCAACTCCTGTATCCGAAGCACTAGTTTCACATCAAAACAACTGGTTCGGAACACAAGATCTAAATAATCCACACAAATAACGAGTTCCATACCAACACTTCATATTTAAAGCGCAAGCCCTAACTAAAAACTTTAGGGTATGAAACACCGTATTTAAACATGACAACTTATACCAGTAAGGACAAAAACGATAGTAATCAACGACATTAACTTTAGCATACAACATGATAAATAACATCAATCAACACTACTAAGGACTTGTACCAAGCTTCGATATCACGGTATATAAAATCACATGATATAGATGTCAAAATCATACACACACATGGCAAGAGAGTCTAGAATTTATAGACCAACCCCATACTATAAACAAGTTCCATGCCAACACCCCAAATTTGGAGTGCATACTCTCGATCAAACTTTGTAGTCCAAAACATAAGTTTATGAATCGGATCAATCTTACAATAAGGGGACATGCAATAGTCACAAACGGCATAGACACCTAACAAAGGGCAATGATAAATAGCGCAACTAGCACTACTAATGACTAATACCCCAAGCAATAGAATACCTTGACTCGACATGTACAAATTACAAAAATCACATGATAGAGCATACGAAAGCGTGAACATCACATGACATATGAATCCAAAACATACAGTAGTTACGGGTTTTGTTGTGTTTGGCTATATTTTGAATTTTATTATTAATACACACAAAACAATGTACAAATTTAGTGATATTGTGACAAGTATTTGCAAATCTGTCACACCTTTGTCAATACACAATACATGCTACAAAAGTATTTATTAAATATATGTAAAATAAAACTTGTAAAATATAAACCAAATCTCTCCAAACACCACCATAACCACCACGTGCCACACCCAATAGATACTTCCTAACCCTCTTTCAACATCCTTTCCAACAACGAGACCCACGCCCATAAATAAGTGATCCTACTTCAATGACAAGGTTTAAGCAGTCTTGTCATTCGTCTTTCATAATATATCTCTCTCACAAAGGCTAATAATGGGTTGTGCCCCTAACACGGTACATGCATCATCATTATGGGGAATGGTTGGTTTCTATCAAATGATAGGGGTGGGGTTGAAATTGAAATTGAATTGTGGTCCATTGGTGTTTCTTGAGTTACAAATTTTAAAACATGACACGTACCAACCCGAAAACAAATCATACCGTTACAAGAAAGTTTTGAAGTTCATCATATCTTTCACTTTATGCCGAAGCTTGTTAACGGGACTGTTTTAATAATATAATCTAACTTTATATTCTAAACATGTTTAATATAAGATTTATGGAAAGTTGTTGTGAACGATCTATATGAAAATTTACGGTTTTAAAAACGACTGGGCGGTCTAATATATCGATAAAAAACATTCATTTGAAACTTTATGTATTTTAACGTTGTGTATACATGTGGTCATCTTGATTAACCCCCTGTGTAACAAGTAATTACATGGATTAACAGTAGACATGTAAACGAACAAAACATACCGTGCTTGTTTTTTTATCACTTTAACCAAACAAACAATTGAAAACGAACAACCTCTCCTTACTCGTATACCATAATAACTAATAAGATTAAAAGACAAGTTTGGTGCAGCAAAGCCTTCATTGGGCCGCTAAGCACCTTATTGGCGCGCGACATTTTTTTGTTTGTTTTGTTTTAGTTATGGTACCATAACGAACGTAACGAAAACCGAATTCACGTAGACTCATCGTAGTTTCTTTTAGTCCGGTATCCTAAATTCCTAACGAATGTAACAAAATCGTCTAAATGCCAATTTTGTTGGTTTAGTTCTGGTAATGGTTTAGTTCTGACAGAATTCGCATCGACTTACCACAATGTTCGGGATCAACGACACTTGAGTCGAGTTTTAATAAAAACTATTTATTAAACATTCATACGCCAAAAGGGGGAGAAAATAAGGAATCCAAACACACCCATTAACAGGCACTGTTCTGCTTTCAGAAAAGACAGTGAAACCAAGCAAGCAAACGGGCCGGAGAGAAGTGTACATACAACCCCAAATTGGTGATAGGCAGTCTGATCAGAAGATTAACCACTAGTCATCACCCTACCCACCGACTATAGATTTTTACAATACCAGCTAACCCTACCCTAATCCTCAATGGTAAACAAAGAACACACCTTTTTCTATATCTATAATAATCTTTCAATTATTATTAGTTATCCAATGAATTACAATTACAATTGTTATGCAGGATTACTCGAAATCATCAGCAATCCCTTCACACCTCTTCGGCGACCGCAACTCTAATCTTGTCGTCATCAATTCAGGTCGCTAACCAAACCCTAATCTATACCCATTTTGTAATAAACCGTTATTACTTAATTAACCTAAACTTTTTTATGCTCTAGATACAAAATTTGAAGTGGGTTTAACTTTATTTGTATCTTTTACTTTGTAGTTATGGATTTTAAGGTGTGAATTTCAACATGACAAGAACCTAACATGATATTCACGGGTGGGTTTGGGATTTTCATAAACGGGTTCGGGTCTGTTTCAGCCCGTACCCGTTTAATAACCCATGCTTCTATTTAAAATAGTTATAAATGTTTTTTGTGTAATAAATTAAACTTGTTGGGTATCTTATGCCAAAATTTAAAACTAAAATAGAAATTGACATAAGAATATAAGATTCATAAGTAAAATGTAGTAATTTTATTTTAATTTCTACTTTTCCTTAGAAAAGGATAAATTCATAAAATATTAATATGTGAAAAAATAAAAACTTTTGGGTCAACCCGCGAATATGCTGGTCGTGTTCGGGTTCACATGTCTTACATGATATTAGGGTTCCTGTCAAATTTTCGGGTTTGTGTTGGGTTGAACCCGCCAACACGCGAACGCGACTCATTTAACACTCTTAGATTTTAGAGATAACGAGCGTTAAAAAGTTTTTCATGTTATTGAATTTGCTTTTTTTAGGGTCTGCAAATGTACGAATCGGGCTGGCTCATCAAGATGCCCCCTTTAATATCCCTCATTGCATTGCAAGGCGTACTACCGGAGCTAATCAATCACCTAGAAGAAATGTGCAAGATCAGGTTGACTTTTGTACATTCAAGTTAAAAGTTGTGTTTTATAGAAGAAAACTAGGGTGCTGTTGTAATTAACTAACAAAACAAATGTGCATATTAAGAAAGTTTAGGTTAATCTTTCAACTTAATTGCCGTTTATGTTTTTATTGTGAATTTATCAGATGTTAAATTCTCAAGTTACGACGGCTCAACATGTAGAAAGAGAGAACGCATATGACAATGTAAGTGATACCTGTTTATATGTCAATCACGTGCTTGAAATTAAATATGTCTTCTTCTTTTTCTTTTTTTGTGATATTACAGATTGCATCTTTATTGAAGATACCGTTTCTTGATGAAGAGGTGGTAAACAACTCCCACCCACGAAAGGTAGGCGTGTTTCTTGTATCTGTAACATTATTCGATTATATTGTAATGCAGTTTAACATGAAATTGATTATTTTACAGATGGGTCGTGTTGATGTGTTATCTCAACAGAATAATAAGAAAGAGGTTGTGTTTCCATGGACTGATGTGTACGAAAAAAGTCCAAGTTCCGAGACATCTGTGGCACCAGGTACAGGTGTTCAAAAAGCTCGCAGAGCCAAGGTCGGCGTGGCGAGCCAGTTAATTGGCTCGTTTAAATTAAAGCCCAAATTTTGATATACATAAGTATAATGTGAATGTCACAAATATTATCTTTAGTTTTTATAATTATATATAACAATATGTATAAAGTTTTAAAAATTAGTTTTCTTTTAAAAAATAAATAAACGGGCCAGCTCTACCTGGTTCAAGCTTAAAATTTCAGCTCAGTTATAAACGAGCCGAGCCCATCCTGGCTTGGCTCGGCTCTTTACAGCCCCAGCACCAGGAAAGAAATAAAGCAGTTTTGCTGAAAGTGGTAATTCAGTTAGTTAACCTTAACCTAATTCAGCAAAAAAGACATTTATACCCCTTGTCAAATATGCATGTTTTGAAAACCCTTTGGTTCTTAGTACACTAAAGGAAATTATGATACTCTTTTAGATTAAAAATCACCAGTCGATACCTTCTTACTTACCAAACATATTATTATTATTATTATTCCCTCCTATACTGTTTTTAAGTAACTATTTTCAAATGTATCAGAAAGTTCATCACATGAACATGCAACAATTGAGTCCCCGAGCGCACAGGAAAGTAACGGTGGGGATAAGCCAAACTCAAGCGCACCCAAATACAAAGAGTACATATGCGGTGAAGAAGCTATGCGCATTTCTCCAACCGAACCGTATTGTTTAAGACGCCCTATACGTAGAGGCCATCTTAATATTTCTCAACATTATCCCATGCAACAGGTACTTTTACATATTTATTCCAATAACAATTTCAACAAAGAAAAAATAAACATTTTTTAATTATTTCTTTTACAGGTACTTGAAGATATACAAGCCATATGGGACTGGATATTGATTGATATATTACATATTCCTCATAATGAGAGAAACATGTATTCGGCTCTTATTGTAGTGCCTGAAACATGTGATAATCGAGGTAATTATATTATTTTATATTTATTTCAGTCATGTGCATGCAAGATAAATCATGTTTTTGGCATATATTTTTATTCAGAAATCAAGGAGATATTATCTATTGTTTTACGAGACTTGCGGTTTAGTTCGGCAGTTGTTCATCAGGTGAGAATTCGTTATTATATTCTTTTGCATGTTACATTTCAAGTAGGCAGTAAACAAACTGAAATGTTGATCTCGAGCTTGGCTTGTCAAAATTATGAGCCGGCTCGTGGCTTATCTAGCCAGCTTATTTTACTTGAGAAAACACTAGTTTTGTAATTTTACACATATTGATATATATAGAAAAGGTATTAATTTCAACATACACATAATGCATAATTAATGAACTACAGAATTTTAATTCATGTATTTTAACATTTGGGATTTAATTTAAACGAGCGGATGAGTGAGCCAACGAGCCTAACGATTCCAATGATTCAAGGTTAACTTGGCTCGAGTCATTGTAAACGAGCCGATTTCGAGCGAGCGTCGAACTTTTTGAACAGCCCTAAGAATCTTACGGCCAGATTTATGTTAGGATACAATAATCTTAGTAATCAAGCAACATGGAACCTTTTGCTTGTGAAATATTTTTGAAATTTGCAAGTAATAATTACTAAAAAATAAATTAATGAAACTATAATATTATGATATCATAAATGCAGGAAGGTCTTGCCGCAGTGTTTGGAAACGGATTACCAACCGCATGTATTGTGAATATTGGTGCGCAGGTCACTTCGGTTATTTGTGTTGAGGTATACCATCATTCATCAATAAGATAACAATAATAATAAATAATTCAAACCTCAGTTTATTTATGAACATCTTATATTTAAGTATTTATGAATATTGTCAGGACGGAGTTGCTCTTCCTCATACACAAATCACCTTACGTTTTGGCGGAGAGGTGTGAATTTGACTTAATTAGTTTTTTTTCTTTTTTGTCAGAAGTGCTGACTATGACTTTGACTCTGATTCTGACTCTATTATACATAATGATTTGCTTGATTGTGTCAGGATGTATCAAGATGCCTTTTGTGGACTCAGAGGCATCATCAAACATGGCCACCTATACGTACAGATTCTCTTGCGAAACCAATAGATTTATTGATGCTGAATCGGCTAAAAGAATCGTACTGCCAGATTTATGTAAGATCATATAATCGCGCTATTAAACCTCAAAAGTTAAAAACTGTAGTGTTAAGTTACTAATCATTTAATCTAATATATTATAGCGTAAATTACATGAATGGTGACTATGATAATGTTCATATTGCAAGTCTGGTCTTCTCTTTTCAGAAACCACATATATCATATATGATCCTCATTGTTCACAGTTCACATAGTAACATGTTTGTTCCTATCCATTAACTGACGTTAAAAAATTAAGTCGTTCTGAAATGACCATTATACCCTTTTACATAAAAAATTCTGTTTAGAAGGTTTTAACTATTAAGCATTCAAGTAATTTTATGTGAGATCATATATTGGTTCTAGTAAACCTTAAAATTATATTGATAAAGCATTAATCTAATATATAGTAAACTTACACGAATGATCAGTGTGGCATGCCCATATTGCAGTTTGGTCCTTTCGTCTCAGAAGTTACATATACGGTCCTCACTGTTCACACACAGTAACATGTTTGGTCTTTTTCACTACCTGACGTGTAATAAGTTAAGTCGTTTGAAATGATCATTATACCCTTGTTCTTAAATAGTCTGTTTTGTAGGTTTTAACTCTTATGCAATTGAGTATATTTGGGCTGACTGAAGTTTAAAAAATTGTTAATTTTTTTTAAAATGACCTTTATACCCTTTTACGTTCCTAAAGAATATATTTTCTATGAGCAGGAGGGGGAAGTTGAAGCGTTTGGGGTGGTTCATTCATATGAAGACGGTTTGCCACCTGGATCACACAAGACAAGGCTAACTGCTCTTAATGTATGAATTATACTTTTAAATCTCATATTATTATTCATTTGACATGTAGAAACTTATAGAATTTTAGGGTTAACAAAGTTATGGTTCTTAAACTGCAACTAATTGTTCATTATCTGTTGGAACAGGTGGCGCCTATGGGTCTTTTCTATCCTGCACTTTTGGTTCCAGATGTCTATCCCCCACCACCTCGTACTTGGTGAGTCTTAACGATTATTTAACTTTGATGTCGTATCAACAATACCTAGAAGTGGAAATTTTGAATCATTTACTTATGAATGGTGTCAATTCTGGTTGTGTTTCATGACTTTATCTCTAATGGGTCAAATGGATCAAAATTAGGGGTGTAAAGGAACCGAGCTCGAGCTTGACTTGTTTAACTTACTAGAGCCTGAGCTCGGCACGTGGGCAGTTTTTCTAGCTCGGGCTTTGCTCTTTATTATATATATATATATATATAGAGAGAGAGAGAGAGAGAGAAAAGAGTTCAAATAAAAAACAAGTGTTTTGTGAGAAGTGTGAGAAGAGCTTTAAAATAAAAGAAACCACCTAAATATGACACTATACAATGTAAATATGAAACAATACAATTATTTAGAAACTACCAATCTCAACCACTAGATCATAGATCCAAGGGCCTAGATCTATTCTTATTCTTCTCACAAAAATATTGTTTTTTACATTAACCCTACCCTATATATATATACACACGTTTTTAGTTATTGTTATATATAGTTTAATTATAAATTCTATATATGACATAATATGTATTAATTAGTTATTATTTACTTTTCTCATAATTTTATATATCATATTAGTTATTGTATGAATTTATATTTGATATTTCAAATAATTATTATATAAATAATAGGCTTGCAAGCCAGCTCGAGGTCAACAAGGGAAGCTTGGGCTCATTTATTAAACGAACTTATTTTCAGGCTCGAGCTCATTTAAGCTCGGCTTGATTTCGAGCTTTTAGTGAGCCAATTTCGAGTAGCTCACGAGCGGCTTGGCTCATTACACCGCTAATTGTAAGTCATCATAAGTATATTTTTAATCCATAAAACCTCTTGAATCATTTTTCTTCCATTATAAAATAGTATTGTTAGAGCAGTATAATTTTTCTAATCATATTTGACACGGTGATTATTTAAAAAGTAAAAAAATATGGACGAAAGAGTTTTGGGTCAACCGTTTCAACCCGTAAAAATATTACCTGTTTTTCATTTTTTGACCGTTACCTAACCCAGTCAATCTGCCCATTCTGCAATTTAAACGTCTTCATCCAAATACGCTTTGTAGGTTTAAAGATTATGAAGATATGCTAGAAGACACCTGGCATATCGACTTCCCCAGAAGACCCGATGTATCAGACGGCTTATATTCAGGCATTAATAGTAATCCATTACAAATGTGGGATAATTATCCATATATGTCGATTCAGCCGAAAAAAGAAGATAATATTATTGGGCTTGCAGACGCCATTTCAAAGAGTATCCTTTCAACAGGTAATAATAAACCATTGATTCTGCTAATAATATGTATCACAAATTGTTATATTTCTTCTCACTTTTTTTATATCTCCAATTGATAGGGCGTATAGATTTACAGAGAAAGCTGTTTTGTAGCATGCAACTGGTGAGTTCCAAGTGTAATTTGAGGATTTTGTTAAAATTAATTTCTAACCAATTTGGAAGAAATGATTATTCTTTTTTAATAATTGTAGATTGGTGGAGTCGCTTTGACAACCGGTCTTATTTCGGCTGTGGAGGAGAGGTTTGGAATTACTGTTTTCTATACTCGAGATTTTAATACTTTATCAGCTTATACTAGTGGTGGAGGCTCGACTTGTTTAACTTATGAGAGCTCAAGCTCGAGCTTGGCCCATTTCAAGCGTTAATATAACGCTCAAGCTTAGCTCTTTAGTAATTTTTTCAGGCTCAAGCCAGCTCGTTTAACATATGAGAGCTCAAGCTTGGCTCGTTTCAAGCTTTATTTCTAACACTCAAGCTTAGCTCTTAAATAGTTTTTTCAAGCTCGAGCTTGCCTTGTTTATTATTTATAAATTAAATTGTATATGTATTAATTATTTATATATGTATATATATGTATTTATTATATTTTTTACATATAACGTATATATATTTTTAGTTTTTTTTATCATTATGTTATATATTTTAATTATTATATAAATATATATTAAATATATTCATGTGATGAATAAATATTGTATAAATATAGGCTTGTTTAGGCTCGGAAGCCAGCTCGAGCTTAATTAGTGAAGCCCGGGCTTGTTTATAATTTGTTAATTAAATTATATACATTTTGAATATTTTTTTGTATATATTTATTAATTAATTTTTTTACATATAGCACAATATATATATATATATATATATATATATATATATATATATATATATTTATATGTTATATTCAGTTATTTTTATCATATCTTTACATATAATACTTGTTATACAAATATATATTAAATATGATCAATAAAAGTTGTATAAATAATAGGCTCGTGAGCCAACTTGAGCTCGGGTTCCTTTATTAGTTATTACACAAGCTTATTTTAAGGCCCGGGCTCGTTTAAGCTTGACTCACTTTGAGCTTTTAGTGAACCGATCTCTAGTAACTCACGGCTGGCAAGGGAATATATAAATTCCAAAACGTGTATATCCATTTTACATAAATTGTTGACTCGTGTATGTTGACTATTATTTGCAGAGTTTTACATGCTATTCCCTCAAATGAAGCTATTGATACTGTTGAGGTTAGTTTTTACTTCCCCAATTTATGGACTTTTATTTTTATAAAACTTGGATTCTTGATTTTTTATAAAAGGGTTGTATGCCATATTTTTAATACAAAATTTGACTTGCTTGAATAGGTACTGCAATCAAGAACCAATCCATTGTTTGTGGCATGGCGAGGCGGAGCTGTAAGTCAAACTAAAACCTAGAAACTACATGATTATCATTGTAATAATATAATTTTTGTTATCATATTCAATGCATTATTTATTTATCGAACGTCACTGATTTCATGCAGATACTGGGCGTGATTGATTATGGTCGTGAAGCTTGGATACACAGAGAAGATTGGATTCGGAACGGGATTCATATAGCCGGAGGCAGAAAATACAAGGATTCGTATTATCTTCAAGCACAACCAATGTGTTACATAAATTCCTAGAAACTAAAAATGTGTTTAGTTGATGTTATCAACCTTACAAAGGTTCATTCTTGTTATCTACTTATTGTCAAGCACAACCAATGCATTACATAATTTTTCTAGAAATTAAAAACGTGTTTCGATGATGTTATCAACCTTATAAGGATTCTGGATAGTCAACGACGAGGCGAGCCCAAGCTTAACTAGGCTTGAGCTTAGGTTTTTTTTGTACTTACTAGAGCTCGTACTCTTTTTTTAAAGCTCGAGCTCGGCTGGTGAATTGTTTTTTCTAGCTTGGGCTCGGCTCATTTATTATTTGTTAATTAAACTGTTTACGTCTTTAATTAATTTTGTATATTTAGAGAAAAACGTTAAATGTGCCTAAGCTAGGCATGAGCTAGTGTGGTACCTTCATCGAGCCAAATATTGGCTCAAGCCTGGTTGTTTAATGCGAAATTAATACATAGAAGTCTAAAAGAAGTCACACTTAAAAACGTGTAAGGCTTTGAAGGCTCGACGAGCCTAAATGAGTTTCCATAGATGCTCGAGTCGATACCTAAACGAACTTTATTTGGGGTTCGTGCACAAAAAAGCTCAGCTCGTTTCAAGCTTTTAATTGATTCTAACTCGCAAGTAGCTCGTCTCGTTTGTACCCCTACCAATGTGTTACATAAACTCCAAGGATTGAAAGAATGGAAGTGAAATGGGATTTAGTGGTTTGAGTTGGTTGTCCCACATCGATGGGGTGAAATATTTGGGAAGAGTGGAGTTGGGATAAGAGTATGAGAAGGGTTATGTTTAGAACTTAAAAGGGTCGGTTGGCTAAATATGCCACGCTCGCTTATTATTAAAAGGTGAGTGCTGTATGGCTATCAAGACATATGGCCGACACAATTTGTGGCAACTCATAGGGTTGGCTCCTTTGGCCGACCCTCCATTTTTACCAACCTTCATTTTTTTTTTTGTAATTTAAGTAACTAGGTATGTGGATTTTAAAAAGAAACAAAAGAAAAATGATTAAACGGAATAGCCAACCGAGTCGTTAACATTGTTTTGATCAATAAGAGTTATAAGAGCAGTATAGAGAGTGAATACATGACTTGTGATCTCACTAGTTATATAAACCTCTTATTTGCTCATATTGGTTGTCATCAGGTCATGCACTTTTACAAAGTCTGCCACGTATGGGTTCAGAACCGAATTTGTCATGTTGGGTATTACCCGGTTTGATATTTGGTTATTTTTAATGCCATACCTCTTCACCAAACAGAACCTTTTTTTTCACTATACAAAATAAAAATAACCAATAAATTATCCTATTATTTACCTCTGTTTTAAACCAAATTATTAGGTCATGTCTCATGTGGTCTTGTTCTAAGCCATCTTTTCTTGATTTATACTCAACCAAACTCGATATGTATGTATATTAAGGCCTTTTAAGCGTGTTTCTCGAGTTTCATGTTTTTTAATTTGTATCTAACAATTTAATGCGTAACTTGCAACTACAATTGTGCAATCGAATCATATATCGTACTCGAATCTTGTAAATTTCATAACTTGAAAAGCACATATTTCTCAATAATATGATTCTTGGTTCTTATGAAACTCAAATAATTTCTTATTTTCTTTAACGTTACTGTTATTCTTGGTCATATAGTATTTTACTATTTTATAGTATTAAACCCTCAAGTATAAACATTTTGATCAACTTTTTTCCTCCCTCGCTTACATATCGTGTATCACTCTTTGTTCAATGTAGTTTTTATTTAACAACATTTTTTTTCTACCTTAAAATCTTCAAACCTTGCACTTGCAAATATTTGAACCCGCCACTTCACTTTTGTGAAGGGACACAATACCACTAGACCAATAGGTCATGATTCTCTTTTGAAAAAGCTTTATGGACGTTTTATATTCATTAGTTAAAATATTGTTTGACGGTTTTCCTTTCATAAGCTCTGTAGTTGTACTTCGGAGTAGCAGTAAAGTTTGATACATACAAATAATTTTTTGCCTTTTTGGCTGTCCATTGAAGATAATGAGTGATGTGTTGATCACATATCTATTATTCTATTTAGTGTCGTGTAGGGAACTATAAATAAATTTCTAGATTTTTAAATGATAGGTAATTTTTTAGTTTTTATACATCTAAAAATATTGCGTTAGCAAGGTCAATACAATACAACTTAAAGTTAGAGAATTCCAATTATAACAAAAACAAGTTTCTAGACTCGTGCTTAATACAATTAGGTCATGTGCTATACCTACAGGCTACAGGGAAGGATAAATGATGCTTAGGTAGAAGTTGAATGGTGAGGAGGAACGCTTCATTCTTTGCTCAACTTTTGCGTGGTGAGAATGACCTCATCCATTTGATCATTCAAAAGTTTAGTTTGGTGAGGTTGCATATTTTCATTGGTATTTTTTTATCAAAAAATTATTTAACAAAGATGGAATGATATTTAACAAAAATTTATCAAAAATCCGAATATGTGAATCTCGACCAATAAACTGACTTCAATTTATTTTTTTAACTGTAAATTTCTATTAAAAGAAACAAACCAAACCACCCCTCTTATCGAGGAGTTAGCAGTGATGGAGGAACAAACACAAACAATTAGGGATGCCAATGAGTCGGGTTTGGGTCGGGGTTAGGCATTCCCAAACCCATACCCGATTATTGAAGTCCGTCCTAAACCCGTCGGATATTTACCCTCTATCTGGTTTGACAAAATACCCGTCGAGTATACCCCACATATAACTAATGGATTACAAATACGTGTGGCCTTGGAAGCTGCACGAGCTGCAATTAGTAATTTAGTGGTGGAATCCCACCGGTAAGTCTGCCACTGTTGTTCACAAATAGAGAAAAAATATGTTATGAATTGAATTAGTTAACATCAAAACTTTCACTCTTCAATGCTTTAAATTCGTAGTCTTATGGCTGAACTTACTCTTTATATATGGGTTTAATTTACAAAAGGCAACTAATAATCTTATGACTGAGCACGAAAGAACTCAACATATGATGAACAAATGCACACAAAATAATATCAAATACTTGTCAGACCTTTTTAATATGCTAGATTGCTATCTAATATCCACACTCAAATTTCATACAGAATAATTAATTGATAATATAATTAAAATTAATATAAAAAAGGTACGTCGGGCACATCGAGTATATAATCGGGTATACGTTATCGGGTAATCGGGTATATAACAAATCCCAAACCCGTCCCAAACCCACGAAAAATTTAAAAACTAATCCCAGGACTCATCCCAAACCCTAATGGGTCAGGTATTACCCGTCCCAATTGTGTCGGGTTTTCTCATCGTGTTCGGGTTTCACTGTCATCCTTACAAACAATTAGAGCATTCCTAGTCCTTTCCATATATTTTTCCCTGTAATTTAGCTATAAACACTATTCCATTCATATCCATAATTTTTTTTTCATTTTTCAAAAATCTTTCACATTCTATTCTCTATTCATATCCATAAATTCTTTTTTTTTTCTCTCTTTTGTCTTGTTATATAGTATATGATGATTGAGAGATAATTGATATATTATATGATATGGATCAAAAGTGACACCACTTTCCATATAACTCATCCATATAGGGCTAACGCTGTGTTCCCGAGTTCATTTAAGAATATAAAGGCAAGGAAAAGAAAATTTTCTCTTCTTATCTTTTCTTTTGGTATTCCTCTTTTGCTTCAACTTATTTTCCTTCCTAATCTTTCCAATTTGGAAAGATACAAATTCTTTTATTTTACTAATCATTTTCTCTTCCCTCCCCTCCTTTTCTTTCTTTAAATGAAACTCGGGAACACCTCTTTTAAATTTTCCTTCCTTTTCCTTTCTTAAATGAAACTCGGGAACACAACATATTTTTTTCATCCTTCCTTTTCCTTCCCTTTCTTCAGTTAAATGAAACTCAGGAACACAGTGTAAGGGTAATGGGGCTTGGTTGACCCCAAGTGATCCAATCAAAACCCGACACGTACGTGATGACATGGCTCGTGATCAAGCCCCTGGATCAAGCCCCATAGGGTATAGTGGGGCTTGATTGATCCACACCAAGTTTTTGATTCAACCCTTGCTCAAACACTCGTTCAAGCCCCGCGGTCCCGGCCACCCCCGCCGTCCGCGCCCCTGATCACATGAAGAGTGTAGTGGTGTTCACGAGCCACGTGATCAGCCACATGGACCACCCCCCCCCCCCCACCGCGTCCCATTACCCGTAGTCTAATAGGGAATGGATTTAAAAAGTGATTTTGATGGTTTTCTCAAAGTTTACCCTAAATTATATGGGTTTAACAACTTTAAAGAAAAGAATGAACTAGGAATACTCTTACAAAGCCATTAGTTTCCATCTAGGTCAATTTATTCAAACACTTCTAGCCTTATTTTTTAATTCATAAAAGGGTAACTTTTTTATATCTTTAGGATGCTATCAATCTCGATTAATACATTGTCAAAAATATAATGATTACGAGCTATTCAAATACACCATAGAGCCATCACGATTATAGATTGCACCATCTTCTTTTGATTCTCCGCCTCAGGGGCATATTTATGCATATCCAAAATATCATGAACCGAAAAAAACATAGATTGGGGGATATCACACCACACACTAATGTTGTGCCATACCACCGACGCGACATAGCAAGAAGTAAAAACGTGATTGATGAACTCACGAGACGCCAAACATAAACTGCAAATTTCCCGCCTTGAAAAGACTTTCCTCTTGATCAAGTTATCTGTTTTGGGGAGACGATTTAGAAGAGCTCGCCATGCTACAATTTTTAGTTTCAATGGCACTTATGTATTCCATTCCATAAATGTTTTTGAAAGGCACGGGTTCAGCTCGATAAAAAAGCTTTTTAACCGAAGCCATCGGGAAGCAAACGGAGCTATCGCCACCCCAATTTAACATATCCTCGCCCCCCTTTAATTTGAAACTAGTTTTTAGAACCCTGCGCTTCGCGGCGGCACCGTTAAATCGAACAAAAAACATAACTGAAAACGTTAAACCATAAACTCGTTGCAAGTCGACGTGAAGTCAGTCTGTATCAAGTTATGACATTGAAACTAAACAAAAGAAATAAACATGTCAATGCCTAAATACTACATATTTTCATATGTAGAACCAAAAAACCGGGACATTAAAGTTGCGGACCTATACAAATTCGGTTAGTATTAGTGTTACCAACACAAATTCATAAACATTAGTAAGCCACTAAATATTATAAATGCAAGGTATCAAACATTGAAACACGGATATAAAACCGTGCAACAATGAGATATTTTAAATCATGAAAAAAGTTTCGGTCATTGTAAAGACGAACTATATAAAATAAGAAAATCATTTAACCAGCAAGTAAAACATTTAAAGCTGACACTTGCCAAAGTTTTGTGTTTAAAAATATAGTTTGTTATATATTTTAGTTATTTGTAAAAAAAATAAAAAAAATAAAAACCATTATTTTTTTATGGAATTATAATTAGTGATTAATAAAATATTAAAAAATTAAATAGTAAATGGAATAGTGTATTTGTGAGGAGGATAAGATCCTCTTTTTAATATATATATTAATTATAAAGTTTCTCCAGCAGGTTCAGTAATTCATTTACCGCTTCTCCATATACAATTTGATGTCTCCATTCCAGTTTAACATAACTTCGCCATCTCGTTCTCACACTGATCGACCACTATGCAACTCCTTTCCACATTGAAACGAGAACAAATTAGGAAACAAGTTTATAACGGGTTGTCGTATAACCAAGTATCCAACCATAATCGAAATTTAGACCCATTTCCCACTTCACCTTTAGTCAAATTAGAAAGCGAAACATGCGAAACAATAAGATAATTATCCATTTTTGTTGTAGTTCCCCGTGTCCCATTTAGTTTTTTATTATGCGGGAGAGCCGACCATGATCTATTAAGGGGGTGTTTGGCCTAGCTTTTATATTTTGGCTTATGCTTATATCCTTACACAAATAAGCTTCTTCAAACAAGCTTCTTCAAATTAGCCTATATAAGCTAATAAGCTTAAGTTTAAAAAGCTAAACCAAACACCAAATTAAGCTTATCTTGTAAAAAAAAGCTAAAAAAGCTATAAGATTGGTTAAAAAAGCTAGGCCAAACACCCCCTAAAATAATGAAAAGCCAAATATCTTTCCGTAAAAGGCTTTCCTCTTCCACGTTAAATCTCTACCACCTTTTAGATAAAATAAAAGAGACAATTTCGAGTCTTTAAGAGGACATAAACCCAACCCTCCATCTTCTTTGGTTCTAGTTACTCTTTCCAAGCTACCCAATGACGGGTGAACCGTAGGGAAGCCGTTAAGCGAGCTAAAAGATAATAATGCATATGCTTAACCAATTAAATTTATGGAATTAGTTAACTATGGTTACTCATATAATTGCAGGTATGAGGAGATAGAGAATGAAATCACGAGAACGTGAGTGAATACGGCGAAGAAAACGGAGTTGAAAATATGAAGAAAACAAGAAAATGAGAAAGAGCTCCACCGACCGTGGGCCACGGTCCAACTGATCAAAAATGACAATTTTCACCGTAACGTGGCGTTCTGGGGCACTGTGGAAGCCACCGTGGCCCACGGTGGTCCGGGAGCTGTAACTTCCATTTTCTTTGTTTTTAATCCGTTTTTCATTGTCTTTTCACATATCTATCATTGAAGAACGACTAAGGGCGATCTTGAGGGTTCAATATCATCAATTGTGAGTTGTGTAACCATTGAATACTTGTTTTTGATTCACATGATTAGTATAATCGAAGGGATGATGAACCAAATCATGCTCGGCTAATTTCTTTTGTGTTCTCTTTCGAATTGTAAGGTTTTCCATTGAATGTTTGTTAATTGTTTATGTTATTTGTGGGATAGTAACTTGATCTTTTGATTATATTGTTATGGTGATTGTGAGTTTGATTAGTAACTGTTAGTATAGTGTAATTCGTGTTCTTGACTATAAGTTCTTGGTGCCATAGGCAATCGGGATTTATTGGAAGGGAGTTAGGGTTGGCTATATAAAACTGATTATCGAGTGACAACCTTGCGTTTTTACAACCCAAGTACTTAGTCCTCGTTTATCACAATCAAACACATACTCACGAACTATGTCTATGTAGTTCATCCCAAAAGTAAAAGTTAACATTATCAATCTTGGAAACCTGAAATCGGGAGAGAGCATTCTTTATATTGAATCAGTTAAAACTCGTTAAATGATTTTCAGTTCTTTTTGTTAATCAAATCAAACAACCAAATCTTTGAATTTACTTTTTATGCAATTTAGTTTAATAGAGTTAAATTATAAAGCTACTTAGTAACACATTTTCCACAAACTCTCTGTGTTCGACACACACTTAGTGTTATCTAATTAGTTGTATTTGGTTTATTTGAGTGAGTCTTCGACCTTACGTCACCCAACAAGTTTTATATTTACTTTCATTCCCTCCCCCACATAAACATCCTTCTTTTAGCCTCCAACTTCTCCAAAATCTTGATAGAGTTAAAAATAGTAAGTTGGGAGTTTGAGATAACCGATTTTAAGATAATTTTGAGCTTTAGCAAGAACTTTTGACACAACCTTATAAATGGCTCCAACAAGATTAATAGGTCGAAATTCTTGAAGAGCCAACGGGTCACGAGTTTTCAGCGCCAAAGCGATGAACGAAGAGCAACAACTTTGGTCAAGAGTTGCTGAATTGTAAAAGAAATTCAATAAGTTTTCAAAATCAGTATCAAACAGTTGCCAGAATTTCTTAATAAACTTAAAGTTCAAACCATCCGGACCCAAAGATGTGTTGTCCCCGCACTCCCGGACTGCAGCTTTGATTTCTGAGAAATTTTTTTTATAAATAGGTGGTTTCGGAAATTGTTAAGTATTTGTAGGGGGTTTTAAAAAGTGGACAAAAATAGGTAGTCCATTTCTTGAACAAACAGACTCCAAATAACTTTCATAACAAAAAAAATGAGGTGGCACATTGAAATTCGCGCATGTACTTGTGATTCCTAGTCCGTTCACGAGTCAAGCAGACTTGTATAATCCGCTTCTTAAACAAGCGAACTCCAACAAAAGGACAAAATATAATATTAGCAAAAGGACATATATAACGGGAAAATTATGTAAAAACCCATTTTTGGAAACGGGTTTCGACATTTACCCAAACTTTTGAAAATATTCCCCAAATACCCATCATAAACAACTCAGGACGACTAGATTCTTAGAATCAAACGAATGCTTAAAAAAAGTATTCGTGATGACTATGTTAGACTAAGAAAATTGACGAGACTAAACGGGTCGGGTCGACTATTTTAGGTAAAAAAATAGGCGGTGTGAGTTTTTTTCTGAAATTTTTACGTACTTTTCTGAATATTATTATACTTAATGATACTCTTAATTAGTTTTTTGTTTGAAAACTTTCAAATAAAAATTTTACAAAATTTCGAACACACTAATGAGAAGTGTATTTTTTATTTACGTGATGACATAAATTTTATTAAAAACCGGGCGTGTCAGAAAAACATTAATATAAATTTGACTCACTTGGCTTTGAATCAAATTTATGTCGGCACGTAGATAAAAAAACACATATCAACTATTCGGAATTTTATTAAACTTTATTTATATTTTAAAAGTTATAAAAGAAAAACTAATTATTAGTAAAATTAAATATAATGATATAATATGTGACACCCCGTAAATTAAGTCGTTTTCCGTACAATCACTAAACATGATTTATTTATGTTAATTCTGTCTAAATTAAATTTCTTTTATGTTTAATTTGATTAAGTATTGCATATATCCTCACATTGCACGCTACATTTCATCTAAGTAATTTATAGTACTAACTTAAACTTTCGGATGTTATCCTACGAATACGACCGTTGGAGTCGTAAAATATTACTGACCCGGAATCATACAAACATCGGAGACCGAGATAATAATATCACACACAATAGTAATACATAAATTTATATCTAGGCACTCGTTTAAGGGGATAAAATACGCTCGAAAATTATATATTTATACCCAAGTAACTATATGTAGCGCATGACATATTTGACCTCAACACAAACTATGTAATTATACATTAGCAAATTGGTGTACTTAAAACACCTCCCCAACTAAAATAATAATAATAATAATAATAATAATACAATACATCATGACCACTATCTCATGTGTGAAATATTAGAATAAACAAAATGAGTACATCAATAGTTCGTTCAACAAACATACATGTTTTCAAAACAATTATCATAGGCACTCACTTGTAATATAAAACAAATATTATACACACACATGTGCATCTTAGTCAGAAGAAAAGAAAATGAAGTATGAATATATCATTATATATAGTTACCACCTTACCTTACACAATCAATCCTTTTCAATATTTCACAGATTCTGCCACACCAACCAAGATCTTATCCCCCTCCATCTTGTGTAATATCTTGCTTGCACTAACACACAACCCCCATTCAAATTCTGAGAGTATTATGTTAAACCCATCCTTCTGCTTCATTATATAAACAAACCTTAATTACTCTAGACAAAAATACACACACAACACTCAACTGGATATTTAATTTGTTCTCTACTCTAATTGCTTTAAACCAGCTACACCACCTTCACGGCACCAACCACCATACCACCTCCAACAGCCACCGTCCCATTCCAGCACGACAGTAGGAGTACCACCGCTCCGCCACTTTAACTACCACAACACACCATCGTAGTAGCACCACCCCCTCATTCTCTCTGTACGCCCACTCTCTCTTTGGCTCTACAACACACACGTACACATACACCGCTGCTCTCCATTTTGTTCGACATCTCATC
Organism: Bidens hawaiensis; assembly: GCF_021521415.1. Lineage (NCBI taxonomy): Eukaryota > Viridiplantae > Streptophyta > Magnoliopsida > Asterales > Asteraceae > Bidens > Bidens hawaiensis. The sequence continues at coordinate 917,890 of NW_027491121.1, read as the reverse complement.
ACCATCGTAACACCATCCCCACTGGTACCGGTCTAACACCCGATTGTGGCATCAAACCCGACCCGAGACACCGCTACGTACGGTCCACTATTAGACCCGAACCCGGCCAGAAATGTTCTTCAGTCTCTTACCATGACCGTTAGCGGTTTTTAATCTAAAGAAACGACTAGGAACGTTAAGTTGGCGGGCCGAGCATTTGGAAGTGGGAACTAGCTCAAGTCTTCCTGTTTCATCATCCTAAATGAAACCGAATCTTAGAGCATTGTGAGCTAATTTTTTTTAATTATCTTTACATGGTTATAAAGAAAGTTTATGTTAGCTCTAGCACCCAACGATCAAAACACTAACTAATATGCTTAATGTTGCTAAACTTAGGCTTAAACTTGATAAATATGAGTTTGGTTAAGGATTTGAAAAGGTTTATAAAACTAGAGTTAAAAACATGTTAAAATGATCATGGTGTTTACATACTAGTTAAAAGGATCCTTTGATATAAATGGGGGTTATGAAAGATAAACTTAGGTTGTGTTTACAAAGTCCTAAAAATGGATATAACTTCATGTTGTTAAAAAGATGGATTTTTATATAAAATATGTATACACAAGATTATAGTTTACTTGAAAGACGGAAAATAAATATATACAATTATATAAACGACTAAAGCACAAATATTGGTTATTTGGAAAACTATGTCAAGTTGATGATTTATAAAGTGCAAATAATATTGTTTGGAAGATTTTATAAATGATATGAAATACATTCATTCAATTTTTTTTACTTAAATATGGTTTTGAATAGACCTACACAATTTATGTTTAAAAACGACAAACAATACATATTATTTGTTATATCGACACTTTATGTCAAAAATGGAGATTTTTACACACACACATACATGTGTGTATGTTAGACGTAAAGAGATGAATAATAATTTTTACGGGTTAAACGACCGAAACGGTAAATGAAGTTGGGTTGAAAACAACGAACGAAAATATAAATATATTATGTTTTAGTAAAAACATTAATCGTAACTCCAAGAATATTATTTAGAAATATATATATATACTTTTAATGTATATTTATTATAACTTGATCATGCGAATTGGTTGTATTTAGCCAAATGACAAATAAATGAAACTAACGGTAATATGTACATACTTAATATATATATATATATATATATATATATATATATATATATATAGTTAAATAAATATTCATTTTCAAAATGGAATATAAAAACTTATCACAACGGGCCATCCCAAAACTAACATGTGAAACGTTAATAACGAAATAAACGGAACGATCGGTTGGTGAAAGCAACAGACACCTTAAACGAAACGATCGGTTGGTGAAAGCAACTGACACCTTAAACGAAAAGATCGGTTGGTGAAAGCAACCGGCACAAACGAATTAACAAAACCTCTAGTTGGGTTAAAGTGGCTAGCATAAACCAACTTGCGAGTCGATAATGGAAACTAACTGACCTTACGCGTTTAGGACGTGTGAAGGCAACGGACCTCGGGTCTAAACTGAAATTGCTAGTGAACCAAACACTGAACTCATAAGGTGAGTTTCACTACCCCCTTTTCACGGTTTTACTGTTTTATTTATTCGGGGTGGAAAACATACACAACTGCTTTTATATACGATAATTAGAAACAAACACACAATCCTTATGCGAACATGAGTTGAACTATGTAGTGCTATAAGTCCCTTGCTTGCATACTATAACCATTAACTAACGGAGTTAGCCACATGAATATACGAATAGTACTATTGACGTTGACATTTCCCCCTACTGTTAGGTTAGTCGCGCTAACCTCCGATATTGCATCGAAACAGGGTGCGTATATTCCATCTATGAGATTTGAACAGGGAAAACGGTTATAATTTGTGGTTTGGTTATAGGCTCAGGGTTCGTCATATTAATTCGTAGAATTAGCTAGTCTATGGAGGATCATCGTATTTGTTTCAACAGATTATCGTATACTTGCTTATGAACTGATTCAACGATTTATGAATAACGTATTTTCTTGCGAGTGTCAAAACCTGTGAACTCACCAACCATTGTGTTGACTTTTTAAACGTATGTTTTTCAGGGAATTAACAGCGCTCATAAGGAATCATGAAGACGGGACCTCAATGCATAATTAGGATACCATTTTGGAGGATTTTGCTTGTATAACCCTATCGATGTTTAGGGTCATATACGAGAAATCTCCTAACTGTTTTCAACAAATTTTGTTTGAAAAATAAGTTATGATTTGTAAACGTCTTTTTAATACTATTGGTATCCTAATACATGTATGTTGGCGATAATCATATGCTTAAGGTATACATGACGTCACTCGCCAGTACTTCCGCCTTGGCGGGGTGTGACACAATACTTAGAAATGGGTATAAATATCTCAAAAAAAAACTCCCCTCCCCAACTATTTTTTACCTAAAATTGTCGTCCCAACCAGTTTAATGCTGCAAAATACTCGTCCCGATAATTTTTTTTAGCCTAAAATAGTTCTCCCGACTAGGTTTGTAAAATATTCGTTGACTCTAAGAATCTAGTCTTCGTGGAGTTGTTTGTGGTGGGTGTTTGGGTAAAAGTTTGCAAATGAATGAATGATCGGTGATACATAAAACCCATTAATGAAAATGGGTATTTTCAGAATTTTCCTTTTGTATAATCTGATGTTTAGAGATTCTTTTACATATTTGTTTTGTCATTTTGCTAGAGTTCGCTTGTTCAAATAGCGGATTATACAAGTTCGCTTGACATATAAGCAGACTAGGAATCTCAAGTACATGTGCGAGTTTCAATGTGCCGCCACATTTTGTTGGTTATGAAAATTGGTTGAAGTCTGCTTGTTCAAGAAGCGAACTTCCTATTTGTGTCCACTTTTCAAAAACTCACCTATAAACACTTATATAGTGTTTGATATGCATGAATGAGAGGCGGAATGAAATGAATCATTATGATGGAATGAAAAAACTGTGTTTGGTTGATCAATTGAATGAAATTGCTTATTACCATGTCCATTTCATTCCCTCTAAAACACTCCAAATTCATTCCATCCATCATCTTGTTTTTTTCATTTCATCACTCTTTCACACTATATCACCTCTACCACCCTCCCACCACTACTACCCAATGCTCTCTTGCCCATTCCATTACCCCATACCAAATGAGGTGACACATTGAAACTCGCACATGTACTTGAGATTCCTAGTCTGCTCATATGTCAAGCGGACTTGTATAATCCGTTTTTTAAACAAGCAAACTCTAGTAAAATGACAAAACAAATATGTAAAAGAATCTCAAGCTAAACAAAATATTATAGAAAGGGAAAATTATGAAAATACCCATTTTAAGAAATGGGTTTTGAGTTTTACCTATCATTCATTCATTTGCAAACTTTTACCCAAATACCGACCACAAACAACTCCACGACGACTAGATTCTTAGAGTCAACGATTATTTTACAAAGCTAGTCGGGAGAGCTATTTTAGGCTAAAAAAAATATCGGGACGAGTATTTTGTAGCATTAAACCGGCCGGGACGACTATTTTAGGTAAAAAAATATTTTGAGGGAGTTTTTTTTTAAATATTTTATGCCCATTTCTAAGTATTGCATCATTATATTTAATTTTACTCAATTAGTTTTTCTTTTATAACTCTTAAAATATAAAGTTAATAAAATTCCGAATAGTTGAGATGTGTTTTTTTATCTACGTGCCGACATAAAATTGATTCAAAACCGAGCGAGTTAAATTTATATCAATGTATTTTTGACACGCTCGGTTTTGAATAAAATTCTAATTTCTAAAGGCAAGAACGGAACAACGATAGCATCAACCTCTTTAAAAGATAATCAGTTAAACCCACCGTTATCCATAGAAGGCATTGTCACACCCCGACCAAAGGCGGTACATGCCGGGGTGCAACCGGTTGCCCAAAACACAAGACACTATTAAAGTGACAATATTTAATCAACTCATTTATTTCACAAATCAATAAACAACACATCTTGGTCATACAAACAAATTGAACACAAGTAAACAAATATATTGTTCGTTTTACTAATATCCTAATAGTCTTGGTAACGTTTTTCATCAAGTCCTCAAGTCGATAGAAGTCAAACCTGTAACAATGCATAAAATAATATTTTTGTCAACACGTATGTTGGTGAGCAATTTCATAGTTTGAGTATATATAATATGAGCGAAATCCACAAACGTATATGAGACTATAAATAAAAGTATCAATCATGGTATATAAAAACATATGTAATGAGGATCCTTTCTACTCGGTAACAACCGACATACTCGGATAATGAGGCCCTATTCTACTAGCACAAGGCTAAGTAGTTAGGGGAGCGTATGATCATACTTAATGAGGCTCAACAACATAAAAATAAACACTCGTGCACGTAAAGCATATGAGGCATATAACACACAAAAGAGCAAGTATTCCAAGTATCATATACCCTAAAGTTTGTGGTTTGAGAAAAGTGTATAGTAAATCATTCTTGTTTTAAATAAGTATGCATGTTACCCCCAAAACATAAAAGGAAAAACGGGGGATGAAATGTACTCACCTCGATTGACGAATCAAGAAATAATAAATTATCGAAATATAGAAATCTTGCGAACGAAACGAACGAATCCAATTTGAAATCTAAATGAAAACGAATAAATAAAATATATTAATGAACTTGAACTTTAGTTGAAACATTGAACGAGAAGGTTCAGTTGTTACTCGGGTTACCGGTTAATTTGTTATTGATTAGGGACTCGTACTTAATTGGTAATATAAAGTAAACTAATATTATTTTATTGGGCTTTTAAATAGCTAAACCAATATTAAATAAAAACAAGACGGGTTTAAATCAAGAGTTCGGTTTTATAAAAATGAATTGATAATAAAGTTTATAATAATATTATTAATGATAAAGATAGAAATGATAATAATGATTTTAGAATATGTTATATATATATATATATAGATATATAAGATAAAGATGATAATAATACATAATAATACTACCAATTAAGAATTGTTGTTAAAACTAACAATAGTAGTAGTAATAATAAATATAACAATAATTAGTTTGGTTGTTCAATACATTATTGATAGATTTATAAATTTTAATAATAATAATTATTATTATAATAATTATATGTGACATATTAATAATAACTAATACTTATAACATTTTAATAACAGTAGTATTAGTGATAAAAATATAACACGAGTATCAATGACGTTAAACGACAACTAGGCTCGACATGGGTTTCGGCTCGATAAAACAAATATATAATATTAACAATATTAGATTTTAATAATATTCCTTAATAATCATAATAATAATAATCTATTAATTATGAAAATTATGATAATAATAATAAGAAAAATAAAAATTGTTTTGTTAAATGATAATAATAACAATAATAATAATGATAATAATAATAATAATAATAAATATTATCTTGTTAATAATAATAATAATAGTAATAATAATAATAAGCTTTATTATAAGTTATGAGATTAATAAAATAAAAAATATATAATTCCAAACACTAAAGTCGGTTTAGGGGGAACGAACTCGTGACTCGATTACCGGTTATGAGTTAAACACAAAAACGATTAAAATTCTAAATCTCCTTACCATGATGTTTGGCCGAGAACAAATGTCGGAGCCGAGCAACGGTGGTCGGAGAATGTTTCCACCAGAGAGAGGGACGGTGGGAGAGAGAGAGGCAGAGAGAGAGAGAGACGGCGGCGAGAGAGAGAGTGCAGAGAGAGAGACGGCGGCGCGAGAGAGAGAGTGCAGAGAGAGACCGCGGAGAGAGAGACGGTGCACCGGCGGCCGGCTTTCCGGTCGCCGGAAAAACGATCCGAGAGGGAAAGGGGCGCGGGAGGAGGTGTGCTCGCCGGAAAAACGAAGGTGGAACGTTAGGGGTGGTGGTGTCGGTTTGAGGGAGGTGAGGTGGTGGTGGTGCGTCGGAGGTGCGAGGGAGAGAGGGGAGGAAAACGGCCGGAGATCGAGTCGTCGGTGGTCTTGCCGGAATCGCTGAGCTCGCCGGAAAACGGCCAGGGGGTGGCGGCTGGTGATGTTTGAATGGTTAGGGTTAGGGTTTATTTCTTATATAGGTGGTTTATAATGTTTAACTTTGGCCCCTCATGTTCTAAATGTTTAACTTTGGCCCCTCATATAGATTCGAAAATGACAAGTATTACCCCTTATATTTTTCTTAACGACACTATAACATGACAAACATCGATTTATTGATGACCGAGTTATATAATAATATTAAATAATAATTAAAAAAGGAACAAAAATGTTGAGTCGGGTTTACACGCTTAACCATAACTACGAAGTATAATTTATTAAAATAAACGCGAAAAAAAAATCGACATGTTACAAAATGATTATAAAACGAGACCCGAAATTGACGAATGTCATAGGCATGTTAAGGATGATTTCGATGAACCGTGATCTAAAGTGGAACAACACTTCCTTTTTAACCCTGTTAGAAACAGTACATCATCTCCTGTTTATCTCCAAACCATGGATCTTATTAGACATATTTTTGTGCTTTATTGTTTGTTACCAGGTTAAAATAAGCCAAATGTCGTCGGCAAAGGACGCTTAATTAAGCTAGATTTCGGTTGAATGTCTCTAGATTTTCTGGCTTCGAGAACCGACAACTCCTTAAGACACTCAATACGAACCCATTCCCCGAGGCGAATCTTCATTGGGGCCAGGGGTGGCCCCGGCCCCCCCTGTTTTTTTGCGTAGTAGTATAAATTTACCCGTTTTCGGCCGAAAAATTTTATACGTAGTGTAAGTTTAGCCTTTTTTGGCCGAAAATTTGAGTCCGGCCCACCCTCGTTTGTGAAATTTTGTATACATTTTGAGCTCGGCCCCCCGGTGCCTCAGTCCAAGCTTCGCCACAGCCCATTCCTCCTCCTCTTGTAATGGTCCATCCTCCATGATCGAGTCCATTGCCGAGAGCTCATTCGACACCAACTCAAATCGTTCGCTTTCCTTAGCTGCTACTTCTCTAGCCTATTGTTTCAAACTGGCTTTCATGTGTGTGCATTTTTCAGCCAATATGAAGGCGAGAACTGATGTTAAACAGCAATATTTTTTTTTATGTATTTCAACTCTACATTTTCTTTTAGCTATATTTAGGTAGTCTTGCTAATTCCGTTTAACAAATAGATCCGAAATTGACCAAGCTTATTCGAAGAACTGAAGAAGCCATTTTACTTCAGTTCATTAACATCATTAGTTATGTTTTGTTAACTTAGTGTGAATATACCAAACTACCCTTGTAACAATCAAAAAGTAATATATGACATTAAGGGGGTGTTTGGGATTCCTTATTTTATCTCTTTATACCTTATTTAAGGCATAAGGTGTAATTTACAATGTTGTAACTTATACCTTATATACTCACAAAACCCAACTTTCCCAAACACCTTATAATTTATAACCCATAAATTATAAGTTATAAGAAGCAAAAAATAAGGAATCCCAAACAGCCCATAAATATCAAGGTAATAATAAGTTAAATATTAATCAATTCTTTCAATCCCCTACTTGGCTACTTGTGTCATAGTGTTAGCAGGCTTGGATTCTTTAGTAGAGGCCAAGTTCGATTCCTATTTGTGGCACTTTCAGTGCATATTGGTAATGAAATATATGAGTTAGGTCTTGCAAGGTTGTCAATTCGAATCCCGAGCCCACCGGGGTTTTAGTGCCACTGTGTGTTACGCCAGAGGGTTCTGCTCCTGTTGTGGCACAACGATTGTCAAGTGGTAGCCGTCGGTATGATTTCCCGGGGAAACACCCAAACCAAACTCTAACGCTCTGTTCCTGAGTTCAACTTAAGGAAGGAAAGGAAAGGAAAGAGATGGAAAGAAAGGAAGTGTTGTGTTCCCGAGTTTCATTTAAGGAAGAAAAGAATAAAAAGTGTTTTCCCGAGTTTCATTTAAAGGGAGAAAGGAAAGAAATGAAAAAGAAAGTTGAGACTTTTTTAGTGTAAATTCTTTCTTTCCATTTTGAAAGGAATTGGTTGGTAAGAAAGAAAAATAAATGAAAGGTAAGGAAAATGAAATGTAAAGAAAAGAATACAAATGTTGTGTTCCCGAGCTTACTTAACGACAGAAAGGAAATGAAAAAAACCCTTTCATCTTTTTTCTCTTTTTCTTTTCCTTTCCTTTCAATTCTTTTCATTTTGGAAAGAAAGTTTTCTAACAACTTTTCTTCTTTATTTCACCATTTTTCCTTTCATTTCTTTCCATTAATGAAACTTGGAAACTCACCATTTTAATCTTTCTTTTCCTTTCTCTCCTAAAAAATCTAAGGAACACAACAATTATTTACTTTCCATTCAATTCTTTTCCTTTCTCTCCATTATTGAGACTCAGGAACACAAGTGAGCTCGGGAACACGGCAAAAAAACAATGTGGGCCCGGTTAAAACAACATAGTCTGATCAGAGTGAGATAATAAGATTCTCCAAATTAAAGAGTGCAATGGCCTAATACATGAAATTAACATAAAACTAGTATTCTTACCCGCCGCATTGCGGCGGGTGGGTGTAATGCCATGATTCGATAATTAATTACAAAACTTTTTCATTCTTATAATGAGCAACGCTTTGGTAATTCTACAATCATTGGAGTTCTTACAACAGGATAGTTACATATTGGTAACAAAACGAACCAACAAAAATATGTGAACATATGTAACTACAGTCTGGCCCATTAGCAACTCGTCAATATACTTCAACTTTGATCAAGATCCAGGATTCAAACTATGGTTCGAACGTGAACCACAGTGACTGTTCTTGTTCCTGTTGTTGTTCTTGCTAATAAGTGTAGCCATGCATGTCTGCAATAAATTTTATGGTTCCTCACCAGCCCTCCTAAGTTTGTGCTGGACCATTTAAAATGTTTCAGCAGCAAAATCTTCCCTGTTGGGTCCATATTTGGTGGTTTGTACTTAGTTATATGTTTATTGGGTTTCGTATTGGGCTATGAATGTAAACCGAGATCACTAAGGGATCTCGGTGGGCATTGGGCTTTACTTTGGGCTTGATAGTTGGTACTCTATAAATAAATCTTATTGTATAGGGTTCTAGGGGGCTAGAGAGTTGAGCAGTTGTTGAGAGCCACCATAATCTCTAGAGAGCATTTCATTGTTTGGCTAAATGGTTTATGTATCTGACGATTTATTGATAATACAATCGTATGCATTGAAACCATATTTCATAGTGTTTATTATATTCATACTGTTCATCGTTGTTCTTGAATCACCACGTTAACTAGATTCCGCATATTTGACGTGTGTTGGTTGATATCATATTGTAGTGATCCAGATTCGGGACTTACAATTGGTATCAGAGCCTTGGACGAATTCAGGCTCGTTATTGTGATATCGACGGATTCAAAATATAAATTCTTGGTGGTTGTTTTAGTGTTTCCAGCGAACTGTTCATCGGAGAAGAGAAGAATCTGTTTTTGGGTGAAAGATTGACTTTATTTTAGAAACAAATCAAATTCCACTAAATTAGGAAGTTTGTTGCTGTCAAAGTCAGACTGAATCTGATCGTTTCCGGCCAGATTTAAGGGTTCTCGGCCAAATCTAAAGGTTTTCGGCCAAGTCTGCTAGTTCTCGGCTTAAGATCTAGTGTTTTCGGCCAAAGACTATTGTTCTCGGGCAACTGTTCATTGTTCTCGGTTGCTGATTGTTCTCGGCAAAGTTGTGTTCTCGGTTCCTGCAGTTCTCGGTCAAGTTTTGGTCAAATCTCATAGTTATCGGTCAAAGATTGTCATCACCTTTGTTCTCGGTCAATTTGGTGGTTTTCGGTCATCTTGGGTTTTCGGTCAACCCCTGTTTTCGGCCAAAGCTAGTTCTCGAGCAAGTTTGAAGTTCTCGGTTAAAAAAAAAATAGCGGGAAAAATTTTCTTGAACGAATTTTTTCCAGAATACTCCTTATAAGCGAGACTTAATTTTTGAAAATTTTGGCGTAAACAATTTTTTCGGGGTGATTTTCAGTGAATTTTTGGCGGGAAAATCAAAAAAATTTGTCTTGAACGAAATTTTTCCTAGACGCTTCTTTTGAGTGGGACATCTCTCTTGAAAATTTTGGTGATCATATTTTTTCGAAAAATTTTGGCGGGAAAATCAGATTAATTACTCAATGGATTCTTCATAACTCGTCTTTAAACCATGTTCTTTAAATTGTGGTGAAAAAATAGAAATGTATAAGCTTTATAACGACAGTCTAAATAGAGATATGGAGAGAATAAAATCAGAAAATTTTAAACTTAAGAAAAATGAGAAGGGCTTTCTAGACAAAATAGAAGCACAGAACAAGGACATTAAAAGGCTTAAATCTGATTTTAGCATAAAAAGTTGTCACCACCTGGATGCCAAACAAGAAATTGCTGAGTTACTGCTAAACTGAAAACTTCCAAGTTAGAAATCTTAAATCTAACTAGTAAGTTTGAAAAGGCTGAACTTGATTTTAAAAAATTCGATGGTTCCAGTAAAGTAGTTAACTCAATGATTGAAAACCAATTGTGGTGGAAGGAAAATGAAGGTGAGGGAATAGGATACAATCAAGTTCCCCCACCTTACAACCATAATTATGTCCCTACCCTTGTTACCAAAGAACAGGAGGAAAAGATAAAAGACATGAAGTATGGTAAACAGGTTCAATCTGAAACTGTTGGATCAGGATCCCTAGAGGAGATCAAGCATGCTTTTAAATTTGCGAACAATTTTGATGCTTCTACTTCATGTGCAGATATAGTAAATGATGTTGCTTCTGATAGTAAAGGGGTTCAGGCTAGTGAAAATGAATCTCATTCTAACGTGTCATCAAACTCAGATGACACCACAACTCAAAATTGTACTAATAATAATACACAGAGTTGTGGCAACAAAGGGAAGGCACGTAAGAAATCAGCACAACAAGGACAGTCTCGTCCTCATAGATCCTCCGGATCTCCATGTGTTGATAAATCAATGGGTGTCATTTATGTTAAGAGGCAAACATGTTACCAATGTGGGACGCCAGGACATATAGCCAGAAATTGATCATCGTCTATATGTTTCATACTACAAGCAAAATCAGAAGGTTGTGCCAAGGGGCAAGAAGAATGGAAAAACCTTTCATAAGAAGGAATTCCAACATGAGGCTAGTGCTTACGTTGACAATAGAAGAAGGATGAAAGTGTGTTTCGTCTGCGGGAACGGCGGGCATTTGGCAAAGGAGTGTCACTACCGTGTTGATTATAGACAAGCCCCTCAGGTGAAAGGTAACAAGTTTCAACTGAATCCAGTGGTTAAACAAAATGCTTATTTTAGAAAACCATGAGTATTTGTACAACGGGTCACAGATACTCAAGGATTCAAAGCTAATATGACAGGTTTGCACTCAAATGATTTAGAAACTGTTAAAAGAAAAATAAATTTTCAGAAATCAATGAGTGTTGAGAGTTCTAAGAATTCGAATTCAAATTGCTCCACTCCAAAGTCTGTTCTTTCAAATTTCACTAAACCAAGACAGACTTGGAAACTTAAAACTCAGCAAACAGAATCTGTAATGACAAATGATTCTGTTAAAGACGGGAAAGATATGAGTTGGCAAGAGGTCACATATGTTGATGCTCAAGGGAACCCCAAGACATTTATGACTTGGGTTCCTATGTCCAACTGATCCCGCTATGCGTGTAGGAACAACCACAAACTCTTAGTTTATTATATGGGTTGTTCCAGGCACATGACAGGACAAATATCCATTGTTTTTAAATCTTTAAACCATAAAATGGATTATTTGTTGTCTGGATGGGAATTTAAGGTGATAGAACGTTTTTAATCTGCTCTCTAAGTGTGTAGGAACAAATCAGGGAATACATTGCATATTAAAAGGTTTGTTCCAGACATTCAACTCGCAAGGATGCAGAATCTCAAAACAAGCTTATTCCTAGGGAAATTCTAACAAATAGAAAGATGATGTCTTGAAGATAAAAGGTAATCGTATCACTTTGGTATGAAAGATTGATCAGTCAAAAAGATTTTAAAATTTTAAAAATAAAAATATGTTCACGTATAGTTTTTCAAGTATAGTGTATTTTGTTTTCCAAAAATGAGAAAATGACTTGAACGTGCATGAGAAATGATAGTACATCAAGTTGGCTGACTATCACACTTCATAAAAGTTTTTATTAAATACTACGTTTCGACGATTGAGTCTTTTTGAGGTTAAATTTGTACATAAAAGTTTTCCTTTCGGTCAAAATTTTTGCACAAATTTAGGGGGAGAAAATTAAAAAAATTCAAAAAGGGTGTGTGTGCGTTTAATAAATAAAATATTATTTATATCTTTCAAACTTCACTCTCGCTTAAAATTATGTCGGTTGCTCAAGTTTGAAGAACATATATTTGTATATGTTTGGTCCGGCGATCTACTTGTAGATTCACAGGATAGCCATTTGTCTAAAGACTGAAAGCATCTGGGGCGATTGTGACGTGTTTTTGTGTTTTGTATTCTTTCATTTAAAATTATGTCGGTAATTCTAAGTTGGAGGGACACGTATTTCTCATATGTGTTTGGTCCTGTTAACCACTAGTGGACATACGGGATAGCCATTTACCTGAAAACTGAAGAGTGACTGGGGTGACTGAGTTCTTAACATGTGTGTCTTCAATAACTTTCTGGGAAGTGATATATTACTATTCAGTTAACAACTTTTTAGAAGCTTCAAAATATTTTCAAATGAAAATTGATCCAACCTTTGGAAAGTGGTAGATAAATTGTTTCTGTGTGCCTAACGGGTGAAGTTATTAAGCTTAAAAGGCTCGAGAACAGTTATTGATTTGTATGGTAGCTTTCCATGATGCGTAAAAGTTGAAGTGATATAAACTAATATGCTAAACTTACTGTGGAGAGTCATTTCGAAGAAATGTGCATGTCTCCATATAAATCTCTCCGAATGATAGGCAGAAAAGCAATTACCCAGTCATACACGAGCCCGTTAGTGTCTTGGTCACCAAAAATATTATGCTTTTATGTTTATTATTATAAAATATATATATATATATATATATATATATATATATATAAAAGGATGAAAAAAAAATTGTTATGAGTATGTATATAATTTGTGCTGTTAAAAACTTGGTATTTCAAAAGCTTAAAGGGTCAAACTAGAACTACATAGATGGGGGCACACAAGTAAGTCCTGTTATGTTTCGAATTAAAGGCTTTTCAGTTTACTGGCACTAAGTCCAACGTTCAACCTTAAAGCCTAAATTTGCTCTTGTATAAAATGTTTTGATCAAGCACTGGGGGGTTGGAGTCAAATTGGTGTAATATGGGGAAAGCCAAATACGCTTTGAGAAAAGATAGGAGGCATCACAGTTCCATGAGTGATGTGTAACATCGTGAAAATTTCGAGTTCAAAATATCAACTTTCCAAAATTTAAGGGACTGAAATGGCCAAATTCCAAAGTTGAGGGTTAAAAAGGAAAATTCTGAATTTTTGATCCATCGTGCTACGCGATGGATCATAAATGAGACTCTGACAGCGACACGTGTGGCACACCACGTGTCCACACGTGGCACACCGGTCGCCACGTGTCCCGACACGTGGCCACACGTGGCACGACGTCCGCCACGTGTCAACACGTGGCACACCGTCTGCCACGTGGCGACACGTGGCAGACCTGCTGTCTGCATCACCAGGGCTACGTCGCGGTACGCGACAGGTGCCCTGAAGGCGGTCGAGTACTGCGATGGGCTTTCGAGTTTTGCCTATAAATAGCAACCATGGGGTGTTCATTTCACACATCAAAATCTACTCTCAACTCTCTCTCTCTAAACATCTCTCTAGCTTTTATATTTATACCTCGATAAGCGTGCCATATTCCCTCGTAAAATATGTCCCGATCCTCGATTTCCGTGTTGACATTTCCTTGAAGTGCGTGCCACCCTCCACCCACATAGCAAGAAGATGTTTGTTGTATTGATGAATCTCGTGAAGCGTGTCGACGAGTGTTGAAGTTTGGCGTTATCGTTTGACGACCGAAGAAATCAGGCGGCGTTGGAGTGCTGCTCGAGTAACTAGGGTTTCCAATACGCCAATAAGGTTAGGCGTGATGTCAATTGAATATAATATAATATTATATTAAAGGCTTAAGCCTTAAGTCGAGGTTTTACTCGATACCTTGATAAAAGAGAAATAAACATAACAAAGAAATGAATGAAAGATAAGATATTGAATATGATTACGTATATATGTGTGTAAGTATATATGTATGCTCTTTGATATGAAAATATTATTTAATGAATAATGAGTATTCTTAAATAATAAAAGAAAAAGAATACGTTTCTTGGAGAAGAAGAAACGTCGGGTTTTTAATATAAACTAAAGGTTTTCAAGTAAAAGAAAATGAACTAAAGGTTCATCGAGGTTGAGATATAAAATAAGACTAAAGGTCTTAAGCCGAATCGTGTATCCGACTAACAAATATTTATACTCGTACTATAGGTGCGAGATAAAGAAGGGAAAGACCCTTGGACAGTGAGTGAAGCCGATCCTAAAGTAAAAAGGTGAATACGCCCCAAAACTTTTAAACTTGTTTTAAAATGAGTCAACTTGTTATATGAAATTTGTTTACAAGGAACTATGTGTTCCTAAAACCGTTATAAATAAGGGTATGAACCTAGGCCTCAGGCTGTGGTATACATGTGTTTGGATCCTTACATAGGTGGTACTACGCGATGAATGGGCACATCGCACCACCCTTGGTCGTAGGACGCTCTCCTGCAGGGAGTACGACCGTTGTGTATATCTACGGGTACTTAACTAAGTCAAACGCTGCGGTGTTTGTTGAGGTAACCTAGAGTAGAGGCTTGAGTTTATAACATGTTATATAACTTGTTTATTCCTAAGCCACGTTGGGCCGAGACAGACGTAGTATCGAGGGGTAATAAAGTAAAAGAAAATATTTTGCGTCAGCATGTTCACCAGCATTCGTTGCTGACGTATTTTCTTACATTTTGCAGGTGAACAAGATTTGCACTTGGAAGCGTCGAAGTGCTATGTTTAAATCCGATGGCTCGGATCTTTTGTTCAAACTTTAACATATAATGATGGTGGTTTTGTAATGTAAAAACAAGTAATCTTTTGTATTTAAGTTGGGAACCTTTTAAAATCTCAACTTTTGTTTATGTAAATATTTACAACTTAAATCCACAAGTTATGTAAGACTTCCGCTAAATTAACGTAACTCTGATTTATTAACACTTGTGGTACCAACTATTGATCATACTCCTAGGCCTAAAATGGGGGTGTGACATGATGTCCATCTAAACTTTATGCTGAACTGAACCTAATTCATATCACTGATGCAATGAAAATCATGCTAAGTTCGTTATATCTGCTATCAACCTGTTTCTTTATGTCATAATAACGCTGAACATGAATCTTTGTGGAAACACCTTAAACAATATGATTCCATGTTCGGATATTTTCATAAAGGCGGCAGTTTTATCAATAAAACTGAAATTTGATCCCAAATTTTTGCTAAATTACAAGCAGACCGGGTGATTAAATTTGTTTTATTTGTTGTTTTTGGTTTATTTTATATAATTTATTTTATTTTTACTTCTTGATTACTCTTGTCGAAACAAATGTGTTAAGAAATCGTTTTAAAATTTGTCTTCTGCTAATGAAATATGATTTCGGTTATTGTGTGGTTCAGCGGGTATGATCTCATTTCAAGTCTTTTCAAGAAAATCATAAAAATTAGAAAAATTAGAAAAATATGTCTGTCTTATTTTGTTTTATTTAATTATTTTCAAAATATTTTGGTTGATCTTTCTATCAAAGTTGATTGTTCTTTCAAGACTGATTTCTTGCAACGGAAGCATATGAAGTATCTGAGACTCGAATTGGATGATGCTATCAAAAAGGGGGAGATGGTAGAGTATTGGATGCAGATGCTGAAGTTGCTGATTATGTTCTAGTAAAGATTCTGAAGATCTTGAAAGCATCGGTCTAAGGGAAAGATTGTTGGGTCATAAATTGGTTAGACTGACACATATTAAAAGGTCACGACATGATCAAGACTAAAGTGATATAAACAAAGACGAGTTGAAGAATTACATTGGTGTAATACTGAAATCCCTATGGATTTCGGTTAGGCTAGTCTGAAGTGAAATAAACAAGAACGAAGCTACAAACCAAGGGGGAGATTGTTGGGTCCATATTTGGTGGTTTGTACTTAGTTATATGTTTATTGGGTTTCGTATTGGGCTATGAATGTAAACCGAGATCACTAAGGGATCTCGGTGGGCATTGGGCTTTACTTTGGGCTTGATAGTTGGTACTCTATAAATAAATCTTATTGTATAGGGTTCTAGGGGGCTAGAGAGTTGAGCAGTTGTTGAGAGCCACCATAATCTCTAGAGAGCATTTCATTGTTTGGCTAAATGGTTTATGTATCTGACGATTTATTGATAATACAATCGTATGCATTGAAACCATATTTCATAGTGTTTATTATATTCATATTGTTCATCGTTGTTCTTGAATCACCACGTTAACTAGATTCTGCATATTTGACGTGTGTTGGTTGATATCATATTGTAGTGATCCAGATTCGGGACTTACATTCCCAAACCGGGCCAAAACACATTTAAACTTCATTCTACACACACAATTTGTTTGCGCTTCAAAAGTTTAAATGGTTTAGGCTGCAAAATCTTTTTATGCAAATCAAAATTTTTTAATTTAATAGCTCTTTGCTAACCACTCAATACACAAATCTTTAAAATCTCAAAACACACATTGAAACATATAGACAAACGGAGAGTAACAATCAAATGGGTTTGACCCGCTCCCTTTAAAAGATATTCCAAAATCACCATTTAGCATAAACTTTTTTTTTTTAATTAGAACGAATTAAAAGGCGGTATCTCACAATTAGATGCCCCTTAGTAAAGCCATGCAGGCCAAACACACCAACATCAAGCCTTACAAATAAACCAAATGATTGGTTTGAGTTATTGTTGTTGGAAGCGGCAATCATGAATTAACCTTAATTTTATAGTTTACTCTATACATACGAAATTCAAAGTAAAAAAAAAATCAAAATGCAACACAAATTAGTTTAGACTCAGGCTCCGCTATGGCTGCAACTTTGGTTGCCTCGCCAAATAACGGTGTGTCATCAGGGGCGGACCCACATAGTGTGGATCGGGTCCCGGGACACCAATGTTTTTTAAAAATTTATTAGAAGCGATATATTAAATTTTTTGAGGACCCCATAAGATTTAATACTTGGAACCCATACTATTAATGTTGATGTGGTCTGGTGGAAAGTCCCTTGTTTTATCTTTGAAAGGTCATGGGTTCAAGTCTTACAAGGCTCAGTTTTTGGTTTTTTGTGTTAATTTTTAGTGTTAATCAATCATTTGATTGCTAATGTTGCAATGATAACTTTGGAAACATTCAAACACCTCTAAAATACATATCATTGTTTTCAACTTTATGCATGGTTTTCTTTAGAAACATTCAAACACTTTAAAATATCAGTTTTATTTTTCACTAGTTTAAGTTAATGGTTTTCAACACATGCTTATGAAAGGGTGGATCTAGGTTCTATCTCAAAAATGTTTAAGAAAGGGAAAACAAAGTGTTTATGTGTCAACCCGACCCATTTTGACCCGTTCAGGTAGTGATGATTGAAAAGAAAGTTTTATTATGATATTGTTTTTTATTATGTTCTTCGCCTCGACCCGACCTGAACAACGACCGACCCGAAAAATTTGAACACCGAAAATATGGGACCTCATTGGCAAAAAATCCTGGGTCCGCCACCGTGTGTCATCATAGCGTATATTGAAATATCAAATGACAAACCAACAACCACCTAAAGAACCTGCCACCACTAACAACGAATGTTCTCTTATGTCAACAAAAAACCCTTAATCAAGCCAAGTTGAAAGCCACATGCTCATATCGGTCTAAACGATAATCATAGCACAAAGAAAAACAAACCGAATCATGGTGTTGAACACCATTCAAACCATGAACACCACAATCAACATATAACCCCAAGTGTGAAAATCACACGCTTAGATTAGTGTCATAGTATTAGACGATCATCACATTGCACACAGAAAAACCAGCTGGATTACATACACAACAAACAACAAAGTCGTAGGTCTAGGCATTTCAGGAACGAAACTTCGCATTAACATAACACATGGAGCATCGACATATGAATGTAAGGAACAATGAATATGAGCATCGATGTAGCAAACACAACTTAAAGACTCAGATACGCATCTTACCGCCGCCTATGGTTCCAAACTGAACCCGACAACTGTCGTAATCGAAGCACAGAGGTTACTTCACAACCATAGACAACCAAAAGTCGCGTGACTTTGCTACCGCCGTCGCCTAGGGTTTACAAAGTCAAACCCGGCAACAGAAGAATCCGAAGTTACAAAAGTGGCACAACACCACTGTCATACCAACAACACACGAACCAGAGCCACAACAGACGGAAATCGGACGCCAAAAGTGGCACAACATTGCCTTCATACTTTCGCTACTACGATACACTGCCAGTGGCCGGTGATTTCTCAAACAACATAGAGAAAACGACTGTCTGCAACAAAAGAAAAAGGACAGAGAAGAAGAATGCGAAAACCCCAAATCTGATTGCATCTAAATGAGTTTGGGTTTTGAAGAATGCTCTTTATGTTTCTCAAAATGTCTCTCATGTATGAGAAAGAGAAAGTAAGTCTGAGAAATAGATAGAAAGTGGGAAAAGGTAAACATATGAGAATGTGGAGTACATGTGTAAACTTTATAATAGCATCGAGGTATGAATAAGTACAACAACAGTTTGAGATGCACAAATAGATTAGCAAAATGTACAAACATAAACAGCCATTTGAAAGGAACAGTGAATTAATTAATGTCGAGAAGTTGCAAAATATTATATATAATAATTATTGTTCAAAAAAAGTCAATTCTTACAACACCTCCACACGAGACTTAAATAGAAACTAAATCACATCATCTAAATTACAAAGTCCCAACGAATAATATTGGAAAACTGAAATCAATTAGGACATGCCACCAAACTTGATATAAATTTCAAAATTGGTCTTGAGTGTGTACTCAACAAATCGGATACACAAAATTCGTTACGAATAGTAGTAATCAATATGATATTATGGTAGGTATGTGTATTGTTTAACGGCCAAAGTTAACGTCCATCCAATTTAGAGATCATAAATGTTACCCAACTGGCCAACTCTAAAGTCACAACTAACTTGAGTTTGTAATTTGTTGGGGAGTCAACATGCAAAACAAGCAAACCACAGGTACCATCCACGTAACTAATTCAAATATAAAATATCTAATCCATACTTATCCCAAAACCCCAATCATCTTCTCACCAGTCTCCGGCCAGATCTATATTATTATTATTATTATTCCCGCCGGCGAAATGTGCACTCTAGAGAAACGTGGCAATCTCTTCATCCTAACCCTAACCGGAAACGATCAACACCGTCTAAACCCTACTCTCATCGCATCCATCCGTACATCTCTCGCCGAAGTCAAATCCCAGTCAACTTCCGGCGCCGCCCTCATCACCGTCGGCGCCGGAAAATTCTTCTCCAACGGCTTCGATCTAGCCTACGCCAAGTCCAACTCCGGCGGATCTCCGTTGGAAGCCGTCAACCTCCTCCGCCACATGGTCAACCTCTTCCAAGACGTCGTGGCGGACTTGATTTCACTTCCGATGCCGACGATCGCCGCCGTCACCGGCCACGCTGCCGCCGCGGGGATGATGCTGGCGATGAGTCATGATTACGTCATCATGGGACGAGAGCGTGGGGTGTTGTATATGAGTGAGGTGGATATAGGGATGACGTTGCCGGATTATTTCACGGCGTTGGTGAGGTCGAAGGTGGCACGGCCGGAGGTGAGGCGGGATGTGTTGTTGAGTGGGGTGAAGGTGAAGGCGGACGAGGCGGTGGTTAAGGGTTTGATTGATTCGGCGTGTGAGAGTGGGGAGAAGACGGTGGAGGCTGCGGTGCGGATGGGGGAGGGGTTTGGTAAACGCAAGTGGGATGGGGAGGTGTATGCGGAAATTAGGAAGGGGTTGTATCCCGAGCTGATTGGGGTGCTCGGGTTGAGTACGAAGGAGCTGGTGAAGGCTCGGCTATAAAATTGTGGGTGGTTTTAAACGCCGTTACAAAAGAAAAAAAAAACAAGGGTGGGATGGTTATTATTATTATATTTTGTAAGGTTGTTTTTAAGGGGGGGTATAATTATATGGTGGTTTAATAATGTTGAATGAAATTGTAATATGAAAAGGCTAAATGATGTTTATGCCAGATATTGTATGACTATTTGTCTAGTACCACTCACAAGGTATAACATTGCCCTTTAGTGTTACTTTCTCATTTGAATAGATTTAATTTATGTTGATAGTACAGTAGTACAAACCTGTTTAATTTCTTTTTCATTTAAACTAGGCGTTATATCTGTTAAATGTATTTACAGATTTCTTAAACAATTACTGTATTTGAGTATATGTAAACTTAAAGAAGTAGTATAATATTCATTACATTTATGATCCCGGATCCAGATGTAAATGCAAATACCAAAGGTGTTAAAAGGGGGAAAATGTCAAGGGGAAAACACCAATAGGCGCACCCCCTCGGAGCAAATAAGTCCAAAAGCGTCATGTATGCCGAGGTAACATTGGGATCATTGTGAATAATACCAGAGTTGTGCAGGAAGAAGCACTAACATGGTAGTACGCATGGATCCACCATGATGGTCACGCAAAGGAGACGGTAGTACTATGCAGTGGGATCCGTGTAAAATGACATCCACAGCCTCCACTATGACGGCTGCAGAACGAAAAGAGCGGGTATTCTCTCGACGCATGGCCCAATAGACATTCCATACTTGCTATAAATACAAGACTCCATCAAACGGTAAAAAGATTCCGATCTAACTCTCTCATGTCTGTACCCTTCCTTTACCCTTACTACTTATCATATTTATTCTTATGTTGGAGGGTGGTTAAAAGAAGCCTCATTTGTTATTTGTCTTGCATATATCACAACACATTTCAATATCGGATTCAGAATTCTCGGTTGACCATACCCTGTAGAGGTACCCGTTTGAGCCCGGTCGAACTCATGTTTCTTCAACAATATATAGTTAGTTTGCATTGTAACAGCCCATTCCAACCACTGGTTTTTTGTATCTATACAAGTACATAAATTTGAAAGTTCGGAAAACTCAATGTGGGCGTATATAGATAGGATTACAGGAGTAAAGACAAAAACTAAGTTGGTAAGCACACCCACCCTAAAAATCAAAACCTTACTTTTATTAAATTTATCCTCAAGATTGGATATGCTTTGCTGTTAAAACACCTTAGAATACTCGCATACAATAAATGTGATACAATAGGACCCTCATTTGGTGTTTAAATCCCGTGTAAAATATCTTCATTGGCAAGCATCTTGTTTCCACCATATGCAAAGTCTCCATAGATATAAATATATAACGAATAGAAAAGTATGTAAGAATAAACATATTTTATATATTTATTTATATGGCCATCATTATCATTTATATAATAATAAATCAAAATAATTAATTATACCTTATTATATATTAGCTTGGTAATTGTTGATGGACCATGTTACTCTTAATAGCTAATAAAGGGTTTCCCCTTGGGTGTATATATAGAGAGAATAAATTAACATCATAACCTAATCTCACACACATAAGTAAATCATGCGTCTCCTCTCTCTTCTAAACCGGGTTCCTCTCAAGAACCCTAACCATCCTTAACTATACATCCTAAAGGGGAACTCGATCAAGATAACAAGCATGTCGACTACATCATACCCTGCTGCGGTTACTACTCTTCGTGCCGTAACAGGCTCATATGTTTAATATTTATCATGTTTTATATTACTTACATGAAGAACTGATCAACAAAGTAGATATCGGATCATCGATTGAGTTTCGTGTTTACCAGTCATTTATCCATTAAGGTGTGAACAACTTATCTTTGATAGTTTCGAGATTATGATTCTGATTTATAGTTTTTTGTATTGCATTGCATTGCATTGTGAATTGCTATACATTTTGAGCACTTTGGACCTCCATTTGATACTTAGAATGCACTTAACTTTGTTGTACTTGTACTCTTACACATGTTTGGTAAATAATTATAATGTTGACACGACCTTGGTGTGTGTGTTAGGTGGTTCACACGCTAGTTACTTGTGTTCCCATATTGTGACTTACTAGCTCGGGGTTATGATATGCATACATATCAGTATCCATGTATCATGATACCATATAATATCTGAATGAATATTCAGGACAAATTATTTGGATCTCCAATTAAGCGTGGGCACACCATTATTTGGGTAACCATGATGGCGGTTGAAAGATTCATCACAACCCCAAACATCGATAACCTGAAGGGTTGCATTTGGACACTCTTACTTATGGACTATATAAAAATCATTTATAAAATTAAACATATAACAATGACATACTAGAACGTTATAAAACATAGTATTTTTAAATTTATAAAGAAAAACAAAATATGTTCCAAGGTAATTATAGTAATAAAATAATAACATTAAACTTCAAAAATATTTTTAAATCAATTCATTGGTTAATAGAAAGTCTTTTGTAAAGAGAGTACACTTTCAGTGATAAAAGTATTCATAAATTCATATATATTAAAAAATAATACATATCAAGTAAAGTTACAAAGATTTTATGGTGTGCTTGTCAAGGTGCTATCTTACTCATTAAAAGCTAGGATCCTACTTCACAAAAAGCAAAAAAAAAAAAAAAGACGAATAAAAGATTAGCTGTTAAAAAACGAATATCACAAATCTAAAATAAACTTTTGCTAAAATATAAATTATTCTGGTCATTTACATCTTTTTACCGCATATTTTTACCGCCAAGAACAAGTTGCCGCTCGAATAATAATAATAATAATAATAATAATAACCCGCGAAACCTTAAACCCAGTTTTTAATTTAACAACTCGCGCCAAAATTCCCCCCCAAATAAATATCTTTTCACCACTGACCTCACATAATCACATCCCATTCCTTTCTCCCCCATTTCAATCAATACTCTGTAGCTGTTATTATTCGGCTATGGATACATCATCACCAATCGTTATAGACGACGATGTAATAATAATCACCAAACCCATTGTTTCAATCGACCTCACACTCTCACCTCCACCAAAACCCAAACAAGCTGCTACAGATGATATGGTGATTGATTCGCCTCAGTTTCCGGTTAAAAGGACGATTACGAGCACCCGTGGGAGTCGTATTTCGACAGTTAAGCAAGAAGAAATAGAAGAAGGTAATGATAGAGTTAATAAATTGAAAAAGGCTAGAGTTGGGTTGTGTGAGTCTCGTGATTCGACTAGTACTAGGGCTTTGTTGGAACAGTGTTCTAGGTATTATGAGTCTATGAAGGAAGAAATGGGTGGTGAATTTAAATTTGATTGTGATGTGGGTGTTAAATCTGAGAAATTGGGTGAAGGCATTTTGTCGAACACGTTGTGTGCGTCTTTAGAAGGTGAAGGTTTGGTTTTAAAAGGTTCTGTGAAGAAAGAATGTGATTCAGTGGATCGAAAGGATGAGTTAGTTGAGCCTATTTCATCGGTTTCGCCTTCCGGGTGTGTTAAATCTGAAAATGTGGATGAAGGCATTTCGTCGAACACCTCCCGTGCAGCAGCAAATGTTGAGGGTTTATTTTCAGAAGGTTTTGTGAAGAAGGAATGTGATTCAATGGATCAAAAGGTTGAGCTAGTTGAGCCGGTTTCATCGGTGGCGCCTTTCGGGTCTGTTAAATCTGAAAAATTGGATGAAGGCATTTCGTCGAACACGTTTTTTGCACCATCAAAAGCTGAAGGTTTTGTGAAGAAAGAGTATGATTCAATGGATCAAAAGCCGATGTTAGTTGAGCCGATTTCATCAGTTCCACCTTCTGTGTCTGTTAAATCTGAAAAATTGGATGATCAATATACGGGCTATTCGTCGAACGCCTTCCGCGCACCCTCAAAAGTTGAAGGTGCTGTGAAGAAAGAATCTGATTTAATGGATCAAAAGCCTAAGTTAGTAAAGCCGGTTTCATCGGTGCCGCGTCCTTCGGTTTACGGTTCGGGTTTGAATTCGGGTAAAAAGGGGCAGAGAGTTGTGGAGGAAAAGAAAGTGAGTTTGGTGGGTATAGAGACTGGGGATTTTGAAGAAGAGGTTGATTGGTTGTTGGTGGGACGGACTGCGGTTACCGGGCTCTCGACCACGAAAGGGCGGAAGCTGGAAGATAATGAGATTGTTCATTTTGCTTTTCCTAACTTGGATTCAAAAAACAAGAGTAGTGGCTTTTGGATGAATTCAAGAAATGCGAATGCTGCTTCTGGGATTGTAAGATTCTCGACGAAAAGATCCGGGGAGGTAGTAATTTGAAAAGATTCTTGATTTAAAAGATTCATTGTTTTATTTGAATAGATTCTTGATTTTTGTTTTTTTTCTTGTTTTTAATTTAGATTGGTCGTCTTCCGATGGAATGGTCTAAGTGTTTAATACCACTTGTTAATTCGAAGAAAGTTAAAGTTCTAGGTAGATGTGTGGCTGCACCAGCTAGTCTTAGCATGATGCAAGAGATTATGCTTTATATAAGGTTAATATTCATCTTGTGATCTTATTGTGGACATATGGTTTTATTTTAATATGTTAAATTTCGTTGGTTTTGTGTGGTTGGGCAGTTTTTATATTCATCATTCAATATTTACTGAAGATGGAAACTGTTCATGGAAGTTGGATTCTCCTTCAAGCATTGATACTACTATATATCCTTTGTTAACTTTGTTTAAATTGTTGAAGAAGAGCCCATTTCAAAAGGTAAATGTTCTTTCAAGCTTAGATATAGTAGTTATAAAGTATTTAAATTTGTATTAATGGAGTTTTGATCCTGCTTTAATCAGGCTGAGTTTACACCGGAGGAGCTTGATTCTCGTAAGCGTGCTGTTACTCTTGAAGTAAGTTTACTTGATCTATTATTTTGATCTGTTTTGCTGTTTCCTATTTCCATTATTATTTTGAAATTTGTAATTGATTGAGTTAAACTTTTGATTGATATATTTTTAAAAGCTTTAAAAGCGATACACGCCAATCCATTTTTGCTTGCATATAAAATGAGACCTTATGTTAGGGATTTTGGATTATGTTATTACTAGTGATCATCATAATTGGTTTTCTTTACTCTAGCAATTTTTTTATCATTATTTAAATAATGATTGCTTAGGTTTTGAAAGTTACTTTGATATTAATATTTTTGGTACCCCTTTATTTGATATTATACTTGGAAGAATCAGGATCTGCCATAGAACCATCAAAGTAATTATTACAGTTTTTAACCGCTTCTAATTATGAACTCACTGTGTGCAATACTGTTCTATCAGAATGATTTAAATGAAGCTGCATCTGCACTGCCTTGTGTCAAAACCCGTAAGGGTGGTCAACCATTGCTTATAGAAGAACCAAACAAAGATGCTCAAGTTATCACTGAGTCATCACTAAACAAGCTTGTTGGTGCTGCTGATATGTACAATCTTCAGGTACATTAAAAACTAACTTTACCAATGTCATTACATAAGTTTAACTAAAATTTGACTTAGAATTGACTAATCTTTTTGCAGGAAATGGACCCTCCAGCTACACTTACATGTGATTTAAGGCCTTATCAAAAGCAAGCTCTTTATTGGATGACAGAATCAGAAAAAGGCGTAGATGTTGAAAAGGAAGAAGAAACCCTCCACCCGTGTTGGGCAGCATATCGTATATGCGATGAGTACGATATTGAATTTAATCATTTTATAGATAATAAAGCTAAAAAATTTTATGTTTTTGATAAACATTTTGTTCTTTGTGAACTTAAACAGAAGGGCCACTGCAATTTATGTCAATATTTTTTCTGGTGAGGCAACTACCAAATTTCCAAAAGCAACACAAATGGCTAGAGGAGGAGTAAGTTTCTACCTTTTATAAAATTGTGTTATCATATTTTATGTATCAAATATGTTATAACTAATTTTCTATTTTAAACTGTTGAACTGTGCAGATATTAGCAGATGCAATGGGACTTGGTAAAACTGTAATGACCATCTCTTTAATCCTTGCAATACCACACAAAGGAACCAGTGAAACTGAAGATGAAAACGAGCCAGTAAAAAGGTTAAAACGTTATGAAACTAGAAGACCACAAGGCGGAACTCTAATTGTCTGTCCTATGGCTTTGCTGAGCCAATGGAAGGTTGGTCAATTGTTTTTATATTTATAGTTTTTATATTTGTATTATTGAGTTAATTATGATTTTATATTCACTTGTAACTTATATTTTTTTTCTTGATTGTAGGATGAACTTGAAACCCATTCTGAACCAAACAGTATAACTGTTTTTGTTCATTATGGAGGGGATAGAAGCACTGATCCAAAAGTGATATCTGAACCTACTGTTGTATTAACAACTTATGGTGTTCTTTCTGCATCTTATAAAAGTGTAAGCCACCGTCTTATCAAAATAGTTTTTCAGAAATGACTTATTGTTTCTAATTATTTATGTGAATTATTATTCAGTTTGGCGAAAATAGCATCTTTCAAAAAGTAGATTGGTATAGAGTGGTGTTAGATGAAGCTCATACAATCAAGTCTTCTAAAAGCCAATGTGCTCAAGCTGCATTTGCTTTGTCTTCATATTGTAGGTGGTGTCTTACTGGTACCCCGCTTCAGGTAACTTTAACTTCTATTTTTTTGTGTATTCATAAGATTGTATGTATATTTATATTTGAGATTCATTTCATTAACATTAATATGAAATTTATTTTTGCAGAACAATTTGGAAGACTTGTATAGCCTTTTGTGTTTCTTGCATGTTGAGCCATGGTGTAACTGGGCATGGTCAGTACTTTGAATGTTTGTCACTATAAAGTATATTATTCTGTGTAAAGTTTTCGACCTTTTAGCTTTTACAACTTCATATGGTAGACCAAAACAGGAAAAAAACTAATAAAAGTGCTATTCTTGTGCTCAAGTGCATTTGTTGATCAGAAATCTTGAGTTTTTTTCTTTGTTATGTAATTTTTTGAACTTTTGATTATTAGGTGGAACAAACTAATACAGAGGCCTTATGAGAATGGTGATAAACGAGGGCTAAAGCTCGTAAAAGCCATCTTAAGACCACTCATGTTGAGAAGAACAAAAGACACAAAAGATAAAGAAGGAAGGTGTGTATACAAGATTGCAATCTTCATTAAGCTGTTCAATGATTTAAGTTATTAAATTTGTACTAATTTTTTTTTATGATTCAGGCCAATTCTTGTTCTGCCACCAACTGACATCCAAATTATTGAATGTGAACAATCAGAAGCCGAACATGATTTCTATGATGCCCTTTTCAAGAGATCTAAAGTATGTTTCACTCATTATTTAGGACTTATTACTTTATTGTTATTAATAATGTATGCTTAGGCTTGTAAACAAATAGAGCAAACATGAAAGAGCATGTTTGTGTTTGTTGGTTTAATTTTTAGCAAACAAACCATCGAACATGAACAGTTCAACGCACAAGGTTTTCTTGTTTGTGTTTGCTCGTTGAGAAAATGAACGTGTTCTGTTCGTTTATGTTTGTTTGCTAATGGTATTGTCAATTTTAACAAGCATAAACAACGAACTTAACTAAAACTAGTTAAAAGCATTGTGAAGGGAACGAGTTGAGCCTAAAAAGTCATTAAAACTACACTAAACTGTAATAGGCTAAAAATTCAAATGAATAGTGACAAACGT
Organism: Bidens hawaiensis; assembly: GCF_021521415.1. Classification (NCBI taxonomy): domain Eukaryota; kingdom Viridiplantae; phylum Streptophyta; class Magnoliopsida; order Asterales; family Asteraceae; genus Bidens; species Bidens hawaiensis. Next base: position 889,922 of record NW_027491121.1, on the reverse strand, counting down.
AAACGAACAAACTTAAACAAACATAACTAATGAACATAAACGAATTCAAATAAACGAACGTTCATGAACATAAGGGAACAAACAAGAACACAGTTTTTTCATGTTAGTCCGTTTATTAAATAAAAAAATATAAGCATTCTTCCTGCCATACAGTTCACTATATCATCACTAAATGTTCTGTTCAGTTACAGACCTATATGTGTTTATATCATGCACCTCATACATTTTTTTTGTTTAAAACAGGTTCAATTTGATCAATTTGTTGCACAAGGCAAAGTTCTACACAACTATGCCAATATACTTGAACTCCTGCTTAGATTAAGACAATGTTGCAATCACCCATTTCTTGTTATGAGGTCAGCAACCATTTCCAAATAAAAATTCCAACTTTTTAATCTTTTTTAACAAAAACTTAATGCATTTTTTTAACATTTACAGCCGAGGCGATTCCCAACAGTTCTCAGATCTAAACAAGCTTGCAAAAAGGTTTCTGGATAATAATCTTGATTCATCAGCTCCAAATCCAAGCAAAGCTTACATTCAAGAAGTTGTAAATGATTTAAAGAAAGGTGAAAACACCGAGTGTCCTATATGTTTAGAGTCTGCAGATGACCCAGTGATTACACCGTGTGCACATAGGATGTGTAGAGAGTGTCTATTATCAAGTTGGAGAAGTTTGTCCCACGGGTTATGCCCAATTTGTAGGCAAGATTTGAAAAAAACGGATCTTATTACGTGCCCATCTGATAGTAAGTTTAGAGTTGATGTTGAGAAGAATTGGAAAGAATCTTCAAAGGTTTTGAAGCTGTTGGAGTGTTTGGATGATATAAGGAAAAGAGGGTGTGGTGAGAAAAGTATTGTTTTTAGTCAGTGGACTTCATTTTTGGATCTTTTGGAGATTCCTATGAGAAGGAAGAATATTGGGTTTTTAAGGTTTGATGGAAGTTTGTCACAAAAGAATAGGGAGAAGACTTTGAGGGAGTTCAGTGAAACCACTGATGAAATGGTGAGATTTTTTAACTGTTTTTGATTATTTATTTGTTTTGGTTATTCGAATTTAAGTCGTATAAGGGGTGTAACAATCTTTTAAACGTTTCTTACATGCTTCATGTTATAAGTCAAAAAATTACTTTTGTTTAAATGTTAGCATAAAAAGTTGTAAAATTGGTTTTATAGAAACAACTTTTTATGCTAACATTTAAGCAAAAGTAATTTTTTGAAAAAGACTGTTTTACGTGTGTACGGTATTTTTAAACGTCTCTTCACAAAAAGTTGCAAACATGGTTTTTTATAAAGGATAGTCAAAATTTAACTTTTGTTAAACGTTCACATATAATTCAACGGTTTGCTTTATGTGTCACACATTTGATCTTTGGAATGGTGGATATTTATTGTTAGCTCGTATAAATGGTCCTCGTGTGTATTACAAAAAAAGTCTGTTTTACCCTTGTTCCCTGTCAAGCTATATTTTTGGAACATTAAGGTTGAATTTTGAGTTAGTTTCAAATTTTTTGTATATCTAACTTATGTCATCTTGCAGGTGTTGTTAATGTCCCTAAAAGCTGGTGGTGTTGGCTTGAATTTGACTGCAGCTTCTAATGTATTTCTTATGGTAATGTAACCATGTTGACTTTTTGACTTTGACTTTTTTATGTTTCTTGATTTGTTTACAAAACTCACATTGCTATGCTAAATCTTGTAGGACCCATGGTGGAACCCAGCGGTTGAGGAACAAGCGATTATGAGAATTCATCGTATTGGTCAAAAAAGAACCGTTTGCGTTAGAAGATTTATCGTAAAGGTTAGTATATTTTGTTATTTTTTTAATTATTTATATAAATAAAACCCATATTTACTTATCTCAAGTTTGTTTCAAGTACCACTGAATAATTCATAAACTCCAATAACAACTTTGACTTTAGGTATATTTGACTTTTTTTATTATTCTGCTTAAGACTTTCAAGACTTTTTCTGCCTAACAAATAGAAAACCTGGCTAATAGTATTTGAATATTTCTGGGTCAAATATTCCAATTAGAAAATTAAAACACCTGATTTAAAAAATTATTAATTAAATAAGTTGTTCTGGTCACCCACCTCCTAAATTTGACTTTTTATGGTTTTTTTCTCCACATGATTTCAATTTTTATTATTAAGAGCAGTCATTTGAATGAAAATATATTAAACCTATGGGTTTAGGTTGAAGACTTTGTAGATTTACAATTTATGCTTTGAAAATGACTCTTTGATATAATTGACTTTTGTGTAGGATACTGTGGAGGAACGAATGCAACAAGTTCAGGCGAGGAAGCAACGGATGATAGCCGGAGCTCTTACCGATGAGGAAGTTCGTTCAGCTCGGCTTGAAGAACTTAAGATGCTCTTTAGATGATGTAGTTTTTGTTTGTAATGATTTCTTATTTTTGAAATGAAAATACATTTGGTTTAGGTTATGTTTTGTGTTGGTGTAATGCTTCACTTTTTGTAAAGTTAAATCAAAGCAAGTCGGATGGTTTAATCAGTTAATGATATGTGCGGTTTGGCTTACCGGGTTGGTTTTGATTATTTACTGGTATAACATATGTATTATAGTTGTAAGTTATTTTAAATTTTTTTATTTTGTAACTCATTTGTTATATTTGGTCAAAATAATTGAAAATTTGGCTAGACTCTAAAATGAAATAGAGAACATAATCGAAATATCACTTTCTTTCAACATAATCAACAAACACAGCAGTTCAAAAAAAATTACAAATAAATAATACATAAAAGTCAACAATATATAAAATTTTAAAATCATCTAAAAGTAACATGACGATCCATATTTTCACCAATTCATGCAAATTAGTCACTTAACCTATTGGTCCTGCACCAAAAAGTCAGGGCTGACCCTATAGCTGGCTTAATAAAAGGATAATTCTCAAATGTCCAACTTTTAACGACAGGTCTAAGGGGACGGGGTGGAGCTAGATAGCCAACCATCACGCATGATGGCTTGGCAAACACCGCCGCTGGCCCTCTCATCATGCGTGATGAGAAGGTTAGCGTGATGGCCATCATGCAGTGTTATCTCACAAAACCCAACACACACACAAACCCATATATATATGTATGTATGTATATCATAATCCATCACACTAAAATCACCCCACTAAATTCCATCACTAGTGATGGAATGTGGTGGGGTGAGGTGTCACCATACCCAGGCCCGACTTCGAGAACGGCTAAAATTTTTTGGGCTGAAGACGAAAAAGTTTTTGGGCCTTAATAAAAAGAGGCATATTGTTGGGTTTAAACAATTTAATTTTTAAATAATCTTTAATTTGTTGGAGCTTATGATTTGGTCGTGTCAAAAACCTTTTTTTTATAAAAATAGATTAAAATGTCTCAAGTGAGGTTAAACCTCATAACCTCTTGGTTGAAAGTCACACCTATTTGCCACTAAATGAGCTAGTGGTTGTGTAATTAAGTTTAAACATTATATATACATGTTGTTTTTCATAAAAATATATAAATATTTATTTTATAAAAAAATCTGGGCCTATCGGGGTGTCGGGCCGGGGTCCGTCGACCACCCGGCCCTCCCTTATAGACGGGCCTGACCATACCATTGGATGTGGTGGGTGATGGATTTGGAACCACCCCCTCCCCCATAAATATGTCACTTCAAAATTTAAATCCCTCATTTATCCTTTTATTATCTCGTTTCCGTCTCTATGTTGGAAAATCGAGACAACATGTTTCTTAAATCACCGACTCCCCTCCATATTAGCTCATAAACCGTCGCCTCCCCGCCATGTTAGCTCGAAACCCATCATTTCCCCTCTATGTTAGCTAAAAATTCGTCGCTTCCCTGCTGTGTTAGCTAATAAAATAAATATAATAAATCTTGTTAGTTAAAAAATTATATCTAAACATTGTACACATAAAATGATTTGATGGTAACATGGAAGGAAGACGGCGAGTTTTGATCTAACATGAAGGGGGGACGATTGGTTTTGAGCTAACATGGCTGGGAGACGGCGAATTATAAAACATGTCTCGATTTTCTAACATAGAGGAGAAGACGAGTTAGTAAATGGACAAATGAAATGTTTAAATTTTATAGGAACGTATTTAAAATCTTTCTTAAAGTGAGTGTGACCCGGTTAATAAATATTTCTCTCTCTTTGGACATTCTCACACATGTTTATTCTCTTCTCAAAAGTTTTTTAATCCTTTTTTATATATTTGCTACACATCTCTCTCTTGCGATATACATAATCCATTTTCACAATTTTCATTTTTTAAGTAGTTATATTCAGGGGCGGATCCAGTGTTTGGTTAGGCGGAGCGTTTGCACAATTGCACCCACTCAAGTCCATAGTTTCCTTTATAAATTTGTAATATATTAGGTCCAAAGACCCAAGTGACCCGTCAAAAAAATTTTGAGTGACCCATTCAAAATTTTTTCAGTGCCCCAGCCCAAACTTAACTTTTAAAATTTTATGCCAAAATTTTTAAACTCAATTTTAATTTTGTTATGAACAATAACAATTAAGCCCATATTAGTTAATTGCTCAGCCACTTTAATTGAAATTTTGAAATTAGTAGGAGACGAACAAATTAGGGTGATGACGGCTTCACATGTTGTCGATGACACTCGTTATAGACCCAAAAGACAAAGGTACACAATTACCAATCAACATTATTATAATTTTGATTGTTTCAACAGTGTTGTCGATATAGAAATTCAAGAATTTGGTGATCGCTATAATGAGATTAACACGAATTTACTTCAAAACATGTTGGCTTTCAATCCGTATGATTCATTTTCCAAGTTTGATGCATCAATGTTAATGAGATTGTGTGAGTTTTATCTATATGATTTTGATAGATGGGACAAAATTGTTCGTGCATCTCAACTTAGTTTGTAGTTGATAGTGTGCGAAAAGATGAAAGATTTGCTAATCAGAAAGGTATTGCGGATCTTGCTAGAGCTATGGTGGAAACAAGGAAACATATATCTTTCCATTTGGTTTATCGATTATTAAATCTAACATTAGTTTTGCCAATTGCAACCGCAATAGCTGAGAGATGTTTTTCGGCAATAAAGATCATAAAGACAAATTTACGTAATCGAATTGATGAAGATTTTTTGAATGCTTGTGTAATTTGTAATGTTGAAAAAGAAGCACTTTTAAGTGTTACGAATGAAACTATAATTAACCGTTTTCAAAAGATGAAATCACGTAGAGGTCAATTATAATATGTATTTTGTTCATCTTTAATAAAATTTATTGTTTACATTTCCACACATAGTTTGTTTAATGTAAATTTTTTATTCAACCCTTTTCGGTTTGACCCGACCCGTTTTTGTTTGACTTGTTTTAATTTGAATTGACGAGTTCTAAGTTGAACTTTTTTTTGCACTCATTGGCTATATTTTCTAGATCCGCCGCTGGTTATATTTATATATAAATCACAATCATTTTGTAAAATATAAATTTTACACACAACAATCATACCCTGTAAAAAACTCATCAATAACAAAGCTTATTTTTAGGGTTTGTGAAGGGTAGGATTTAGGTAAACCGTATATTTATCTAGAAAACAGAGAAGTTGATTCAAAGAGACTTTTAGCTCCAAATTCTAAATTATATAATTTGATATGCGGAAATAACGGAACGCTACACTCGCTCGATACGTGACAAAAAGTTGGTAGTATTGATACATAGTAAGAAAATTCTTCACTAATGCAATACAACATTTGCTCTATTGAAAAAAAGATTACTACTCCGAATTTACGGTCGCTAACCGAAATAAGTATATATTTTATTAATGAAATTTGAAAGAGACCTGAATTTATTTTTCTTTTTTCGCCTCCAAAATTGTTAGGCTGGCAATGCACAAAATTAACAAATTTATTTAGAGTTTTGTTAGAAACGGCTGTAAAAAATTGTAAAGTAAAACAAAGTAATGAACTAAAAACTATCTTAACTAAAGTTAGAAAAAATAAAAAAGAAAATAATTGGAGTGAAGTTACATCATGTAGAACATGGTTACATTACACCTACGTGGAATAAAGTTGTTTAATATGAGGTTTCTAGAGCAACACGTGTTTCGTCCATCACGTATCGCATGAAACAAAACGGTAACATGAGACCTGACATCAGATCGGTGACACGTGGCTGGTGCATGCTACGATTGCCGTTGGATTGGCCATGCAAGTCAAAGATCCGGAAGCATATATTGACTAGCCGAGATCTTATCTTCAAGCATGAGGTAATATATTAACTGATAAAGAATTTATTTTTATTAAATATTGTTACAAACTTCATATAAACTATTTTCTTTCAACACACACGTTACCACAAAAAACATGACAAGAAACTGGTTGATATTTGTTAGACTCGCGTGTTGCGGCAGAGACACAATAAGAATTTGATTGGTATTGGCTCAATTTGTTACGAGAATAATCTAAATAAAAATTGAAGTTAACTATTATTATCATTATACGTAATTCAAGTTCGTGAATGATTTAACAAAATTGTTAAACCTAGAGGATTTAAGTTGCTAAATGAGCGAAGTTGTAAAAAGCAAAGAAAAAGTTATGTCAGAAAGATAAATGTAGTTTATACTGTTAACATCGTATAATTTTTTTAATATACTCTGAAAGTGGTTGTGAGTGGATGTGAGATAAAACATAATGATAAAGGTATAAAAATATATTATTTTACGAAAATAAGATAAACAATGTAGCGATTTTTAGTGTAATTATATAGATAGGGTATGAAACATGCTGGGAATGCTCTTAAACTATGAAAATATAGTATAAAAATATGGTATAAATCCTAAACGCTAGATGTTGCATGTTTACCTAGCAAAATGACGATGCGTCATTCACAATTTAGACTTAAGAAGTACGAAAACGCCATTAATGAATGCAATTTAGCTCTTGAAACAGCTCCTTAATCAACAAGGCGTCCTCACTATAAGTTTCTTGAATAACTTCGTATTCTAAACTTGGTGCATCATCAAATAGTTTAAGCCATGAACATAAAACTATCTTTTTTAGCAAGCAAACCACAAATTTTGCGTCTTAATAAAATGTAAATTAAGGAGAATCATTAAATGTGCCTCTTCGTTATGACTTTATTATCAATATTCACCAAGACTGACTAAGAAAGTAAAATAGTATCATGACTGAAGACTACTCTCAATGCTATTAAATTTTATAGCGCAAAACACATTAGTCCTGTCACGGTAAGCCTTGTTAGGGTTTTAACGTGACCAGCCTCCGATGTGAGCTTAATTGTTTGTTGAGAATGAAAGAAAATAAGAGTAGTAAATGCTTAAGCAACGTGGTCGCTGAAGATCATTGAATGCGTCTCTTATCAAAGAATTGGCACTTATATGCGTTACCGAAAACCGATACTCTACAACATTAAATGCTCTTATCAAAGTGTAGGAAGCTGGCTGAGCTGGTTACAGCTGTAATACCAAGCTGTTTTAGATCCAGCTAAGTAGCTAACAGTCAAACACGGCTTCTCTTCTCGCGTAAACAGATATTATACACACCGACTTTTAACATAAGCCGAGACGAGTCATCATTTTTAAAAGCTTTTGACTGCTGATCATCGGCTCAGCGTGCTTACCACACGCATCTTTCTGTCTATATAAATACACACACATACACATCGTCCACATAATAATAATAATATAACCATTAATAATAATTTCATTTCTATTCAAACCCTAAATCCCCAATTCTCAAATCAAATCCAATTTTCTTCATTATGGCGGACAAATCGAAGAGGCAACCGAGTAGGTTACAGCGGCGAGCACCGGCGTCGATACAGGTGGCTCCGGCGAGTCAGTGGAATGCGGCGATACCGTTGTTGTCTCCGCTAGTGACGTCACCGGACGTGAAGATGAGTTGTGTTAATAATAATAATCAGGAGGAGTGTCGGAGAGCTGTGAATAGTGATAATAATAATAATAAGGTTGTTGTTCCAGCACCGGAAAAGGCTCCGATTGTGTATAAGTGGCAGCACCCGGCGGCTCCGTTTTATTATGAGCCGGCGCCGGCGATGACGGTGCTGCAGTCCATCTGTAGCGGTGGTGTTGATAGGAGTTGATGACGTCACTTGTATTTCAGATTTCTAGTTTTTTATATTATTTTATTTTATTTTATTTTTAGATCTAACGGTGAATGAGTTTATCTGTTCATGCTTTAGTTAATTATTTTGTTTTTTTTAAAGAAAAATTGTTTTATTTCCAATCTAGAAGCCATATAATAATATTTAATTAGTTTAAGAAAAATGAATTAATCAATTTAAAATAGTCAATGTTAGATGACACAAAAATGGTGACATACATTTGACCCAATATTGGAAATTTATTTAATCGGGTAGCGTTGGCACAAATTCGGGTTTTGAGATCGGTATGGTAACGGTATCGAGCTTAAGGTTTTTGAGATCGGTACGGTAACGGTATCGAGCTTATCCTTACATGTTTAAAGACGAGTTAGGTTGGCTTTTGTGAGATAGTATAACTTTGTTGTAAGTTATAATGTTTACTTTTTCGTATTAAAACACAGTTCTAAGTTATAATGTTTATATTTATTAGAACATGTAAGCTTTTTAACAAATTAGTTAAATACAGACACTATGTGATCAGTAAGACACATTTTTGTGTTACTGGAGTCTTATTAGGATGATTGTGGTATCTAACACGCGCGGGTGACTTAATGTTACAAGTTGCATTATGTTTACGATAGTATGTTCAACCTCGAACTACAACTTGTCACCACATACTAAGATTAAAAGAAAGACGACACCTATTATGTCTCGTCCAATCCAATCGTAATATCTTTTATAAAATATATACGACCTTTTTAGTTTTCACTATGTTAATAACGTCTACACATTTTTATACAATTCATCTTTGTCTAAATGAGAAAGAATTGTATAAAATGAATAGACGTATTATACCATCAAATGATCTATGTGAGGTGTGAATATTGTTTATAGATCAGTCGTTGATCTATGTTGTTTTTAAGTAATTTAGGTTAAATAACATGACTAAAGTACATACGTTTTTCTGACATTATTTTCAAGTAACTTCTATATTTGGTTTAACATCATTGTGAAACTTGTAATTATTTATTTACTAATGTTGCATGCATATAAATTAATCTAGAGAAACATTGTATGAACATATTGAGTTAGATGTATAAAACCACCTAATTCAAGAGCCATAAAACGCCTATACTAGCAATATGTTAATTTTCTATTTCTAGCTTTATTAATGTTTATTTTCTACATCTTCCTTTTCCATAAACGTACAAACAAATATTCAAAATCCTCTAACCTACTCTTCCATTATGACATGTATATTTGGCAAATTCAATAGGAGGGGAAGACTTTTGTATTCAATCCCAATATTTCCCAGTTACAAACTATATATAGAAAATTAGAAACAAAGCAAACCAACCTTTTTATGATAAAACACATCTATTCCGTTTCAACACGTCTTTTACTGTTGTTAAATAAATAAGACAAGTTTAAAAACGAGGGTGCACCTTTACAACTTACAAGGACAGTGTTTTTATTGACACCATATCCTCTAAACGTCAACCTCCCAAATAAACTTAACCGTTTGTTTACATCCCAAAGTATATGTCATAGAAATAAAATTAACTACTGAAAAGACAGATATAATTGATTAGGAAATTGTTGTATGGTAATAGAGCTATAAAGATTACTTACATTTCTCTCTCTTTTTTTTTGGGTAAAATGTTACTAACTTTTTAACAGAGACAAAAACGTCGGAATATATACCATAAGCGGAATAAAAGAGCACCAAAAACACTAAATCAGTATAACTAATACATAAAAATGTATACGTATTACGTGAGTGAATGGTGATGCACCCGTTCCTCACTAAAAAACGACAGTTTACCGATGCTATGTGGGTTGTGTATAACTTATATTTACATATCCATTCTAGTAAAACAAGATTTTGTATTGTTTATTATAAGTATACAACAAGATTAAATAAAAGTCTGACATTGAAATCAAGCATACAACAAGATTTTTGATAAAAAAAAAAGAAATATATTGTTGGTAATTTCAAAATCATAACGATAAGTTTCACTGTTATATCTATTAGACAAAGTTCAAAGTAGTTGCGGTTTTAGGAAGTAGAATTAATGAGAAGGATAATAATAATAGCATATTATTCAACCCTCAACCTAGTCACTGAACCAGGTCGTAAATTTGGGCCATCAAAAATTTATGACATTATAGCCCAGTTAGTATAAAAGTTATTGGATCTTTAATTTTGAATTAATGTAAGAAAGACTGATCCATCAATGAAACAAATTGGCCCTTCCCACGGATCTATTATTTTTTTAATTTAAGTATCATGTACAAATTTTTATAAAAAAAATTCAAAATCATTTTGAATTTTGTAAAGAGCTCAACAGAAAGCTGACGTCTATGATGAGAACTTATCTGGGTTAGCAGGACCAAGGGTTACGTTTGGGCTGCACGTACTAGGCCCAAATGATACCTTTAGGGTCAGTAGGCCGAAAGAAATCACTTTGGTTGCATACAGTAGGCCCAAGGATCCGTAAAACTGTAAGTGGAGGTGCACAAGTTTTTCAAATACCTGGAACCAGGTTCGGGTACGACCGAGTATTGGAAAATCGGGTATTGGTAATACCCGGGTCGGGTTTGGGTCCGGGTATTGTCTCTAAATACCGTACCCTATGCATCGGGTTCGAGTCGGGTATAGAACTGGGTATTGTAAAACCGGTATTTGAAAAACCCTATTTTCAGGTATTGAAAAACCCTATTTTCGGATTTTTTCCGGTATCGATTGGATTTTTTAAAAGGTTGCACTTATTAGAGGTATTTTTTCAGTGTTTTTAAGATATTTTTCGGGTACAAATCGGGTATTTGAATTCTTCATTTTCTGTATTACCGGATACAAATCGGGTTTCGGGTATTACCGGATACAAATCGGGTATTTGAATTACCCCTGTTTCTGTATTTTATTGGAAAAACCCGGTTCCGAGTATGGAACTGGTTCGGGTTTCGGGTATTACCGGATACAAATCGGGTTCGGGTTTTAGTACCAAATGCATATCCTATCCATACTCTACGGGTAGGGTCGGTATGGCTTCGGGTATTAAAAACCCTGGTATAAAAAAATCGGTTCTGGGTTTTTTTTCGGGTTTGGGTTTTTTGTGAAACTCTAACTGTAAGTAGAGTTGCACAAAATACCCGGTTCCGGACCTGATCTGGAAACTGTTCCTACCTGTGCCCGAGGGTACGAACTGGTATTAGATTTCTTTAGGTAGCCATACTCGGAACTGGAACTGACCTAGAATCGCTGGAACCGGAAACACCCGGTCAAAACCCGACCCTACCCGAAACCCTAAAAAAACCCGAAAACCCCGGTTAAATACCCGATTATACCCGGAAATGATTCTTACCCGACCCGGTTTTAACTTTTGTTGACCATACCTGAAATCGGTTCATACCCGGTTCCATGTAAAAAAAACCCGACTTATGCACCTCTACTCTAATTGTAAGAGTACTTTTAAAATAGTGTCATGTCTAATAAAATAAATGCTAATTATCTAATGGATGTTTTTTGAAAGGCATATACTGTTCAAATCTTATTAATTAGTCATATTATTACCAAACCTTAACACTGCATCTGCATGATTTGAACCTTTGATCCTTAGATTTAAAGATTAAACACTAGTACCGACCCGATGTATGCTAATGATCTAATGCATATGGCATAAGAGTTAAGGCTTAAGTATACTTGTTTCTCCATTCTTTTGGTAATAAAAATACAACGGTTTATATAACACCTTTTGTTTTGAAATACATTAGATAACTAAAATTGGTGCAACATATATTCTCTATATATCTAAATGAAGTATAACTAAAAATATATGGGCGAACAAGAATTTTCAAGACATATTTGCTGGTTGCACGTAATGAGTATGATAATTTGTACTTTATCAAGGTGAACATACTTACTGTCAATCGTTGTTCTTAAGTTTTGATAAGATATTAAATAGAGATAAACGACTGGTTTATTTGGAATAAGAAATATTATTTTCTCTTATCTTCTATGCTTATATAAACTATTATAACAATTGGGTTGCGTCCATTGCGACATATGAGAAGCATTATGATATTTGATTTAGTAAATCGGCAATTCCACATCTAGTTAAAATTAGATTGGTCGTCTCGTGACGTATTTAGACATATTCAAATTTAATAAAGACAGAATTACAAATTTTGTCCTTTAAAATAAGACGAATTACGGTTCGTGTCCTTTTCTAAGTTTCCTTGCAGGCGGTGTACTTTAAACTTTTTTTTCCTACAAGTTTTGTCCTTTACGCTAACTGGGTTAGAAAAAGTCAGTTAAATGCCCTCACGTGAGACGCATGTGAGGGCATTTTTGTCTTTTCAACGAAGTGGTTAAAATATATTTAATATATATTTAATAATTAATATTTATAAAATAAACTCTCTCTCTCTCCAACCTTTTCACACAATCAATCAATCCTTTCAATTCAATTCCAATCAAACCCATCTTCGATTCACAGTTTCCGACCAAACCCATCTCTAGTTAACGTTTTCCAACCAAACCCATCTCAGCCATGGCTTCAAACCCCCCAAAGGATTGATTGATTGTGTGAGTGGTTGGTGGCGGCGGTGAAGAATCAAACCCATCTCCGATTCACTAAAGGATTGATTGATTGTGTGAAGATAATTAGGGTTTTTGTAAAGGGTTTGTTGCTTGCTTAAAATTGGGGAAATCGGAGGTGATGGTTCAGGTGACCATCAGAAATTCCGGCCGCCTGAGCAACCTCTGCTGATTCTTCTTCAACCTCCGATTCACTGATCATAGGAGTGGTCGGAGCTGGAGCGGTGGTGGCGGAGCTGTGGTGGTGGCGAATAAGCAGTGACGGAGATGGAGCGGTGGTGGCGGAGCTGTGGTGGTGGCCGGAGTGGTGGTGGCCGGAGCTGTGGTCGTCTATGATCTCAATTCCTCCAACGGCACCTTCGTAAAACCCAAAAGCTTGACCCTCACGTTCCTTCCGTCATCAACAACGGCGACCGGATTAAGATCGGTGAGTTAACGTCAATTGTTGTGATGATTGAAGACCAATCGTCAACTGCTGCTGCTTCTGCTGTTGGTGAGGATGAAAATACCGATTTAGGGTTAGGGTTTGGTGGTGGTGATTTGGGGAAAGTTGAGCCCGTGGTGAAGAAGCTTCCTGATTTAGATCATACGAAAACTGCAAATGTTGTTGTACCAGCGAGAACGACCCGGGGAAGAAAGAAAGCGTTTCCAGTGGAGACGTTGGAGGATACTTTGAACAATGTGACTGAATGTTTACAAGTTGGTGATGGAAATGAAGCCACGTTAGGGGAGAATTTGGAATCAAACAATGAACCTGTTGAAGAGCAGTTGGAGAAAATGGTGTCAACTCGGGTTCGGGTGATAGGGATACGGGTTTTGGAAAAGGATGGGTCGGGTTCGGGTGATAGGGATCGTTTGCGGTGGCCGGAATTTATGGTGGCCGGAGTTTATGGTGATGGTGGTGGCTTAGAGAGAAAGAAGAGAGAAAGGAGGGGATTATATACACTAAAATTACAATTATGCCCATCACATGTCTGGCACATATCATACTTAACTGAGTTTTTCTAACCCAGTTAGCGTAAAGGACATAACGTGTAGGAAAAAAATGTTTAAAGTACACCGCCTGCAAGGAAACTTAACAAAGGACACGAACCGTAATTTGGCTTTTTTTAAAGGACAAAATTTGTAATTGGGCCTTTAATAAAAGAAAACACACACAATAATGTTTTTTTTTCCAACGTGTATATTTTTAAACTATATTATGTACAATTTCCTCTAGGGTTGTCCCAAACTCCCGAGTAACAAATCTATACATGATTTTTTTCCCCTTAAACTGATAATAATTGTTAAACGATGTATAATGTTAATACCTGGCCACCTGGTTTCAATAATTGTTTGTAACATGTTATGTGTACAAATTGTGTAAACTAACTCTCAAATACGTTTGTGTAGAATCACATACTATAATTATCAAAAAGAACATAAAATCTACTCTATAATTCTTAGAAAACCGAACTAGTAACTCCGTCAATTTAATTTTAACTAGTCAGACCATGAGACCAGACAACACTTTCCCAAACTATCTGGACCAACACAACTCCTTGTTTCATCCGGTTTCCTTAATTCGACTTAGCACGAATTGTTTAAAACGGGATAATTTATTACACGTGGTCCATGACAGATGTTAAACCGGTCACATTAGACCATCCATCATTGCTAACAAAACCATGTCAAGTGTCATAAAAGTTTAGGGCTGGAAGGTTGTTTATAGTTAATACTTAATACTACTTCACCATAAGTAGGTTTTGACTTGTCAACACCAAAAGGTCCACTTTCTGGCCCCAATCATTATGTGAAATTGTACTACGATTTCCATAAATTGGTGAACTACCTCACAGTCACGACTCAATTTCCATGAATATCAATAATCAAGATTAAATGAGGATGGTTATCTATGTCATAATGTTTGCAATAAAATGTCAAATTTAATGTATTGATTTAAATGCTTGATTATTGTATTTGCACATTAGATTAATATAATGTTATTCATCAAATATTTTTGGATGATATACTTTTTAGAGTATAGGCGGCTAGGGGTGTGTATGGTTCGGTTTGATTATTAGCCTCGACAAAATTAAGCAATCGGTTTTCAGTTAATCAGTTCAATTTATTCGGTTTGGTTAGGTTAATTTTGGTTAATAATCAAAACCAAGCTTATGCTAAAATATTTTACTTAGAAATACATGAACGAATGCATAAATATATGAACTGAATGTAAAAGCACATGAAATTGTGACATAAAATATGAGATACATGAAGTGGATGTATAAAGCTACAAATAAAACATGAATAGTTCGGTTTGGAGTTTTCGGTTAATTTCGTTTATCCGAAGGTACAAAAAATAAACGCTAACCATTTTTCGGTTAATTCGTTTTCAGTTGATTCGATTCAGTATCGTTGGTTTTCGGTTCAATTCAGTTAACAATTCGGTTATTGCTCTCCATGCCGTCACATCTTACATCTTTAATTTTCATCATTAGAACATATAATGTGCATAC
Organism: Bidens hawaiensis; assembly: GCF_021521415.1. Classification (NCBI taxonomy): domain Eukaryota; kingdom Viridiplantae; phylum Streptophyta; class Magnoliopsida; order Asterales; family Asteraceae; genus Bidens; species Bidens hawaiensis. The sequence continues at coordinate 874,705 of NW_027491121.1, read as the reverse complement.
ATTACTTTTACAACGTTGATTAAGCATGCATGAGAGCAATAACCATTGTTGACCCCCCAAAAAAATGCACCCATTAAACTTTTCAATTCATGATGTAAAAAGTAATATGGTTTTTCTTAAATTAATGTATTAAATTAATGATACATGTATAGCTCAACAACCTAACTAGAACAAAAATATGCATCTTTATATAGTCATCTTATAGGGTCAAGAGGTGGCTGATTTATTATTTCTAACCACTATCACGTTTAGATCGTAATAATGTGGTCACCCTCGTCCTTGAAAGAGAGTTATCATGCGTCACTAGTGTATTTGTTACCACTAAAATTTTCGTCTTTAATTGTTGTCACTATTCTTTGTATTGGAATATTTATATGTGTATTTGTTGATTGCATTTGGTGAAGGAGAAAGAAGAGTCAACCATTTTGACTTTAGAATCGAAGTTTCCAAATATATTCGTATTAATGTATTATTGACATCTAATCTCCATATCTTTGACTTCTAATATTGTACATTTTCTTAATAACATAGGTTACATACTACTTTAACGGCAACTTTACAACCATTTCATATTTGAAGAGGTAGGTCCCAGCAGAGCCCAGTTGGACCCGCAAGACTCACCTCAAAGAGGGACGTCTGCGCAGTTGAAACCGCAAGACTCACCTTCAACAGGGACGTCTGCGCAAAGGCTAAACTCGCAAGACTCACCTTGAAGAGCGACGTCTGCGCAGAAACCAACTGGATCCGCAGGACCCACCATGCTCAGAGACGTGACGTCCTTACGCGCAGTACGCAAGCTGTTCCCGCGAGAAAAGCCTCCCAATGGTCGACGTACTCCGCCTGTTCCCGCAGTAACGGATACTAGCCATCAGGGAAGGCTACCCGCGCAGCAAGGCTACACGCACAAGGCACTTAACTCTTAAATAATTCAGTAATGTCACCTGAATAAGGAGTGAGCAAGACGGGAACACTCCCGCCCAAAGCCGGGAATACTCCCGCCCAAATGAGCCAGTCCGTACGCTACTGGAGGACCTTTTGTACTGTACCTGATGAGGTATGGACAAAAGGTCTGACCAAAGCAGCGACAGCTCACTGTGACAAAGGAATAGTACACAGCCGGCCTGGTCACTATCAGCCGCTGCCTACTCACCAACCCCTGTCACTATTAGCCGCTGCCTACTCACCAACCTGTCGTAGCACGTGCATAGCCTGCAGTTGGTGGAAAAGAATAGTACACAGCCGGCCTGGTCACTATCAGCCGCTGCCTACCCACCAACTACCAGCATGGCATGTGCGTAGCCCACAGTTGGTAGAACAGGAATACTATTCAGCCTGCTGTACCTTCTTGGAAACCTACCTTCGGCTATAACCCCTCGTGGGAAACATCTATTTAACCCCCAGATTATCCGTAATCTGCCCCGGGTCAATTGTGTTTCTTCATTGGCGCCATCCGTGCATAAAAGCTAGAACTAATTCTCTCAGTTTTTTCAAAACCTCCGAAAAGATGGTTAACGTTACTCCGGTCCCCAGGCCAGGGAGTAACCAAGAAACCCCGGTAACCACAACCCCAGCTACTGGGGGGAACACCGGCGAATACACACATTTTACGAACACTACCCCGGTTACCCAAGCCGGGGCAAGTGCAGTAAATTTTACGAACACTACCCCGGTTACCCGAGCCGGGGCAAGTGCAGTAAACAATCCTCCCCTGGGATTCATTGATACCCAGTGGAAAGACAACAGACGAGGCCCCCCCGCCAAACACTTGAACAAGTTAAAGCGTGGGCGGAAAAACGTCAAAGGGAATTCCAAGCTGAGTTGGATGAACGCTTACGTTCACTCCAACAGGCTGACGAATTCGGAAGCACTCGACAACAGCTCAACATGAGCAATGAGTGCGAGTACTTGGACGATGATTCGGAGGAATCCGACACCGACGTAAACCCTCGCCATAAGGCGAAAGGGAAGCGTAAGGAAACGGACTTCCAACCAAGAAGGAATTTTGGAGAAACCTTCAAACCAAAAAACGCGGGTGGAAACCCACGTGACTTCTCTAAAACCTTCAGACCAACCGCTGCAAATGCGGGAACCTCCAAATTTGCAAGGGACATTGCGGAAGCAATCGCCCCAAGAAGTGCCAAACAGATGTCCAACATTGGCACCTATGATGGTATATCCGACCCAGACGATCATTTGAACAGATTCATAGCAGGGGCAACCGTCAGCAACTGGACGGAACCCACGTGGTGTTATATGTTCCAGATGACGTTGGTTGGAGCATCCAGAGCGTGGTTCGACCGTCTACCGGTCCACCACATCTACGATTGGGCAGACTTCCAACAGAAGTTCATCCAACACTTTAGTCAACAAAGAAAGTACACTGAAGAGCAATGGACAATCCTCAACTGCATCCGAGAGGAAAATGAGTCTTTACTAGACTTCATCACGCGCTTCAATTCAAAGAAGCTAAGTCAGGGCAGTATTAGCGAAGATCTTGTTCGCGCTGCTTCCATCCAGGGCGCGAAAGACCCAGAGCTCATCCGCACCTTAACGGGTAAAGATGGCATGCCATCCACATGGGATGCCATCATGACAGCAGCTAAACGCTTCGCGGAAACGGAAAAGCAACTGGGTAGAGATCTTCCCCAAAGCACAAACCTCTACACCCAGAAAACAAGAGAAAATAACGTCCTTACCGCCCGACTAAACAAAAAGAGGAAGCTAGGTATTTGGCAGTCAAGGGTAAACTTTGACACCTCATCCGGCTCGCACCCTCGGTTAAGCGGAAAGGACAACAGGCAGTCGTCGAACCGGAACCCCCGGTGGACGCCGCTCACCAAAAGCGTCACCGAGATTTTCGACACCGAGAGGCTCCCATGGCCAAAGGCTCCAATAATCCGAGAGCGTTGACGCTGATCAGAGCAAATTCTGTGACTTCCACAGGACAAAAGGCCACAACACCGACGAATGCATAGACTTGAAAGACATCATCGAGACATTCGTCAGAGATGGAGAACTCGCACACCTCGTGGCGTAAAGGATGCTGAGCAGGCCAACGCGTGTAGAACCCCAGTTGGGAAAAACACGAAACTAGAGCTACAATGTTGGAGACTACATACTGCGTAAACAACGAGATTCCGAACCAAGTGCATATCGGCTCGATGGCACTCCCATCCAAACAACATGGAAGGGAGCTCAATTACACAGTGCATGTAGATCAATTCCAAACTTGTAAAAGAAAAGGCCCAGAGCCACTTCTAATGGAAATGATTCTCCTTATCACATTGACGCTGATAATCTTACATTTATACTTATGAACTTTCCACACTGATATGCCGGTCTTCACCGCATACATAAGTGGGGAAGTAAGTCGTTGCGTGTGGAAGGCGGCAAAACCCGCATAAACACAAAAAACGGCCAACCTTCACGCAGGTCAGTTATAGGTAAAGTTGGGTCATCCCACTAAATGAAAGTGCCGGTCATACCCGCACAAATCATGATAGAGGAAACCGAACTAACCTATTGACAACCGCGCGTCGAACGGTTAATTTATTCAAAACACTGATATGCCGGTCTTCACCGCATAAATAAGTGTGAAGAAGTCGTTGCGTGTGAAAGGCGGAAAAACCCGCATAAACACAAAAAACGGCAAACCTTCACGCAGGTCAGTCATAGGTGAAGTTCGGTCATCCCACTAAATGAAAGTGCCGGTCCTACCCGCACAATCATCATAGAGGAAACTGAATGTTAACCTATTGACAACCGCGCGTCGAACGGTTAACTTATCCAAAACACTGATATGCCGGTATTCACCGCATAAATAAGTGTGAAAAGAAGTCGTTGCGTGTGGAAGGCGGCAAAACCCGCATAAACACAAAAAACGGCAAGAATTTCTAAGGAAAAGATGAGGAAAACCTTCACGCAGGTCAGTCATAGGTAAAGTTTGGTCATCCTACTAAATGCAAGTGACGGTCTTACCCGCACAATCATGATAGAGGAAACTGAACATTAACCTATTGACAACCGCGCGTCGAAAGGTTAACTTATTCAGAACACTTAGAAAATCTCTTAAGGAAAAAATGAGGAAAACCTCCACGCAAGTCAGATATAGGTAAAGTTTAGCCATCCTACTAAGTGAAAGTGACGGTCTTACCCGCACAATCACGAAAGAGGAAGCAAAACTTTAACCTATTATCTGCCACGTTGAAAGGTTAACTTATCCAAAGTACTTAAGAAATTGCTAAGTTAAACTAAAGTATGCACAAGCGAATCATATATTGTTTATGCGGCAAAACAAGTGCCAAATTAAACTATAATATGCATGAGCAAGTCGTATAACGTTTATAAAGCAAGAGTGACGGTCCTACCCGCACAAAAGATTTATATTCCATAAAAATTCAACTGTTACAAGAATGGCCGGGTATCTACCCGCCTACAAGAATATAAATCTATACAAAGACGTAAATCTATCCTAACAGTGGGAAAGGATTTAAAAGATCAAGCTTCAGGGCCACTCCCTCCAAACCCACTTGTACCCGCACCATCAATTGGCTGTGGCGGTTCAAGGAAGGTCTTGAGAATGGTTAGCCCATCATCAGCAGCAGAAACTTCGTTCACCTTCTCCAACACCGGGTGCGGGAAGACGGCATACTGGTTCACTGCTTGGTCATATACAGCTTCAGTATCCACATCATATAAAGGGAAGTTGGAAGGCGGGATGCCCTTCTCAACGAACCCTAGACCAAGCAGGAAGCCAGCCTTTTCCCCATCCTCATGATAAGCGTTGAGGGCTGCGCTCATGGAATCGTCATATGATGTGTCCGTGAAGACCCGATGCACAACCTACAAAACAAAAATACAAGTATCAAAACCTTTTCTAAGTACAAAGAAAAGCGTAAAGATATTATGAAGCTATGCATACCTGCGACAACGCTTCTCGTAGAAGCCATTCCTTGGTAACCAGAGCCTCCTGGAGGGCAGCTTGAGCTTCATTACCGGCGCGTTCGGCTTCGTTCTTTGTAAGGTTGGCAAGCAACACATCTTTGGCTGCAGCCTCTTCGACGCCCTTTAGCTTACGCTCAGTGTGGTCAAGCACCCCCCTCTGGTCCAAGATCTCTTGGAGCTTCTTGGCATCTTCCATGGCCAAGGCATCATGAGCCTGCTGGAGCCTCTCTAATTTGGCTTTGAGCTCCTCATTGTCAGTGCGTAGAGGCTCAGCAACAGCTTCAGCCTTGGTGGCCCTCTCAGTTGCGTTCCGTGCAGTTTCCTTAGCCAACCGAAGCTGTTCATTAACAGCTTGGGTAGCCTTGGAACGGGCCTCGAGACGGGCCTGAACTTCAACCTCGAGGGCCTTGAAGGCCTTCTCCTTCTCCGCAGCAACGGCGGAGAGTCTCCTAATCTCCTCCCGGATAGCCCGCGCCTGAGCTACTTTTTGGATACGAGCCGCCTTTAACTTGTCGTTTTCACGACAAAGCAGCTCGACGCGCGGCTGCATCCGGGCAAGGAGAATTCGAAGCTCGTTTGTCAGCCTACCCTCTTGGTAACTCGACATAGCTTCTCCCAGTGCACCACTGGGGGCAGCGTGGCGCGCCCACTCGACGCAATCCACAGCCGTCCGAAGGGTGGTTCCCCGGCGGATATTCCACCGCGGAACAAACACCTCATTCGAATCCGACACTGCAAAAACAAAAAGAAGTTAGGAAAAGATGATAAAAAACAAAAATATATATAAAAAGGCCAAAATAACCCTACGCACCTGTAGGGTCGACAGTAGGCCGGTAGCCGCCAAACCCATCACCCGAACCTAACGGATATCCATCCAAGAGGTCAGGCAGATGGGAAGGAGGCAGAGATTGGCTTGAAACCCCGAACATACCTGCTGAACCTGCCGGAGACGAGGTAGTCGCCGGCGTCGAAGGCACGGTCGAAGCCGCTGCGGTAGAGACCATCGGAGGTGAACTCACTGGAGGTGAACTCACAACCGTGGCCGCCGCTGCGGAAGAACCCGCAGAAAATATCACCGCCGGCTCAGTGAAGGATTCCGTGAAGATCGCACTGACAGCCGGCGGGGATGATGTTACAGTTGGAACAGTTGCCTCAACCGAGTGAGCAACTGAACCAACACTTGAAGCAGGCGCAGTCGCCTGGGTCATCGCCTCGGGTAGGTTGACCAAACCTACCATCATGGGTCCAGAGGTGCTCCTCCCCGCTCCACCCTGGAATGCAGTTGCATCCACGCCTGCATGAAGACAAGATAGTTAAATATAATGGCGGAAGGATATGCAGTTAAAGTAAATGAAAATTATACTTACGAGTTCTCTTCAGCTTGAAGGTTCTGATAGGCGGGGACGAACCCGATGGAGCCGGCCTCTTCACGCCGCTCACCGTCGTACTAGGCTGCCCGGAGGTGACAGCTGTCTCAACCTCCGGAACAGTGGTCTCGTCACCACCAGGGTTCCCCGCCACCTCTTCACTCTCGGTCTATGACTGACCGATTCCCCTGATCGGCAGTAGAGGCAACCTTCGCCTTACCCTTTCCGCCAGCTGCCTTCTTCTTCCGCGTGAAGAAAGGACCATCTGCGGATTCCTCATCAGAAGATGACAAAATTAGAGGAATTCCAGCAGAGGTTTGAGCATTGACAGGGCGAGGGTTAAATAACTCCTTACCTGGCCTCGTGGCGCTCAGAATCGGGTGGCCCGGCGGGTAGACCTCCACAAACCGATCCGCCGTTTGCTCTAAGATGGGCAACTCGTTCTCATCAAGAGCACGGGTACCCATCCGAGCGGGACCACCAGCTTCCCGCGGATTCAGGAGCGATTGTAGGTCGTTTCCCTTTGAAACAAAAAGAGAAACAGTTAGAAGAAAAACCCTAAATCAGCAAAGAAGACAGAGCATACCGTAAGGGATAGAGTTCAAACCGTATTCAAGGACGATGGGAATCTGTGGCGCCTCCGCCCCGGCATCCTTCCACACCCGGCTCATCCCGAGCATCACCATCCCGGACTCCGCAAAGCGGTAAACCGGAGACTGGACCCGGGAAATCTTGGAGAACCATTCCGCCTCCTCGTAGTTGAAGGCGTGAAGGTTCGGGAGAGCTCTCCCGTTCTTGAACGTCATCGCTATGGGGACGACGCGAGCGGAGATATAGAAGAACTCCCGCTTCCAAGACCGAAGACTGCGCTCGGTAGCGCAGATCTTCAAACCCTTGATCCGAGTGACCAAGGTATACCACCCCTGGATGCACCTCCTGGAATACAAGGTCATCAGGCGGTCGACATGGGGCTCCACGCCCAGAATGAGGCACACCCATTCAAAATAGCGAATCTTGGCGATCGCCATTGGGTGTACCTCCGTCAAATGTACACCGTGTCTCTCCAAAACACGGTACACAAACTTCGTCAATGGGAACCTGAGATTCCCATAGATGAAGAATGCAGCATACACCCCTATTTTGCCCTTGCGGGCATCGTACACCGTCTGATGTGGCTCAGGAAACTCAGGCTCGAAAGGCTCGAGCATGAACTTCCTGACGATGTACTGATACTGGTCGACGGGAAGAGCACACTGGCACTCGCCAGCAGTACTCTTATCGTCCCTATTAGAAGTGGACGTCGGGTTCTCGGAATACACGTCCGACTATTCAGCAGTAACTTCAAGATCATGAGAAGACATGTTTTGAATGTAAAGAACGATTTCAGGAGAATGCTCGACAGAAAAGTTAAAGTATTCGCCGGAAATCGTTTAGAAGAAGAAGAGAGGTGAAACTGTGAGTTGAGATGCATCCTCTCCTCCCTTTATATACTCATCGCAATGAATGCGATGAATTTAATGCGGAAGAGAGAGGAAAGCGCATGTGCAATGAAACTATGACACGTGGAATATGCAAGCTGGCAACAACTGTTGACAGGACGCGTGCCGTAAACTTCGCGGCCACGCGCCCGAAAACTCGCGCCCACGCGCCTGAAAAAGTGTCTGGAATGACCATATACTGTCACGTCGCCATAACTTCCTGCACGTCCTGACACTGTCAGAAGAAACCGTCGGACGACGTTTCAACAGTTTGGACTGTTCTTATCCTTTCACCAACTCTTCAAATTTCAAAAAGATTCAAAAAAGATTCAAAAGTAAGCGGGACTATACCCCTTACCTTGGCAACCAAGTAACTATAAGACAGGTGCGAGTACAGTGTTAAGGCAAAACCCTTCACAATCTTAGCACCTGCAGGGAATTGAAGCCAAGATTACCTCGGCAACCAAGTAACTATAAGACGGGTGCGAATACAGTGTCAAGGCAAAACCCTTCACATACTTAGCACCCGCAGGGAATTGAAGCCAGGAATACCTTGGAAGTAAAGTAACTATAAGACGAGTGCGGGTACAGTGTCAAGGCGAAACCCTTCACATACCTAGCACTCCGCAAGGAATTGAAACCAAGAAGGATCTTCTGGGCCATGCTTGCGGAAACGGGAATAACATCCCCGCATAGCGGGAACGTCGAGAACTAGATTGTTTGAAGCTCCAAGATGGAATTGGTTGTTTAAACATAATTGATCACTATGTTCAAAACTACCAAAACCTCATGGAGAATCTACACAAGTGGAACTCAACGCTCCTGACTTGCGAGGAGGTTACAGACCTACCCGCATCATACCCAAAGATCAAGCAGAAAAGTCAGGAATTTCTGCATGTGACATTAGGACTTCCGCGGGAAGAATCCCCATGGAAAACCTTAAAACTAAACCCTTTTCAAAACCCTTTGCTTAAGTCACCTCACTTATTAACAATTCATGAGAAGAACATTGGACTGGGGGGACTTGAATAGGTAGGTCCCAGCAGAGCCCAGTTGGACCCGCAAGACTCACATCAAAGAGGGACGTCTGCGCAGTTGAAACCGCAAGACTCACCTTCAACAGGGACGTCTGCGCAAAGGCTAAACTAGCAAGACTCACCTTGAAGAGAGACGTCTGCGCAGAAACCAACTGGATCCGCAGGACCCACCATGCTCAGAGACGTGACGTCCTTACGCGCAGTACGCAAGCTGTTCCCGCAGGAAAAGCCTCCCAATGGTTGACGTACTCCGCCTGTTCCCGCAGTAACGGATACTAGCCATCAGGGAAGGCTACCCGCGCAGCAAGGCTACACGCACAAGGCACTTAACTCTTAAATAATTCAGTAATGTCACCTGAAGAAGGAGTGAGCAAGCCGGGAACACTTCCGCCCAAAGCCAGGAATACTCCCGCCCAAATGAGCCAGTCCGTACGCTACTGGAGGACCTTTTGTATTGTACCTGACGAGGTATGGACAAAAGGTCTGACCAAAGCAGCGACAGCTCACTGTGACAAAGGAATAGTACACAGCCGGCCTGGTCACTATCAGCCGCTGCCTACTCACCAACCCCTGTCACTATTAGCCGCTGCCTACTCACCAACCTGTCGTAGCACGTGCATAGCCTGCAGTTGGTGGAAAAGAATAGTACACAGCCGGCCTTGTCACTATCAGCCGCTGCCTACCCACCAACTACCAGCATGGCATGTGCGTAGCCCACAGTTGGCAGAACAGGAATACTATTCAGCCGGCTGTACCTTCTTGGAAACCTACCTTCGGCTATAAATACTCCAACACCTTGGAATGGTATGGACACATTACATTATCTTACATTATCTGATATCTCATTATCTTATCTTCTCTAGCAATCTCTTAATATACACTTATATTCAAGGGCAATCTAGTCTGATTCTCACGCCGAAGGGTGGTCACAAGGAGGTACCCCCCCTTCTCAGTGACGAGCTCACGGTGTCTGTTTTGCAGGTCATCAGAAGAACCATCTTTGCCGGACCTAACCTCTCGTGGGAAACATCTATTTAACCCCCAGATTATCCGTAATCTGCCCGGGGTCAATTAGTGTTTCTTCAATATTAATTTTCGTTAAGATTCAAACTCATCATTACTTGATTGATTTCGAAATCCTATTACCTAATGACTTTTTTTTAAACAATGAATTTCTTGTGTGTTAGGCGGCCAATGCACTCCATAAATTTGTTTGTTGTCCCACTATGCTCAGACTATGTTGTCTTAACTGGGTTGCTTCCCAGGAAACCACTCCGCTGACTGCCACTTGACAGCTATTGTGTCACTACAAAAGTATAACTCTCTGCTTAACACATGGTGGGACGAAAGCCCAGATGGGCTAGGGATTCGAACTGAAATCTCGAAAGGCCTAGCACTAATCCTATTGTTATAATCCAAAAAAATGACACAAGTATCAATCAAACTTGGGTTTCCATTGAAGAACTCAAACCTTCAATGTTCTTGTACAAATTAGTAATAATAATAATAATAATAATAATAATAATAACAATAATAGTTTATTAATCACCAAGTTATTATAATTTTCTTCTTCAAATTTTTTTTTTCACAATTACAACCTCGAAAGTAATGTTCTTGTAACTAAACCAGTCATAGAATGACCATCTCTCGATCAACTACAAAACCGAAATAAATTTATTAAAAACGGAGTTTGTTCAAAATAAAAAAATTTTAGTATCTTAGATTATACGAGCGTCGGGTATCTTGACGAGCCGAAACGAACCGAACCAATACCAACCGAGAAACATCAGCACATGTTTGGTACTATCTAAACATGTATCCAAATTGTTTTAATAATTTTCGATTGATATAAAACACGTGTTGATATCGTTTCGAGTATGTTCGGACTTCATTTTCTAGGTAACACTTAAGAATTTTTGTGAAACCAAACTATTGTAAATATACTTTTAAATTATGTAATACACATACTTTTTACGTAACCGAACCAATACCACCCAAATAAGTAAACAACATCGGTATCATTATTCAGTTTTATAGTTTTTGGTTTCGATAGAAACTCCCAACTTTATGTTTGTAACTTTAATTTATTTGATTATGTCTGATAATATTATAAACATTACTTTATATTTTATACATAAATCAAATTTCTGATGTACCGAATTTCCATTAAAATACGTGAAAAATCCCACCAATTATCTCTGATTTGAAAGGAAATATCATGGAAACATTTTGTGTTTGACCCCAAAAGGCAGAGAACACGAAATTTTGCTGGTTGACTTAATCCAAAAGGCACAAAAATAATCAACAATTTGGACTCTAGAAGTTGCATAATCTTCTTCCTCCATAACCTCCCCAATACGTCTCATGCAAAATTCCCTACCTTTCATACTACTTTTCATAACCTTATATTCTCCCCTTTCTAATTAGTTTTAATTTTATTTAATAGTTTCATTTACGAAATCAATTGTTTTTATTTATTTTATGTTTATTTCAGTAATGATGTTTAATGTTTTTACAACACCACCTCCATTTTGGAGTAAAAGCATCTTTAACACAAGTTTTTGGTGCCATATGTTGGAGACTTTGAGGGGGATGTATGTCCCAAATAACCAATGAGTGACCGACCATGAACCGTCTTTGTTATAGGAGGGAGGGAGGGAGGGAGGGAGAGAGAGAGAGGGATGATGGACATTTTTTTGCAGTAAGACTATGAAAGAGGCAAGGCCGGACATGCATAAGCATGGGTGACATTGATCAGTATCTATCCTAACGTGGCGTTTTTGAGTCGTCCATGTGAGGCAAGAAGGGGATAGGGAGAGGAAGCAACCGACGTGGAGGAGAGACGCCCGTCCAAATTCCAACGAATAAATTCCATTAAAGGGGAGAAAAGATGAATATTAGATGTTTTGTGTGGCATCGATCACCACCATCAGTAGTGCTCCATGAACCATATCACTCAGTCTAATATTCATCTATAAAAGTACCATGTAACACTAAATGATAAGATAAAAAGTTCTAGTTTTTACATCACCTTTTATAAATTAGTTATTTTAATAATAAATAAGTAATAAAACCATGACTATAATCATAATTATTCTTTTACTCAAAAGAATATTAAAGTAATATAATAAAACAAATATATTAAAAATAGTAGGTTAATAATATATTTTGTAGTTTTCTATTTGTATTTGTGTTTTATAATAATACATGGTGCAGAAAGACAGTTGAGTTCAACTTCACCTTCATTCAAACTCCCATTCCACTATTCATTCAAACTCCATAAATCTATCCCCAATTTCCCTCCATCAATTCAATCTCCACTCTTCCAATTCAATCATTCACACCATCAATCTCACCAATTCCACCTCAATTTCACAAACCCAAATGCAATCACCAAAACCCTAACCAATCAGATCTACCAAAACCTTCACAGATTCAGCAATGGTGGCCGACCCATGGATAGTCCGACTAGGAACCCAAATGGGTTCCAATCTCAAACACGCTTTACTACTAGAATCATCTTCAAAACCCTTAACCAAAAACACAAACAACAACAACAATAAACCGGACATTATCGGAATCTTGTCGTTCGAGGTTGCCAACGTCATGTCAAAAACCGTTCACCTCCACAAATCCTTAACCAATTCCGAGATCCAAAGGTTAAAAAACGAAACCCTCAAATCCTACGGCATCAAAACCCTAATTTCATCCGACGAAACGTATCTGCTCGATCTCGCGCTTTCGGAGAAGCTCGATGACTTGAATTTCATTGCCGGAGTGGTTTCGAGGCTCGGGCGGAAGTGTACGGTGCCTCAGCTGGTTGGGTTTCAGCATGTGTATGGGGATATTGTGTCTGGAGTGATTAACATTGGGGAACTGGGGTTTTTGGTGAAGGATATGGAGGCGATGGTAAGGCGAATGGAGCGGTATGTTAATTCGACTGCGAGGCTTTACGCGGAAATGGAGGTTTTGAATGAGTTGGAGGTTGCGAAGAGTAAGTTCGAGCAGAACCAGCACGAGGAAAGCCGGAAGGCGTTTGAGCAGAAGGTGATGTGGCAGAAGCAGGATGTTAGGCAGTTAAAGGATGTGTCTTTGTGGAATCAGACTTATGATAAGATAGTGGAGATGCTTGCGAGAACGGTGTGTACGCTTTACGCGCGTATTTGTGTAGTTTTCGATGATACTATTTCGAGAAGAGAGATGTTTTCCAGTAGTTCTGGTTCAGGTTCGGTTTCAGGTGCGAATTTACGTTCTTGTAGTGGTTTATCGCAAGTTTCAGGTCAGATTGATACGCGTAGTGTGAAATCTTTAGGTGGCTTTAGTAACTCGGGTATTGAGAAGCGGGTGGGTAGGGTTAGGGGTCAACCTGGATCAAGAAAAGCGGAAATGTCTCTGTTTAAAGCGGAGGATTTTAACTTTGCTTGCGGGTTGGGACCGGGGAGATTGTTTATGGAATGTTTAAATCGAAGCAGTCCGGTTTCAAAGTCTGATGAGTTTGATGACGGTTCTGTTCAAAAACGTGATGATCGAAGCAGCCAGATTTCAGGTTCTTGTAGTGTTTCGAGTAGTGTAAGAAAAGATATTAATAATCACACGGGTTTTCAATGTCGGATACCGATGATTGGGGAACGAAGACGATTAAAGACTAGTGTTAAAACCGCTCCGAAGAACAGGTTAACGGTGCAAGCTTCTCAAAACACGATTGGAGGGTCTGCTTTAGCTTTGCATTATGCTAATGTTATTATTGTGATTGAGAAATTACTTCAATACCCTCATTTAGTTGGTGAAGAGGCTCGAGATGATTTATACCAAATGCTACCAACGAGCTTGCGATTGGCGTTAAAGATGAGTTTAAAGTCGTATGTTAAAGATTTAGCAATTTACGACGCGCCTCTCGCGCATGACTGGAAAGATAGGCTTGACGAGATTCTTTCTTGGCTTGCACCGTTGGCACACAACATGATGAGGTGGCAAAACGAGAGAAACTTTGAGCAACAACAAATTGTTTCAAGAACCAATGTGCTTCTGTTACAAACGTTGTATTTTGCAGATAGAACAAAGACAGAAACCGCCATTTGTGAGCTCCTTGTCGGATTGAATTACATATGTCGTTATGAGCATCAACAAAACGTGTTATTGGATTGTGCAAGCAGTTTTGATTTTGAAGACTGCATTGATTGGCAAACTCAGTATTGAGCTTCATGGTGATCAAGACATTTGCGTCTGTGAGTTTTTCTTTTAATGTGTCGTTTGATACGATTAGTCCAACGTGATGTGAATATGATAGATTTTGGCTTATTAGTGATTTATAATCATTGTATGGATGAGTTGTTTTATGTACTTTGTTGTTGTCTTTGAAGTACATAAATTAACTTGATAAACAATGTATAATGGACTTTGGAGGTCAAACTTGTTATGTGCCACTTTGACTTTGGTCAATGATTAAATGATTTTCTTTTTGTACATTTCTTTCATGTTTTACTTATTATGTTATAGTACTATCTAAGAACATGTTATCATTAAAAGTGTGCATTGTATTGTATCATTCTGATACTTGAATGTCTCTAGCATGCTATCTCTGCATCATAGATGTGCTAACTGGACCATATTCTGTTATATGTACTGCACAAGACACCGATGCACACGACTGGCGGGTGGGTATTCGGTTTGTGGGGACTTCTGAAAAATGGTTCAACTTTTAGTTGCATGTAATCTTGTAGTTGATACTAGTGGTTTAGTTGAAAAGAAAAAGGTTACAAGTAGGTGAAGAAGAAAACAACTTTATTGAACATAACTAGAACCATGGTGAGAATGTGAGATCATATATTCCAAAACTTTTGAGTGGGTCCCATTTATAAATATACAACTAAAGATGGATAAAAAACAAATGGTCCCATTTGAATGTGAAATTTGAGCATTGGATTTTGGAACCATCATGAGAGCATGCAAGTTTCTCAAGCATGCTGCTCAATTTTAATGAGTTTGTTTATGTTTACTTGTGCTATGTATTGTTTTTGATTTGAGATGTATATAATGGTTGTATCTATATATATGTGTGGTAAGGATAAAAGTACCTAGAGATTGAGAGTTTATTTTTATATATCAAACAGTCAACAAGTTGTATTGAAACTTAGATAGTGGGCCAAACACGGATGTATAGAAGAAGTTGAACTAATATGAAAACGTGTCAAACAAATATATTATGGAGTGGGTCAAAAGTCGGCCGCATTTGTGATGGGAGCAGATTGAGACATGAGACTTTGAGAGGTGGTGCAGTCTTTTATGAAATACATGTGCATGGTTGTTCGTGACCTATTTGAGATTGATTTGTTAAATGGTTGAATCGTGTCAGGCTCAAGTTTAAATTGGACGAACTCGATGTCTTGTTTTGTATACCGATGCCGAAAAGACGCAATGTTGAAAATGAACAAACAAAACAATAATAAACAAAAAAAGATATAATAGGTCGTAAAATATAACACAATGCCGAACAAAATATAACACAATGTTGCGTAATAAAACACAATATCAAGAAAAGAGACACAATGTAAAGAAAAAAAGACACAATTAATGACGAAAATAAACACAAAACACAACGATATATAAAAAGACACAATGATCTTTTTCACTTAACATTGTGTCTTTTTCGAGGATTTTATTTTTTAAAAACAAGGAAGACGATGGAAACATTTTCGTCTTTTTACATTTTTCATTTTTTATTAACATTTGAGTTATGATTTTTTTTAATTAATTTTTCATTATTTTTTAGGGGTTTTTTTTATGGCTACAGATATCTCATTCTTCTCATTTTTGTTCCCCTTTGTAAAATAACTTATCCATGTGTCGCTACAAACCTTTAATAAAATAATTACTCAAGTTTTAAATATATGTCGCTACAAACGCCTGTGAATCTAGTGCCCGTAAACGTCGCGTGAAAGGGGGGGTGGGGGGTGGGGCTCTTCGCCTGATGACCCTGGTAGACTCGAAAATTTTCCAAGTTTTTTTTATACATATTCAAAAAAAATGTGTGTTCTTGACGTTTAAACCCAATTACCTAATTCTTTTTAAGTCCATTTTATTAAAAATAATGATAAAAATAAAATTTGCACAATCCGATGAGCCCATTAAAAAATTTAATTGGTTATACATAATAAAAAAAACTCTTTTGTTTAAGGGCCAAATTTTTTTCTGCCCTCAGCCTAGAATATTTTGACGATTCTCAAAGACGACCTTGTTGCCGAGTAAAAATTTGCAGTATGAAGGAGAGACTTCTTCGACTCGAAGTCATTTTAGTAGAGGTTGTGTGCATCTCATCCTTTTGGGGCTAAGAGTGTGTTCCTTAGTTTTTTTATGGAGAGAAAAGAAAAGAAATATAAAAGTTGAGTGTTCCCTAGTTTCATTTAAGAGATGAAAGGAAAGGAAAGAAAGTGTTTTAAAGAGTAAATTGAAGAGGATATGTTTCTTTCCAATTTGGAAGGAAATGGAAGGAAAGAAAGTAAAAGGTAAAGAAAGAAAGGAAATGAAAAGAAAAAATTCCTTTCCTTTCTTTTCTTTTCCTTTCTTGCGCTTAATGAACTTGGGAACACAGCGCAAGAGTAAGCCATGAACTCAAGAAACCCATTATACGGTACATGGTTGGGACTCCGTGTAGACTTGACAATCACTAAAGGACTTATTAATTACTTGTGAGCGTTGATTATGAGGCATGCAATTTATTTAGTTGTGACGAGTAAATGATTAGTGAACCTACTCGTTACGGTTAGTTTAAGGACACGTGACAAATTTTAATTGGGTCTACAAACTACTTGTGTATTATCATAATATACTCGTCACGACTAGTATATAATACCTATTACTGGAATTTCTTGCAAGTGACACCTAAAACTTGAAATGGGTTTTCGTAAACACTTATTTTAGAACTGGTTAATTTTTTTAAATGAACTCTTTTGAGTCTTTTGTTGTTGCAAGATATATCTTGGCTGGGCTTTAGGTCGGCCCATCACACAATTTGGGCTGGAATTGATGATTGCAGGTAGGGTTGGGCTTAGGCCGCACTTTTCTTTTTCGAAAAAAATTTCAAATCTGTCACAACTCACAACTCATACGTACACATTTACACTTGTTTATAGATAGATACAACTACACAACAATTCTACCTAATAGAAACAAACTCCATAATAATTGAATTACAAAACATATTTTATTTCTATACGTTCAATCCAAATCCACTTGAGATAATGTCATCATGGGTCATGACTACGAAATACAATTTTCTTTGCTATAATGTATTTTCTTAAATGTATGAAATAACACAACCCGAAAATGACACAAACATACATTCATGTAAACATGTTGGAACCAAACACGTACATGGTATATATAAGACTACATTAGCCTAAAGACAGACTTGGCATGACAATCTGAATAATATAAAATTTTAGTTTAGTAAAACAAAATAATAAGAAATCTGACCAAATAATAAAAGATTTACACTTTTGACAGTATAGGAATCCAGATGATAGAGAGGTTGTTCCTGCCCTCGACTCACAACCATTCTTACAGTATAGGAATCCGGATTAAGCAATAAAGCTACGAGAATAAAAGTAAACAATCAGAATTTGGGGATGACAACAGACAGGGTATTGGTAATTCCATGCCCATATCCGTTTGTAAAACTGTATCCCATACCCAGCCCATTACCCGTCGGGTATCGGGCATACCCGCGGGTATCGGGTATACCCGTTGGGACTTTCAAGTACATTTTTTTTAATCATTATAATTATTTTATACATTTTATTCATACAACAATTGTTACAAATTTAAATAAATGCACCACGTATATAGAAGCGTGACAATAAATAAATAATATCATTATAATTTTTTATATATATGTTTCACAACCTATGAAATACAAAGAATTTTTCTGGCACATGGTTAAGGTAAACGGGTATGTGTTTTTGGGTAATAGGGTCGGGTGTCATCTAATCCCATACCTGACCCGTACCATTTGTTTCGGGTATACCCGTCAGGCTCGGGCTTTTTTACTATCCCTACCAGAAGTACTAATGATGATATTGATTGTTTTAAACTACCACTAACATTTAAATATTTAATGGTGAGAAAACTATAAGAGCTACTACATATGAAAAACGAAGTGACAAGAAAAATAATCTATGGTGGTCTCTTACTCTCTTATACACACCCCTAAAAGGTATATAAGCCAAGACCACACTAAGGCTAAGGCTAAGGCAAACAAAACTCTAACGATCATGTCTCTCTATCATGTTCGATTAATTGGCCAATAACCACTTTCTTTCTACTATGAATTATTTACCACCAATGCTTGCAGGTAATTTTTTTTCTCCGATATTGCATTGCAAAGATTACACTTAACCGTGAATGCTTGAATTGAACAAAGCTTGACCTTTCTAAAATTGGTGAAACAAATACATAAAAGTGATAAAACCTTGACGATTGACATTACTTAGTGTTTTAGTCAGCTTGGGCTGCTTTGTTGTTAATCTAAGTTAGCACATGGTTATTGTCTCTTTGGCAATAATACAATCACTTCACACTCTGTACCACTTTAGAGATTTTGTCCAACTTGACTTGATAGATATTAATACATGTATGTTTAGACAAGAAGGCCAATCCCCCAAACCGTCCTCACCCGACACCCAACTAGCTCGGCCCAGCCCGTTTTACCAGGCTTACGTTTAACCAATATACGAACGGAAACTATAAAACCAATCAAAACTTGATTATTTTGTCTTCAAACTTAGAATATAAACAACTTCTTAAATTTTGGTTACAATAAATTTTGTGGTAAAATACCTAAGACTTGTCAACAAATGAAAGCAAAGATGTAAAAGCCAGCATCCAATGAAAATGACAAGACTAGGTAATTATATTATATAATTATTAAAGTAAACCTTAAATCAAGAAATAGACCAATGAGGAATTTGGGTCCCAGGTGGCCTTTAAAACTGAAACACATATAAGTTGTCTTTTAACTAAAACCAAATTCATGCATGCTTCTCTTCTCTTTCCTTTCATCAATATTATTGTCAAACCAGACATGTTATCTCCATTGATAATAGGCTCTTTTAGTACAAACACTTCATGACACCATGTGACTGTCACGTGTCATTTTCTAAAGATTGATTAAAGAAATTTGTTTTTACACGGCATGCCATTATTATTCTTAAACATTACGTGTAAGTAACTTTAAAAAAAATAAAACTTGAACAAAAACAAATTATGTGCAAGTGAATTTAAGATTTGAATCGAATCGAATTCCAAGTATAAATTCGGTTTTGAATCAAATCAGGTATAAATTACAAGTATTTTAGTTATTTTCTCTCTAGTTCGTATTGATTCAAATTCGATTTCTTAATTCTAATTCGTTTTCATTTCCGAAAGAACTCAAAGTTAAATTATATGAAAACCGATACGAAGAACTAACAGAGCGCAATATCAATGGGAGAAGGGAGATGACATGTATAAATAACAATCATTTAACAAAAGATAAATCTTGCATACTCAAAATTATTAATCTATAAAGATTTCCTCAAATAGAGCTTCATATAGAATATCATATCCTTCTTTTACTCCATCTTTACACTATACGTATATTATAATAATTCTACCAATATCCAAAACATCCTCTATTTCAGTTAGATATGTTAGTTTATTAATCAACCATCAACCACCTTTGACCACCTTCTTCGATCACATTTTGACTTTGACTTTGACTTCATCAGACCTTACTGGCTTGAATCAACACCCTCCTTAACTCATCAGCAATAGCCTTCAAAAGAACCGGTTTTTGAATAACCCCATTAATCCCAAACTGTATGCATCTTTCCCACAAATCTTCATTGGCACTAGCGGTTGAAGCAATAATCAAAGGCCAGTTTCGGCTTCTAAACTTTCTTAACCGAGATGCAACTTCAAACCCATCTAAATCGGGCATTTGTAAATCCAGTATCAAGATTTGGTAAGCCGATACAGGTGGCGTGAGAGCCGTGAGACAATCATAACCCGAGGTCACGGTCATAACCACACAGCCCAATTTCTCAAGCAGCTTACGGGTCACGGCCCGATTAGTGTCGTCTTCATCAGCTAAAAGAACGTGAAGGCCTCTAAAGATTGAGTTTGATTGCGGGTTGTGATCTGATGAGTCACTCATTTCGGATAACCCGATCATGATTGAAGGCCGAAGTTGAAACCCGAGAACAAATGACATGCTTTGATCAAACTCTACTGGATTCGGGATCACCCGAATGCTTCCTTGCATCATCTGCCCAAAAACCGACATTCATTTTAAATCATATTAGCCAAGAATATTAATAATAACAGACTATTAACCTTAAGTGCTTTTGACCCACAAGTAAACGGGTCAATACTTCCAGCAAATAAAACTACAAAGACCAAGCAACAAATTTTCTTAATAATAATTCAGACAATTGATTTGAAATACTAACCTGAACCAATTTTCTGCACATACTAAAGCTCAAACTCTCCTCAGCTACCAATCTCCGGATTCTCTGATCACTTGAAGACGGTTTAACCACAGAAAACGCATCATTTAACCCAATTTCAAACTTAACACTAACAAAACCATCACTAGAATTCGATCTCCAAGAACGCCATTGTTGATCACTTCTCCCAATGCTTCCACTTTCTCTAGAAACCCTAAAACTTAAGTACCCACCCCCATTACCCCAACTCAAAAGATTCCCAATCATATGCAAGATAACCTGTAAAACCCTTCTTTCATCCCCCATTACATTATTTGGTAGGTATTTATCAATATTCATGTCAAAGTCGTAACCTTTATTAACACACAAACACTTTGCAAGACACACAGCTTCTTTAATCATACCATGAAGCTGAAAAGATCTCATTTCCAGCGTAAACTTGCCATTATCTTTAGTATAATCATCCATTACATCATTAATCAGCATTGAAAGCACACTGCTTGTTTTGACCATTGTGTCAACAAGAATCCTTTGTTGACTTTTTAAACTCTCGTCTTGTAAAATTGAAAGCAAACCCATGATTGAATGCATAGGTTTTCTTAAACCCTTGCTCATAACTGCTTGAAACGAGGCTCTAGCTTGACTAGCCCTCATTGCTTCTTGTTTAGCTTCCTGTAAAGCTTGGTTTTGAGCCACTAATTTGTCTCTCATGAGTCTAGATTCTTCTAGAACTGCAGCGTGCGAGAGCGCAACGGCTACTTGGTCAGCAACTACTTTGACTATTTCAAGTTCTGAATTCGTCCAAGACCGAAAATTAGCACCCGGTAGGACCAAAACTAATATTGCATAACAAGCTTGAATCATTTCAGGGGTCCCACCTTTAAAGTCAGCAACTCGAAGCATTGGCATACGGATTGCAGCCACGGCTCCCGGTTGAATCGACCCGCCACTGCTTAAGTCGGCTAATCTTGACTCAGGTTCTAATAACTTCACCACTTCACTTCTTTTGATGTCCTGGACATCAGAATCATTGATTGGGATGCAAAACTGATCAACGGCTGAAGAATCGCCTCCTTTTAATTGATGAGTGAGATTCATCACCGTTTTAGCCTCGTCTGGCATCCAAATCGCACAGTTTTGTAAATCTAACGTCTCGGATAGTTTATCAAGAGTCGTGTAAAGAATCTTGTGGCGGTCAAGAGACTTTCTTATTTCTTGTGTGAGCATACGAACATGCCACCCGGCTTCCTTCTGTTTCTTGATCATTCCCATTTCTCTACCGAGATCCCAAAACTTCTTTTTCAGCATAAATTCTCTAACTTTAACTTTCAACAGCAACGGGATGAGAGTGATTAATGTAATAGCGGTTGCAAACGAAACTAACGCGGTTAAGAATTTAAAAACAGTGAGTGCAAGCATTAGATGAAAGGGGTGGGCATCGTATGTCCAACCGTTGAGTAAATGCGTCATTCCACATAAGACAATAAAGAGAATGAATTGAACAAGTACCCATTTGAAAGGGACATTTGAACAACTAACAAAGTAAAGAAGTTCAATCGGGATCGAGAAATAAGCCACTGCTATCAAGAAATCACTCACTTTTTGTGTTTCCATTATGTTCCGGTACCCGAAGAAGCCTTCAGCCTCACAGTTACACCCCGAGAACCCATTATCAGACGCTGAAACACAGATCAAGAACAAGAAAACAACCCCGAAAGCACAAGTTTTCGACATCTGATTCATCCGCAAATGAACAACTTTCTCAACCCTTTTATTGCATAATTTGATCAAATTAGAGAGAACCCTTAACTTCTCTTGAACTTAAAACCCTGAATACAAAACACAAAAAAAAGTTAATCTGAAATGAAAAGTCTTTGAGGAATTACGTCGAACAGTTGGTGTGCAAGATTTAATCTGAATTGGTAACATGTATATAAAACAAAACAGTTGCTTAAATTAAACCCAAACCCAAACCCCCCGTACACATAATCCGATGAAAAAATTTAACAAAATCAAGAATCCCAAACTTCGAAGCAAATTGAACACAAAAAACGAGAAAATACTGAAAACCCAACAAACAACCGATTGGAATTGAAGCAAAAAAGAATGAAAAATGCAGTAGGTATAAAGTGAGTCGTACCATAACCCAATTGAGTTGATTACTTTGAATTGAAGGCTGCTGAAAACTAGATACATGAACCTTACTATCCACTTTCAAAACTGAAGGTTGGTTCGTAGGAGGGAAATGGACGATCAAACAGACGCCTTTTTCGTTAGATTTGTCCGCGCCCTTGTTCTTTTTGTTAACCAGAAACAATGAGAAATATATGTAATAAAACGTCGGTTTCGTATGCATTTCTCTCGAATTTACGGGTACGAGTCTCATCAAATTCTGATATTACTTAAACAAGTCATAAAACCTTATTAAATTAAAAATTAATCTCATTTAATATTGATATAAAAGTCATATAAAATAGGGATATACTAAAATTATATCTGGTTTCTTTAAATAAAAGATATATATTATTTATAATTAAAAAACAACTTTATTGTAAAAAAAAATAAGTGGGGCATGTGTCTCAAATCCAAATAGCTTTTAAGCCGGATTATAATATCTCATTTATTTGTGAAACTCTTTTTTAATCAAATATTAAGTATATTATTAACTTATATACAATTAATAAATTAAAATCCAAAAAACATATAAATATTATAAACGAATACTTTAAAAACTACGGGGGATAAAAGCTAATATATATAATAATGGGAAACATAAAGACGGCTTTTACGTTATATAAGTACACTTTTCTTAGTATAGGTGTTTACGGTGCGGTATTAACTATTTTAGAAAATTCTGGGTTGAAACTTAACTATGGTTTTAAACTATGATAGGTGGAACCGGTTAGTTAGATGAGTCGGTTTTAACTGTTTAACTGTTAGATCATATAATGATAAATAATCCATTGTCTATTTTAGAAACAGAGGACGACCGAAATTGACTTGGGATGAGAGGATTAGACATGATTTGATAGACCTAAACCTCTCCGAGGACATGGTTGAGGATAGGAATTCGTGGAGAAGTAGAATTAAGGTTAAGGATTTTTAGAGAGATTTCAATACCTTACGGCTTAGACTTAACTTATTTAGGTCACATACCATAATGGTATTTCCCTTACATATATTATTATTATTATTATAATTATTATTAGTTTTTATATAGCTGTTAAACTGTGATCTTATTATTAATATTATTATAATTAGTAGTAGTTTTTATATAACTGTTAAACTTTGATTTCCTTTATTTTGCTTCATACACATGTACTTAGAGCCGAGGGTCTCTCTGGAAGCCACCTCTTTATTCCTTTGGATAGAGGTACGGTGTGCCTACATCCCACCCTCCCCAGACCCTACTTATAGCTTTGCTGTCGGTGGGATTGTACTGGGCATGATTAATTGATTGATATTGATTGTCTATACAGTTCAACATATATATTCTTATTAGGATGAGTCTATAGACTCATCATAGGTTTCTACTTTCTAGGGCTTCTATCACAATCTTTATATATTGTATGGAAACGCTAATTAATAAACAATGGAGTATTTATCATTATGTAAGAATTATGGATAGGTTTGACGGTTTTTACTATATTTCTATTTATCAAAATGTTGATTTTGTTATAGTTAATATAAAATTGAAACTAAAATAATTTTTTTTCAAAAAACAGGCACTCGAAGAGTCGACGACGTATTTATGACTTTGAAAGTCCTTGCACGATTTAGAAAAACACAACAAAATCAGTCAACAAAGATTTATTATATTAAAGTTTATATGCTTGTTTAGAATACATGTTCTTATGAAAAATAATCAAAATTATTACCCCTTAAACTCGTTAATATAGTGTTGTGTAATTTTGGTGTACAAAACAATTGAACACTTCAATAAATTTTGATTTAAGAGGTAGCGGGTCATTATTTTAAATACCTTTATAAGTATAACAATGTTGGCAAATGTAAGGATCTTTATACAGCAAAAATGGGTTAATATATATATTTTCGTGTTTTTTAAACACGTTTTGAGAAAACTGTGTTGGTTTTTTTTTTAAGAAAAATGAGAAAATATGTTGATATTTTATGACATGAACCCTTTTTACTAAAAGTTTAACATAATAATCAGGTTTATAATTATGATACATATAAATAACTACATATTTAAAAACAAAAAAATATATATAAATAATAAAAATTAAATGGTTGGTTTTATTTACACGTTCTACTACAAGTTCAAACCAGACTAAATCATTAAACAGTCAAAACCGAACCGTAAACTAAATCATTTGAATCTCAACCAGTCAATTTGCTTCGGTTTGAATTGTTCATTTTCAACATTTTAAATACACCCTAGAATCAATAATACTAGTAATAAACTAATAATAACCAGCATAAGTCTTAAAGTTTGGACTGTATGAAATTAACGAGCTGGGATAGTTTTTAAACCCAACTTTGTTAGATGTCAAATTCCTCTTTCTATAAAAGTTGGTGTAAAAAACACGGGTTTAATATGGGTTAATACACGATCAAAAGGGTGTTTTTTTTATAACTTTTGAGCATTCAAAAGTACTTACATTAGATAATTAACAATTTAAAACAATTTGTTGTCAAATCTTTGTATTTATTCCTACCGGCTTTTGCTAATAATTCAATCAACTCGGCGATATTTTCTAGACATATAACATTAAAAAAAATTAAATTTTGTTTTAAAATTAAAACTTTATTGACCAGAGTGTGATGGCTTACTTTTTACCTATAACGCAAGCCGAAATTGAACCAAAATGTTTGATTATCGAAAAATGTTAATAGATCCGTTCTTTTAGCATTTCGCTTTCGCCTCAATTATGAATCGGTTTCGATTAACACTGCATTTTCGTTAAGTTTTTTATTTAAGGGATTGGAAAAAAAAAAGCTAAGAAAATTTTTCTTTTTCTATTCTTGAGTTTTTCCATTAAAATAAAAGAAAAAGAATAGAAGGAAAAATTAAGTCTTTTTTTCCTTCAAAACTTTCCTGTCAAATATGGCTGGATTGTGAAGGAAAGTTTATATTCCATTACCATATTACCAATTTACCCTATGTTAATTCTCTTTTTCATGTTGCTATGAGTACATAATTGTAAAACTACAATTTTTTTTCCTATCTTTTCCTTCCAATTTAACTCAAGAATGTAATAAACACTTTCGTTTCTTTTCTTTTATTTTAACTCAAGAATGCAGTGTAAGATTAACCTAGGAGGGGCTAAAGTTTCATTGACCTTTTTCTTGCTATCGTTTGTGGGATAAAGTATTGACGTTTGGGAATTGTTAAAAGTTTTGTTAAGGATTCAAACCATTTTGTACAAATAATACAAGGGAAAATTCCCGAAATAAGCGTTTATGAAAACGTTTTTCAGGTTTTAGGTGTCATCTGTAAGAATTCCCAAAATAGGTATTATAAACTAGTCGTGATGAGTCGTTTATGATTACACACGAGTAGTTTGTAGTTAAAACTTGTCATGTGCCCATAAACTAACCGTAACGTGCAGGTTCACTAATCAGTATCTCGTCACGACTAGAAAAGTTACATGTCTCGTAATCAACGCCCACGAGTAATTCATAAGTCCTTTAGTCGCGACAACTAGTTTACCTGGTTTACATTCCCTACACGAGTAGTTTATTAGTAGTTAAGTCGTCGCGACTAGTTTAACCTTACAATCTACTCGTCGCGACTAAAGAACTTATGAATTACTCGTGGGCGTTGATTACAAGACATATAACTTATTTAGTCCTGACGAGTAAACGGTTAGTAAATCTGCTCGTTACGGTTGGTTTAAAGCCACATGTCAAGTTTTAATTGATTATACAAACTAATCGTCATGACTAGATTATAATACATATTTTGAGAATTTCTTACAAATGACACCTAAAACCTGAAAAACGTTTTCATAAACGTTTATTTTAGGAATTTTCCCATAATACAATCACTACACACACAAGTAAATAAACGAGAAAAAATTAAACTGATAGCTACACAAGTCAAGGTATAACGAAAACATCGTTGACTGCTTGATGCCACTTGGAAATCGGAAAGAGGGAACAGTGAAATTTTACCCTCATTTGTCTAATATACAATTAGGATTTAGAGACGAAACCTTAAATCAGGGGTATATTTGTAGTATCCCAAAAACATATACACGCATATGGGAGATTTCTATGCAAAACACTAATATATATTGCTAGAACAAGAAAACTTCATAAATGAGTTCATTATGCAAAACACTCCTCCATATTTTGATATTTCTTGTTCATTTTTGAATAACTGAAAACCAAATCTATTATATGTAGAATACAATGAAAAAGATAATGATAAAGCTAGCTATGTAAAGATAAGCTTGCTCAAATTATGGCATGAGAAACGTTAATAGATATCCAAATAACAGAACAAAAGACAGAATAATGTCTAACAAACAAACTTAAAGATAAATGATAAATCAAATAATAATAACTATAGTTGATACCAAACTAGATTAACTTGCCCCCTTGAGTTGGACGCTCAGAGCAACGTGTAGCTTGAAACGAATGGTGGCAAAACAAGCATATGAGAAACCATGGTCCTAATTTTCATTACTTTAATAATTCATTATGTATTCTCTATAGGAGCATTAAAACTCTTATTCAGAAGAACTGTGAAAATGCGTTTTTGAATGACTTTTTTTCCGTACTGAATAACTAAAAATCAGACTTGTTTATATAGAAAGATTAGAATAAAAAAATAATGAAAAACTAACCAACTAATAATAAAGTTATTAAACAAAGATATGATAAAATATCAAAAACTATCATAATATAAAATGAATAATGATAAAAAAACAAACAAATATTGATACATCAAATAATAATAACTATGATATATAATAAATTCAGTAAACTGCTGGTAAAAATATATAAAATAAATAAACACTCGGTAAACAGACTTTTTTCTAGAACTTGTATATGGGAGTTGGTTGTTGCTTTATGTTGTAATTAGGTGATCCTATAATTTTTTTAGAACTTTTTTTGTATTCTTATAATTTGTTATTGGGTTATTTTGGATTGCAAGTTCTAAACGCAATTTTCTTTTCTAGGTAACTAGTACAGTTGTGTAGAGGTAGGGTATGAAACCTACTATTCGACTAAGTATAACACTAAAGGCATTTGCTGGGCGGAACACTAGGCGCCAGGAAGTTACTAACGCCGGGCGTAGTGCATGGCGCGAAGAGTGTAGCCAAATATAACTTTTACCTCGGGAATGGTAGTGCAAATGTCCCACCAGCATGGGACAAAAGGATGGTAACCCACATAGGGATAAACACCAGACCAATGGGGATTAGACAACACATAAAGGACGGTACAAACAGTACGACCACGTTCCTGTCAAAAGACCATGATACCCACCAACTTCCACCAACTACCATGACCACACGAGTGAGGAATATTATTGGTGGAAAACCTGACAAGGTGGTTGGTCTCACTCTCCTTCGGCTATAAATACCAATGAACCTCCAAATGGTAAATGATATACTTTCTCCTACTATCACCATCAAATTATACTCTCTCATACTATCAAGTACTGATTCTCACGCCGGAGGGTGGTTACGAGAGAATCCCCCCCCCCCCCTTCCCAATTCCTCGTAACGAGCTCACGATGTTCTGTTTTGCAGGTTACACTTGTCTGCGTCAAGGAGGTTTTATAACCCATCGTGTAGAATACTTAACCATTACCCTCGGACTAACGTGTTAGACCTTGAGGGGTGGATTCGTGTTTCTTCAAGTTGAGAGTTGGTGGTTCTTGCTTTGGTTGGTGTCCGATGATAAAATGAACTTTATTTTTATCATTTATTATTATTTTTTTTAAACATTGTTTGAAACTACAAAATTTCCAAATGATATTTACTGAACGGCGACTACCTTTAGCATGATTGGGTGGTCGCATTGCAGCTTGTGACCGACCCTGGTTTGGAACCCCCAGAGAGTTACTCCAGAAGCGCATAACCCTTTGTGGACCCCCGCGTCCTCAAAAGAATCTTCTTCTTTGATGCCACTTGACACCAGTTGTGACGTAACAGGAATCGAAACCCTCTAACATAACACGGACAGGATAAAACACCTGTGTGGATCGGATTCGAACTGACGATCTCCCAAAGGAAGCCTAGTTCTTATTTTCGTTGTTATAAGGGGAAGATGGCTACTCATGGATATCACTCATACGCAGATCAATTTTGCACTGTCACCTCATTTCTACCCTCAAGTACTCACAAACCATAAAATCATAGCCATAACGTACTCACAAGTACCATAAAACTTGTTAATTTTTTTTTAGTTTAAGTTAAATTAAACACAAAATAAACATATGTTGGTTAAATGGTAAATATTTATTACATGGGTTTAAAGCCATACATATCTACATAGGTGACTACGGTATTACCACATAGATTCGAAGTTTGCCGTGGAATGCTCTGTCGCCCCTAACCAAAGTTCATACAACAAGCATTAACTCCTAATTAGTTAATTATAATAGATAAACACGTCTTTCAAAAATATCTAAAACGGGAATTTCATAGCTTGGGTTGCATCAACACAATCGGGACACACTTTTGAGTTTTGATTCTGACGTCTCCTACTCTCCCATAACACTCTCATTAAACTACTTTTCAATTTTTTACTTGTTTCTCTTTATTACTTTCTTTTTTAATTATCGCTTTAACAAATCTACAACTTTTCGATCCGATTAATACCTTTCCTAGAAAGTAACAATTATAACAATAACTACTAAACATACCTCTACGTTGAGGCGGAGCTTAAATCGAACAAAAAAAAACTATTAAAACGAATACTAATACATAGCCCGATAACACTGACGCATGTATATATGTTTTAAAATATATTGACACGTGTTTTACATTAATAACCTTGAAAAACAAATAGCTATAAAGTATGTTGTCCCCTGGTAATTAATAAAAACGAGTCCAATTACAATTCAAAGCTTATTTACCTCAATGAACTCTGATTTATCCAGTTCCATCATCAAATACAACACATTCTTGGCTCCTATCAAGATGAAAATACTTAAATTAAAATCACGTTAACAGAATTGAAATTATCTTTAGAACAATCACATACCAACTCAAATAATCCAAAGTGAGTTTTTTACAAAACCCAACCCGATAAAACCATCTCCATATAAACAACCATACACCGAAAAATTATGACCCTAGCAAACAAAAAAAAATCTAGGTCTAGCAAATAGCAATTTCTGTAATTTATACTTGTATAGTTGTATGTTTTGTTGTAATCTTGTATATGCCATGAGCATTAACTCTTACATAATATCATGATATCCCATTGAAAACCAAGTCTTGAACTTAATGATTGTATATATTATTTTCATTCAAAGGTTCAACAATGTTAGGTTGGTTCTATATTTTCCACTTGGTAATAAGTGTGAGATATGTGGTACCAAACATGATTTAAGTTATTTATGGTAGCTTGATTTTTTGTTTTTCATCTTAAATAACTGGTCCACTTTTGTTGGTTGTCCTATGTAAAATAAAATTATAATTTATATCAGGAATAGGAAAGTTTTTTAACTATAACCAAAAATATATTACGAATAGAGGATCATAGCAACGTAAAAGTTAAAAATAATATATTGAACAAAGTAAATAACTTCACATTACTTTTATAAAATACGAATATTCAATTCTAACCTACAATCATTCATTTAATAACTGACGGTTATGCCACTTAGCTGCAAGATATTCACTCTTTTAAAATATAACGCTAATTGTCTTAGAGCACTCACAATAGCTTACACATAACCATTCCCCGTCTATAAATTTTAAGAAAAATATGAAAAAAATATATGTTTTCTAACTTCTAATCTACATCGGATATCCCATCTCCATGCCCCTTTTAAACTTTTAGGAGAAACTATAATACTCTCCCAGATTAATTATTTTTTTTAAAATAGTTTTTTAAGTGTTTGTGAGTAAAAGAAAGCCTTTAATTATTGACATACAACGATCAAATATCTCACTTTGCTCCAATTTAAAGTTAGGATAGAGTTAGATAACACACAAAACTTTAGTACCATTGTTCATTTATGACTATAAACATCAAACAGTTGGTTCAATTGCACTCTAGAGGGATTAAACTTCTAACATTCTATTTTACACTCTCATCACCTTATCACCCCATCAAAATAAGAATTGACACGCAATATTTGAGGCGCGTGCTCTTCGGGAGGAGAACCAACAGCTGGCGGCAGCTGCCGCCGACAAGGAGAAGGCCTTCAAGGCCCTCGAGGTTGAAGTTCAGGCGCGACTCGAGGCCCGCTCCAAGGCTGCCCAAGCTGTGAATGAACAGCTTCGGCTGGCCAGGGAGACTGCGCGAAACGCAACCGAGAGGGCTGCCAAGGCTGAAGCCGTTGCTGAGCCTTTGCGTGTGGAGAATGAGGAGCTGAAAGGCAAATTAGAGGCTCTCCAACGCGCTCATGATGCCTTGGCAATGGAAGATGCCAAGAAACTCCAGGAAATCCTGGACCAGAGGGGGGTGCTTGACCAGACCCAGCGGAAGCTTAAGGGCGTCGAAGAGGCTGCCGCAAAGGAAGTTTTACTTGCCAACCTTAACAAGAGCGAAGCCGAACGCGCCCATAACGAAGCTCAAGCTGCCCTCCAATGGCTTCTTCGAGAAGCGTTGCCTCAGGTATGTTTAGTTTTATCTTCACGCTTTTCTTTTGTAAGAAAAGGTTCTAATACTTGTGTTTTCTATGTAGGTTGTGCGTCGGGTCTTTTCAGAGACCTCTTACGATGATGCTATGACCGCAGCCCTTAACGCTTCTCATGAGGATGGGGAAAAGGCCGGCTTCTTGCTTGGTCTAGGGTTTGTTGAGAAAGGCGTCCCGCCTTCCAACTTCCCTTTGTTCAATGTGGATACCGAAGCCATTTATGACCAAGCATTGAACCAATACGCCGCCTTCCCGCATCCAGTGGTGGAGAAGGTGGACGAAGTAGCTCCTGCTGATGATGGGTTAGCTGTCCTCAAAGCGTTCCTCGAACCACCCCGTTCTGACGGAGCGGGTCCAAGTGGAAGCGTCCCTGAAGCTTGATCCTGAAGATCCCTTCCCATTGCTAAGACTTGTAGTTTTTTTTTTTTTTTTTTTTTTTTTTTTTTTTTTTTTTTCTTTTAGGCGGGTAGTTTCCCGGCCATTCTTGTAATATATTCTTGAAATATTAATCTTTTTGCGTATAAGATTGTTATTTCCTTCTTTGGGTTCCTTGCTTTATAAACTTATGACTTGCATACTTAGTTTAAATTAGCAATTTTCCAAGTGTTTAGAATAAGAACCTTTGAACGTGGTTGATAGTGGGTTAAAGTTTCGCTTCCTCCTTCGTGATTGTGCGGGTGGAACCGTCACTTGCACTTGGTAGGATGGCTAAACTTTAACTTATATCTGACCTGCGTGTAGGTTTTCCTTTTCGAAATTTCTAAGGCATTAAGATAAGTTGACCTTTGAACGTGGTTGATAACAGGAAGTCTTGCTTCCTCTTTCGTGATTGTGCGGGTAGAACCGTCACTTGCACTTAGTAGGATGGCAAAACTTTACCCTTATCTGACCTGCGTGTAGGTTTTTCTTACCTTTTGAGGATAAGTTAACCTTTGAACGTGGTTGATAATAGGTGTGAAGTTTTGCTTCCTCTTTCGTGATTGTGCGGGTAGAACCGTCACTTGCACTTAGTAGGATGGCAAAACTTTACCCTTATCTGACCTGCGTGTAGGTTTTTCTTATCCTTTTGAGGATAAGTTAACCTTTGAACGTGGTTGATAATAGGTGTGAAGTTTTGCTTCCTCTTTCGTGATTATGCGGGTAGAACCGTCACTTGCACTTAGTAGGATGGCAAAACTTTACCCTTATCTGACCTGCGTGTAGGTTTTTCTTACCTTTTGAGGATAAGTTAACCTTTGAACGTGGTTGGTAATAGGTGTGAAGTTTTGCTTCCTCTTTCGTGATTGTGCGGGTAGAACCGTCACTTGCACTTAGTAGGATGGCAAAACTTTACCCTTATCTGACCTGCGTGTAGGTTTTTCTTATCCTTTTGAGGATAAGTTAACCTTTGAACGTGGTTGATAATAGGTGTGAAGTTTTGCTTCCTCTTTCGTGATTGTGCGGGTAGAACCGTCACTTGCACTTAGTAGGATGGCAAAACTTTACCCTTATCTGACCTGCGTGAAGGTTTGTCACGTTGCTGGGTTCGTGCGGGTAGGACCGCCTTCCCATGCAATGACGACGTAATTATGCGGTGAAAACCGGCATATTAGTTCAGAAAAGTATAAATGTAAAATCATCAGCTTCGGTGTTCTTAAAGAGAATCATTTCCATTAGAAGTGGCTCTTGGCCTTTTCTTTACAAATTGGAATTGATTTACATGCAGACTGTGTAAATGAGCTCCCTTCCATGTTGGGATGGGAGTGCCATCGAGCCGATACGCACCTGGTTCGGGATCTCGTTCTTTACGCAGCATGTAGTCTCGATTTTGAAGCTGGAATTGATTCGTGTTTTTCCCAGCTGGGGTTCTATACGCACTCGCCTGCTCAGCCTTTATTACGCCACGAGGTGCGCGAGCGTCCCATCTCTGACAAATGCTTCGACCATATCTTTTACATCTATGCATTCTTCAGTGTTGTGGCCCTTTGTCTTGTGGAAGTCACAGTATTTGCTCCGATCAGCATCGTGACGATGTCGGATTATTGGAGGCTTTGGCCATGGGAGCTCTTCAGTGGCGAATATCTCAGTGACGCTTTTGGTGAGTGGCGTCCATCTGGAGTTCCGGTGCGACTGTACATTATCCCTTCCGTCCAACCGATGTTGCAAGCCGGATGAGGTGTCAAAGTTTACCCTTGACTGCCAAATGCCTAGCTTTCGTTTTTTATTTAGTCGGGCGGTGAGGACGTTGTCTTCTCTCGTCCTCTGGGTGTAGAGGTTTGTGCTCTGTGGGAGATCTCTACCCAGTTGCTTCTCTGTTTCCGCATAGCGTTTTGCTGCTGTCATGATGCCATCCCATGTGGATGGCATGCCATCTTTACCCGTTAGGGTGCGGATGAGCTCTGGGTCATGTGCGCCCTGGATGAAGGCAGCGCGAACGAGATCTTCGCTGATATTGCCCAAACTTAGCTTCTTTGAGTTGAAGCGAGTGATGAAGTTTGGCAGAGATTCATCTTCCTCTCGTATGCATTTGAGGATTGTCCATTGCTCCTCGGTATACTTTCGTTGCTGGCTGAAGTGTTGGCTAAACTTCTGTTGGAAGTCTGCCCAGTCGTAGATGTGGTTGACCGGTAGACGATCGAACCATGCTCTAGCAGCCCCCACCAGCGTCATTTGGAACATGTAACACCACGTGGGTTCCGTCCAATTACTGACGGTTGCCCCCGCTATGAACCTGTTCAAATGATCGTCTGGATCAGATATACCGTCATATGTGCCTATGTTAGGCATTTGTTTGGCACTCTTTGGGGCGATTGCTTCAGCAATGTCCCTTGCAAATTTGGACGTTCCTGCATTTGCAACGTTTGGTCTGAACGTTTTAGAGAAGTCCCGTGGACTTCCACCTGTGCTTTTTGGTTTGAAGGCTTGTCCAAAATGCCTTTTCGGTTGGGATTCCGTTTCCTTACGCTTCCCTTTTGCCCTATGGCGAGGGTTCGCGTCGGAGTCGGATTCCTCCGAGTCATCCTCCCAGTATTCGAATTCGTCGGCCTGTTGCACGGAACGCAAGCGTTCGTCCAACTCAGCCTGGAATTCCTTTTGTCGTGCCTCCGCCCATGCCTTAACTTCATCGAGAGTCTGGCGGGGGAGTCTTCGTTTCTCAAACTGGATATCGGTGGATCCCAATAGGTGATCATTTACTGCACTTGCCCCAGCTTTGGTAAGTGGGGTAGTGTTCGTAAAATTTACTTCACTTGCCCCGGCTTCGGTAGCCGGGGTAGTGTTCGTAAAAACTGTGTTGCCGGTGTTCATCCCAGTAGCTGGGGTTGTGGTTACCGGAATTTCTCTAACCATCTTTGTAGAAGTTTGAAAAAACTGGAGAAAAATAAAGTTCTAGCTTTATGCACGGATGGCGCCAATGAAGAAACACTAACCGAACCCCGGGCAGATTACTGGTAACCTGGGGGTTGGATAGCTGTTTCCCACTAGGGGTTAGACCCTTGGAAGATGGTTCTTCTGATAACCTGCAAAACAGACACCGTGAGCTCGTCACTGAGAAGGGGGGGGGGGGTTCCTCCTTGTGACCACCCTCCGGCGTGAGAATCAGACTAGATTGCTCTTTAAAAATAAAAGTATATTAAGAGATTGCTAGAGCAGATATCAGGTATAATATGATAATAATGTAGTAAGATATGTTGTGTCCAGATGATCATACAATTTGGGGTATTTATAGCCGAAGGTAGGTTTCCAAGGAGGTATGGCCGGCTGCAACAGTGTTCCTGTTCATCAACAGTAGCCTACACACGTGCCATGCTGGTAGTTGGTGGGTAGGCAGCGGCTGATAGTGACCAGGCCTGCTGTATACTATTCCCTTTCCACCAACTGCCGGCTACGCACGTGGTATGACAGTAGTTGGTGAGTAGGCAGCGGCTAATAGTGATACAGTACAGGAGCATGCTGCTCGCCATACTGTATCAGTGAGCTGTCGTATCTCTGATCAGATCTTTCGCCCATACCTCGTCAGGTACAGTAAAAGGTCCTTCAGTATACAGACTGGCTTATTTGGGCGGGAGTATTCCCCCTCCCGCCTCTGTGCGGGATTGCTCCCGGCTTGGCTCATTCCTTCAGGTGACACTGAATGATCGAGAGCTAAGTGCCTTGTGCGTGTAGCCATGCTGCGCGGGTGGCCTTCCCTAATGGCTTGTATCCGAGGCTGCGGGGACAGGCGGAGTCCTTCACCATTGGGAGGCATTTCCTGCGAGACCAGCTTGCGTACTGCGCGTAAGGACGTCACGTCTCTGAGCATGGTTGGTCCTGCGGATCCAGTTGGTCTCTGCGCAGACGTCCCTGTTTAAGGTGAGTCTTGCGGGTCCAACTGGGCTCTGCTGGGACCTACCTCTTCATTATAATTTGTATAACAAAAAGGAATCACATATAGTGGGTACATGACAATATACACGTAAAAGACTACATTCTAAAAAAACAAGGAAGAAGAGTAAATCGCATTTATATCTATTGATTATAAGTAGTAATACATCTTTAATAAAATTTTACAGATAGTAATGTTTACCCGTAGCCGAGCCGAGCCCAGGTTAATCTCGAGCCCAAATCAAATTTCAAATTGATAAAAAAGATTGAGCTCGGCTAATATGGTTTTATTTATAAAATTGGTCAATTTGACACGATCCATTATATTGTTAAAACTCAAAAGAAGAAAGAAGATGACTTCAAGAGAAAATAATAATGAAGAGTTGGATTCAAAAAACTAAAAGTCTTTTATTCGGTTTATAAATCATCAAAAGTTGAGGTTAACTTTTTAAGAAAAAATTCAAGCCACAAACGATTTCAAATTCAGTATCATATTCAAATTCGCAATCATACATATGAAGAACCTAAACACTAATTTGCGCATGTGTTGCACGTGTGTGAATGGCTCAACGTGTGTGCACATGTCTATACTTGTAGAGTTGTAGTTATCTTTTGGTTATATTTCATTTTCAATAACGGTCGATGTCATAGTCTCATTGGGGTGATTCCAGACCTACCAAATATATTAAAAAATTGAACTATTTTCCACATTAAAATTGTTGCTTCAACTTGAATGAAACAATAAGTTTGAATAGGAGGGTAAATGTTTTAACCTGTTCATTAACTATTTTAGACCGAGTTGTTAAAAGCTGGAATTAAGTTGAGTTTAAATTAGCTCAAGCCTAAAAACAAGTTCATTTAATAAACGTGTTCAAAACCGAGCTTTACTTATTGAGCTCGAGTACGCTTACGAGTCTATACAAATCAGTTATTTATATAATTTTACTTAATTTACTA
Source organism: Bidens hawaiensis (assembly GCF_021521415.1). NCBI lineage: Eukaryota > Viridiplantae > Streptophyta > Magnoliopsida > Asterales > Asteraceae > Bidens > Bidens hawaiensis. The sequence goes on along the minus strand of NW_027491121.1, from coordinate 838,306 downwards.
AATATATATTTGTATAATGATAATTATTACTATACATAGAATCATGATAAAGTAATTTAAATGACACATAACGTTAACTATAAAAATATAATACATGTTTATTTTTTTAAAAACTGAGAAAGGCTCCAACCTAAAATTAATAAGGCCTATAGCCCACTCTTTGATTAAGTTTCAAAACTTCTAAATGTTTTCCTTTAGGCGTGTTCGTTTAACAGAATTCGTGGAAATTCGTGGGAATTCAAAGAAATTGTAATTAAAATCCCATGACATGGCGTGTTTGTTTCGTTAGAATTGGAATCTTAATTCCATTTTGGTAAAATGTGTTCGGTTCAAAGAATTGGAATAAGAATTCAATTCCTCCAAATTCCTTTAAATTAAGGAATTCCAAATCTTTCCAAAATGTGAAGGAATTCAAGGTAATTCATTGGAATTTTTCTCGAGTTATTATTGTTTTTTTTATTTTTTAACGAGGACAACGAATAAAATATTTTTAACTTTTTTATTTTTTTTTGTTTTTTATTTATATTTTGAGTTATGAATTATTTGTTATTATTTTTGAATATTTTTTTGAGGGCGCGTTCGTTTCACGGAATGATATGGAATTGGAATTTGCATAGGATTTCGAATTTGAAGGAATTGGATTTCGAATCTAACAAAAATCACAACGCAAAATATAAATAAAAAACAAAAAATCTAAAAAAAACTAAAATGTTTTCGCCGTTATCCTTGTTAAAAAAAACTGATTCTTATTCATTTGTCAAACGAACACATTAAGAATGTAATTAGATTTCAATTCTCCAATTCCAATTCCTATTGAAATGTTCAAATTCCAAATCCTATGCAAATTCCAATTCCATTCTGTAACATCTTGTTTTCTGATTTCAGTTAATAAACGAAATATGAGTTCTTATGAGTTGGGCTAATGTTGGGTAAATGGATATGGGTTATGGATTTGGGGTATGGAAGAAATAAGGAAAGACCATGGGCTTAAGCCCATGATCAATAATTATATAAACCATTAATTACCCATTTAATCTTTCATTTACACATATCCCTTACACCACCAAAACACACATTTAAGCTCTCTCTCTAGTTTCTCTCTCACTCTAGCCGAAATATAGAAGAAGAAACAGATCCCGACCCAAGGTATGATAGTATTTTGTTGTATGAGCTTAAATCCGTTAGTTATGGTCACGAAACGACGAGCCGAAACCGTTAAACCGTTTAAGTCACGAGATCCGGGTGGAATCGGGTATAAACCGAACCTATGATGAGCTTAGGGGTCACCCTAGCTCAGATCTGGATCGAACGGGACGAAAAACGGTGAAAACGAGTTAAAACTCATTTTTCCGACGTGTTCGCGGCTTTCCGGCGGCTTTCCGGCAAAGGCGGTGCCGGAATAGTAGTACGAGGATAAGGAATGTCAGGGAATGTTCTGACATTCCCTGACCTAACCCTAGTTCGCTATGGGGACTTAACGAATTGAAGGTGATTCGTTAGTTGATTCGCATAAAGCAGCACAACGAACTAGCTCTAGTTCGCCTATGATTCGTCTCTGATTCATTAAGGGAAAAGGGTAACGAATTACCCTTGATTCGTTATGATTAGTTCGTTAAAAGAAATAACGAATTAGAAGGTCCGATTCGCTTTTTGGACTGGTTCGCTATATGGACTGATTCGTTAAGGAGTCCAGTTCGTTAAGGGTTCAATTCGTTATAGGAACCAGCTCGCTAGGATAATCCAATTCGCTATGAACCGGTAACGAATTAAAAGTTTAACAGAATGACAGAATGGTCCCTGAACTTAGAAAAGAATGATTTAATTGCAAAGAAGCCCTTGAACATTTTAAGTTAGCAAATTTATAACGATTCAAAACCCTAATGGAAAATGTGTTAAGACAGTTAACCCCAGCCAGGGGCTCTGCCCCTTGGACCCCGCTAGGGGCTGCCGCCCCTAGAACCCCACTGCCAGGGGCGCTGCCCCCTGACCCCCGTTCGTTGAGGGTAATTATTAAACTAGAAAGACGATATGTGTAGTGATAGTTTACTGAAACGTATAATTATTATACAGTTAATCGTGCACAGCTCAAGAAAGAAATAACCGTAAACGGTGAACGCAACCGCATTGAGGTGAGTTTCTAGCCCCACTTCCTTGTTATGTATTCGGGGCTGTGTGCATACTCGATGTGATAGTTAATACACTTACCTTAAGTGGTAAGTGTATGCCTTGTATGATTTATGTATGACGATTGCTTGACGGTGCGTGAACGATCTTCGGATATTGCATGTACCGTCAGGTGGTAGCTAAAGATGTGATTTCCATGTATGATGTAAGATAAGATGCATGTATGAATATATATATATGATGTATGCATAATGTACATATGATATGTTAATGGTACGTGAACGCTCTTCGGAGATTGCACGTATTGTCAGGAAAAGTATTTAAGAACAGGTATAGTATGAAGCTATGGAAGAAAGAGTACCGGACCCTAATAATATCCGAGGATGAAGGGTACCGGACCCTAATAATATCCGAGGATGAAGGGTACCGGACCCTAATAATATCCGAGGATGAAGGGTGACCGGATCCTAATAATATCCGAGGATGAAGGGTACCGGACCCTAATAATATCCGAGGATGAAGGGTGACCGGACCCTAATAATATTCGAGGTATGTAGGGTGAAACGCCCTTTATAATGTATGATTAGATATGAATGTGTATGGACGAATGCTGAACATGATATGCATGTAATGCGTACCTTCGGGCACGTATATGTGTATGAAAAGTAAGTTATGTAATTAACTAGAACTCACTCAGCATAACTGACTTTTAGTATGCACGCAGGCAAATAGGCTGAGGCAGCTCGCGTGACTGAAGACACATGGCATGGAATCGAAGATACTGGCATCTCGGAGAAATGTTGTGATGTTTTAAAGACTATGTTTTGCTTTAATTGACTACGGATGTTTTATAAGACATGATTTGATGGTTATGTAAAATGTTATGGTTGAAGTTTTATTATTCCGCGAAAGTTTTTATCAACTCTAATATTTAGAACTGCGTTTATGAGTAAATCCAACGCACAAAGTAGGGCTACCGGTAACGGGGCCTTACACATTCCATTCCGTGAAACGAACCCGCCTACTCTTTTCTCACTTGTATTGTAAGGCTTGCCATATTAAGTCGATATTCAATAGCTGTAATCTACTATTATAATAAACAAAAACCTATTTGTGCCACTTGGCATCTAATTTTACCATATTTGTGCCACTTGGCAAGTTTTATCTCAATCATTAAAACTTTTATTCTTTATTAAAAAAATAATTAAAATTGTTAAATGGTAATTGAACCTTTATTTAAATATGCTTCTCCTATTATTATGAGTTGATTAATTAGTAATTAGTAATAAATGTCAATAAAAAATGTGTGTTGTTATAAATTGTAATTTTTGAATTTTAAGACTTCAAGAATGAGAGTATCTTCATGGACATGTGTGAGTGCATATTATTCTTTCATGTATAAGAAAATGAAATATTGTGTTTACTTATTATTATCATTGTTATTATTATTAAAATAACAAAATAAAAGAACTTTAGTTTAAAGAATAAATACTCGGTTTTTATCATTTCAACAATTCTATATTCTTTATAAGTAATTCTTAACATAATAAATAAAAATGTAGTGGTGTCAGACTGTCAGCATCTTACTAGATCATCTTATGCCACTTGACACATTTTAAAGTTAAAAAAAAATCTATATTAATCCCATCCCATATTAAGGAAGAAATTAATAAGGAAACCAACTATTAGGCCATTGGGTATACTCTCTAACCCCTCTTAACTTCATATAAACATCATCACTTATTTTCTCTCTTTCACTCCATCTCACCCAAAGTAAATGGTTTAATCCTTTTAACTCCATATCACTCATATTAATTGTTAATTTAATATATTGTTCTTCGCCTTTTAACCCGTTAAAAGCATATAATACATGACCCGTTTTTAACAAATTTAACACAAGTGAGAAGTGGTTTAATCCATTTTTAAAGTGCCACGTAATCTTAATTTATGTTGGGGTTAGAGTATACCCAATGACCTTATAAAATGCTTTTGTCATTAAACTTGTCATTAGCCCTTTCATGATATATCGTGTATGGTTGCTTAGTTTTAAAAGTATTTCATGTTATCCGGACTATAAATGTTGTACAGTTTCATATTCTATATCCGTTGTTAAGAACACAAAGATAAAACGGATGACATGAAATACATGTAGAGACAAACACGGTTATGTTACATATAAAACTATAAATGTTATATACATATAAATATTTAGAGATTTAGGAATATAAAGCTATATATATACATGTATGTATGTATATACACACACCATGTCGTTTAATATGTAATTTATTATACTATAAACTACATATTTATATAAACAATTTAACACATTATTTGTGTTTTACATTGTGTCATCATTAAAATTTATTTATTCTAACCCGTGTTACACACGGGATCCTAACCTAGTTAAGAATAGGCATCTTCGTTTAGCTGCACTATGCCACTGGCCCACTATACAATATATACTCCTACAAGGCTGCAAGGCATGGTTTTCTTAGGATGTCAATCATTTTAGGTTGGTGGATTAACGGGTTGACGACCTATATCTTATTTGTGTCAAAAGTGTCACCTCTAACTTGCAAAGACTTAAAATCAACGGAACTAGCAAGAAGGTAGAGACCCAATGTACATGGAACAAAGAGAAAACAGAGACAAATCGATGCAAAGTCATAGGACAAAACCTTCCGAATGCAGTCTACTGGCTCTGGGAAGATGGACTTTAAATAGATGTTTGGGCCGAATACTTGGGCCAAACCATACATATAAGCTGGACCCTAGGCTGCCAAAGAACTTAAACGGAATTTTGGGCCTAACACTAGGCCATTGAAAAATATCTTTTTGTTCAAACGACTTTTATTAAGCCTATTACTAAATATTTCAAACTTAAATAACTAAAAGAAATACAGAACACATACCTCAACGAGTGGGGTGGTAGCCATTCTCTTTACATTTTCATGAATTTGGACCATTTGGTCATATGTGAATTGTGAAGTATGAACATATATATTGTTACCAAATATCATATGTGCTACTAGCATTTCAATGGTTAAAGTTCAATGAACGAAATGCCTTTAGTTGTTCCATTTATACGTTTAGTATGGATTCATGTATCTGGTAGACTTTGGTGCCACATTATTAGGGGGACACTATAGCTCGTGACTTAAAAGAACTTTTGACTTCACATACAATTTAATAAAATGTTATATATATATATATATATATATATATATATATATATATATAGGTATAACCCAAAGGAAGGGGAGCAATGAATGATGCAGGTACAACACAAAGGAAGCGGAGCAATTGTCAAAATGGTTTGTATGTAATTCAAATATTGTTTAGAAAAGTCAAATTAAAATTGAGTCGTTTTTCTTATGATGTTTATCTTGTGATGATATTTTAAAGATCTGCTTTTATAGAAAACTGTTCTTATTGTTGGTATTAGAGATAACTTGTAAGTACGCGAGTAACTTCATTTCATATAATTTTAATGTAAAATGTGAGTCTATTAATGATATATGCTAACTTTGTTATGTATTCTACTTCACTTAATTATATTTTATATTTTAATTAACTACCCGTGTAACACGGGCCTCAAACGAATATATATATATATATATAAATTTTTAATCAAAATAGTTAAATATCCTTAAACAGACAAACTCCAATAGGTTATAATTTATATTTATATTAGGGTGTTCGGGGCGCCTTCGATTTTGTCAAACTCCATCCACCCCTACTACCGTCGCTATCCTTACTTAACATGTACATGAATATTAATTAACACAAATATAAAAACTTTATTTGGTATTAGAGGCTTTAGAGAATCTTAGTAGATTCTTTATCTCTATAATTATACTAAAAACTATTATATTTTCTCTCTCTTTTTCAATTAAATAATATTTTTATACCTATATCATTACGCTTTTTTTTCATTCACTCACAACCACTTTAAAAGGGGGCAATTTCATATAATGGTAATCAAGTTTCAAAATTGTTCCAATTAGGGCACTTAACTTTAAAAAATGTTTCAACTAAATCACTCAACTTTCATATTTTATAAAATTAAAGGTTTTAACATATTTTTAGCCTTTTTGTTTTATGTTTCACATAGGAAATCTTTGTATCTTTTTTTTATGTTGACGTTGAGTGACGACGCTAATTTTATTTTTTATTTTTGAAATCTAATATAATTAACGTAAAATTTTCTAAATTTAACTACACATATTGCAAATTCTGACCCCCACATCTTATCGTCCATTTCTTTTTTTGACGCACAAAAAAAATCAATGACGCCTAATTTGGGAAAAAAAGTGCATGAGTGACCTAATTAAAACACTTTTGAAACTTGATTACTATTTTATGAGATATTCCCCTTTAAAAACTATTAAAAAATTATAAATGATGAACAATGTTTCTTTCACTTTTTATGATTCATTTTTACATAATATTAAAAATCAACTATTAGTTGTGCTTAAAAATCTAGCCAACTGTTGATTCACATTACTTTCAGGTTTGGAATTAGTAAACCAAACCTTTTAACATTAGAAATCGTTGGCTATCGATCATGGGAAGTACGTAGTGAAAATAACAATCAAACACACACAAACAAAAAGTAAAACAACACGAGATTTACACGATTTGGTTAAGAAGACCTACACCCACAGGCTACAACTAAGGTTTCTTTTATTGTTCAGCCACAATACAAACACTACAGTGCAATAGATAAGTATATATATAGAGACCTAATTAGGTTAAATAACCTAAAGAACAAGAAAACCAAACGAACCTTTCACCCTAAACTAAAATAGGCCCAAATAGCTTTCATCAAACCTATAAAAGAATAACATACCTTACTTCAAAGTGCAATAGATTTTAGACATATTTTATAGGATAAGACACGTGGTGTTGTACATGACCTATGACCAATACCACACACGTCTCCTAAAGGTTGCATCTTGCTCAAAGATCACCATAAAAGGCACTTGCATTTGATTCCAACACACTAGAACTAAAAAATCAACTTTCCAACTCACATTAAGTCATCTATCTATACTACTAAACTAACATAATTTTTATTCATGTCATTCACACAGGCTACAAAGTATACAAATTTTCCATTTTTATAATTTTTCCTTTATAAATGATAAAATGAAAAATAAATCTTAAAGTGCATATAAATCTTAAAAGTGATATAAATCTTAAATTGGTTGACAGGTTGATGGTTTTGGGTTGATGGGTTGATATAATTCTGAAACCCATCAACCCGTCAACCCGTCAACCCGCTTCATACCTAATTTAGTTTGGCATGTGCATATAAATCTTAAAGTGATGACTCCATTCTTTGAATTTGCTTCATACAAAATATCTATTTCCTTTATTTAACCATAATATACATCGGTTTGGTCCTCAAGCTACATGTATGCTCAATTTTCATAAAGAACACTTCGAAATGGGTTAAGAGTTAAGACATACATATGATAGAATTAATACCCATGCATGCAGATTCTCGTTTTTCTTACTCCCGACTTTAAACATTTGTAATTTTCATTACCCAGAATGATTACTCTTGAAACCTTCATTCAAGTTCATCATCCTCTTCATTCTCATTACTCTCACATGAGAACACACACCCAACACCACTTAGACTAACTGAAGTGAGTAAATATGGTATTTAACTATTTAAATGAATATGTTTGATATTAATTTGGAGGGGTATGCATAAAATAGACAATTTTTCTAGGAGTATATGAAATTAACCTTGTAAAGGCTATATCATCGTGTTAATAACTAGATTTACAGGGGTAACGTTAAAAAAGTAATGATCGTATTTTATATAATGTAAACGAAACAAAAAAAGAAACATGATAATCAATAAATTTAAAGATATACGTAATAGATTTCTCCTCTTCGGCATTTTAAAGCTTGAAACTGAGCCATAATATCGTCTTCTGTTTCTTTCAACCGCACAAACTAAAGCATTGTTTAAATACTCTTCACCCATTCGATTGCGTAAATGCGTCTTGATAAGCTTCAGTTTTGAAAAACATATTTCAATTGTTGCGGTTGCAACAAGTAAAACCAATGCTAGATTCAATAACTGATAAACCAAAGGAAAAAAGAACGATTTTTTCCTGTTTCCACCATTAGACGAGTAAGGTCGGATATTCCATTCAGTTTTGCAAACCTATCATCTTCTTTTTCAGAACGATAAAATACCTTAAGATCACCCAAAAGACACCCTCTTTCGGTCTTACTAAAATCATTTGGATACATTTCTAAAATGTCACTATTTTAGATATGTCAAACTTAGAAAACCAATCACACGGAATTAAAGCAGACATATTTTCTATCAAAGTAGTTGTTACATCATCGAATCGATTTCCAAATTCCTAAATTTGCATATCCAAAATTGTATTAAAAATTTTCAACCTCAAAATGATGTCGATTAGTAATGACATTCTTTCGGCTTATTTGATTACCATATCTTTCATTCATATCTAACATCGGAATCTTGTTTCCTTTACAAAATGATGTCACTTTTTCCAACATCGCATCAAACCCGTATCGTCTTAAATCATTCAATGCTCGTTTTGTTCCGTTTTTCAACTTAGCCGCTTCTAATTAATAAGTTTTGACTCTTTTTTTGAAGATGTTTTGAGAGAGTATTTGTGCGCCCTAAAATATATTCCATTAAGTGTATATAAGCATAAATTCAAGTTCTTGAATCAAATGACATTTGCATTATATTTTTGTTGAACACAATCTCCTTCTTCTTTAATGTAACGAAGTACGTCAACAACTTTCGGAAATAATTTGGCCAAACTTATGATTGTTCTATGATGAGAACCCCATCGTATATCTCTAGCTCGTGCAGAGGAAACCTCTTGGTTTAACCCCTTTCACGTCTTATTTTACCTTGAAGAATTTCTTTTTCCACTCTAGCTTTTCTTGCTTTTCGTATCATATCTTTTAGTTTGCAAGAAGCGGAAACTGTATTAACAACCAAGTTTAGGTATTCATAAAATTTTTAACACCGTTATGTTTTCTTGTAACAGCCACAATCACTAACTGAAGTTGATGAGCAAAGCAATGTATGTAATGTGCTGACGAATTATCTCTCAAAAGTAAAGCTTTTAACCCATTAATGTAACACCCCTAAATTCTCGTAAACTGAATGACAAGAGTGTAGAGTTTGTAAATTAATTTCTCAGGGTTCGCTTGAGTGTTCAGGGACCTATGGGCATGTCCAAAAAGTGTTTTATTTTGTTTGGGAGCAAGGAGGATCGAATTACAAAATGCAAGGGCTAGAATGTAACTTTTTGAATGTTATAACCCAACCTCCCCCCCCCCACTTCAACCCTAGTAGCGGCCACAACCCCTATCCCCCCTCAAAAAAAAACCCTTCGTTTTTGATCAAGTTAAATCGATTCCAAGCTCCTAGAGGTCCTTCATGGTGTGTACTACACTCCCATATTCTTTAATTGTATAACCTATGTCGTTACAATGACCAATTAATTCGTTTCTTGAACTAGGGACATATTCGAATTGATATCAACTGACATGCTTCCCGAAGTCATAGTTGGAGTTTTTGGTGTCAAAATATTCCCATGTATTTCTAATATATCATACTAAAATTTCATGACCATTGGAGTTGTTTGACAGGTCAACTGATAGAAAATCAATTTCAAGGGTTCTTGAGTGTTGAAATCGTTAATTGTTGTCATTCAGATATTATTTGAAGGAATTGCCAACCCGATCAGTTTGTGGGCTCTTATGTTAGTGCAAGAACATTAGGTAAATTATTTTTTTGGTTATAGGGGCTGGTTTGGTTGTTGTTTCCTTAATCGGTTTGTAAGAGCGCGTAAAATCGAAAAATTGTCAATTAACGTGGAAAATGATGAGATTTCAAACCCCATCAACTTGGGTGGTTAAATATTTATGGGTAGGCTGTAATAATGTCAAATTTTATCAAAATGGATCTGGTTTGGATGGTGGTTGGTTAATCGGTACGTTAACGCGCGAATTCGACACAATTAACGTAAGAAGGGCATAGTTTGGGAACCATTTGTGGTGATTATATCGGAAGAGGAGTTTTGGGTAATTTAAGGACTTTGGGAGCTTTTGTAGATGAATATGAATATTGGGTGAGGATATGGGTCAATCCAATCCCGTTAGGACGTCTCAAAGAGTAAGCGAGTTGTTGCGGTCTAGTTAGTGATTGTTGTGTGCTTTAACTTGACAGGCTCGTGAATTGTGAGTGAATAGCTAGAGGATCCAGTTGTGATAATTGTGTGATCCATTTTAGGTGAGTTTCATGATGTCCCTTTTTAAATGTTTTACGTTTTGGGCTAGCATACACGCTTTATGACAATTTTACCCTTTTGAACAGTTTGGATGATATTGCATAGTTTATGTTATATTTGCTATCTAGCTTGGAAGTTTATATGTTTATGTTTATTTTATTTGAATGTGTGTGTGTGGCCACCACGTGGATGTTTTTGTTAAGCCGTAAATGGGTCGAATGGATGTTTTAAAATTCCTTAATTTCCTTGTTGGGGGTTAATGTGGATGTGTCCCGAGATATTTTGACTGTCTTTGGGGGCGAAAGGATGTTTACAAATCTCCTAACAGTTTATCTGTCCTTGGGGTGGATGTTTACTCGGGTCCTTGACCTTGTGTTTTGGACTTGAGAGGATGTGACCTGTGTTACGTGCTTAACGGAGGAAAGTTATTCATTTATTTACTTATTTATTATTATGGAAGTCGTATGTTAAATATCTTAGTCGCTCTTTGATAGATTTCATTTAAAAAAACATGAACTCACTCAACTCAAGCTGGCTTTGTGTGTATGTTAGATTGATTTCAGGTTGAGTGTGGATGGAATTACTGCTTGGATGTGCCCAAGACTACAAGAGGCCCCGAGGCAGGTCTAGTCGATGTTCCTTATCATTTTAATAATTAAGAAAATTATAAACTACCTTTTTTGTCACACCCCGGTTTAGGGCCTAGGCGTGTGACTACAAGTTGGTACCTGTTTTGTAAATATATCAGAGTTTGCAGTTTGTTTTAGCGGAAGACTTTGGTTGAATAAAATTTTAATTTATTTGAAAAATTTTCGGATAATAAATACCCGGTGTTTGATTTATAAAGCTTGTTGAAATACTGTTTGCAATATTTTAATAATTAAAAACTGAGCCATCATTACCTTGCGAGCGTCTATCATCATGAATGACTTACTACTTGTACTTATCCGTTTTCCCTGAAATGTGGGGAAAATACGTCAGCTATATGCTGGTGAACACGTATGACTCTATAAAACATTTGAATGACATTACAATACAAATATAGTTTTCTTTACAAGCTAAGCGGGAGCATTTCTACTTCCGGTCTATGTACCACTGCCCTACACACACAATTATTCCCGAGCCACGTAACCCTTAATGGGAAACTAGTTATGAATGTTAGCCCGCGGCCACGTAGCCTTTGAATGATTAGGCTGAACAGTTATGTTTGGATCCAGACACATGTGTATTCGGTCTGAGTTGATTTTATTTTCTACTTTGTATTATAACGTTTTAGAGATCACATAATCTCATGTAAACATTGACTGACTCGTTAAGACAAACACCCGTTCATCTTATCGAGTATAAATATGTTTTGATTGATAAAAATTAACGTATTCACGTTATAAAAGGTTTGAACGTATTCATCTGTGATTGTCTGTTCTGAATGATATGGCGATCTCATTTGAAACCTTGACTGTAATGAATGATTGATTGACTGATTGATTGATTGATTGACTGACCTATAATAAAATAGGTATATAAATATCATGATCGTCTTTTGATCCGGCTGTAGACTTTTAGTCTAATTTTGATAGCTTTAAACCTTGATTGATCATTTTTTTGAATAAAATATTTAGACCTGTAGTCTTTCTGTTTATTAACTAATCATATGCTGAGTTTCTTCTTTATGAAGAAACATCTATAATCTGTTTCTTCTTCAAGAAGAAACGTTTATTGACTTCTACCTTTGTATGTGAAATATTATGTTTCTTAATCGTGAAGAAACTATGTATTCTTATGAATATAAAATTTGTGTTTCTTAATTGTAATGACACATTACTATAACCCTTTGTTTAAAGCTTATGTAAACAGAATTATGATCAAGGTTTGGGCTATATCCCTGACTATGGTCTAAGCCATATAATATAATAATAAAATAATGACTTAGGCAAAACTCCTACCTTACGTGGGTATTCGAAGTTCTATTACTAAGATTGTTCGAGCAGCACTTCCACTCTCTATCGCATACTAGGGCTTAAACTGTTGGAATCTCCGAGTTTGGCATGAACTTCTAGGTTGGCATGCAAAACGATGCGACATATGGTGGTCGTCGTGCCATGCACGTACTTCAAGATAGAATGTCGGGTTATTTTCGGGTGGCACGCACATCGAGGTATCGTCGATATTTGCACGGAAATCGAGGTAGTGAAAGAGTGATTCTTATAAAGAGAAAGGATTGTGGTGTGAGAAATGAAGGAGTCGTGAGCCCCCCTTTTATCGGCTGATTTGCAACCCATCGCGATACGCGATGGGTCTTGATAATCCCGTCGCGTATCGCGGCGCCGCATTTTCTCCGCCGCCATACCACTGGCTGACAAGTGTCCGCTGACTCACCAAGGTCCATCACGATACGTGATAACCTTTGTCCTGAGCTCATCGCGTAGCGCGATGGCTTACTGAGTTTAAATTTTCCTTTTTGATCCTTTGTCTTTAAATAACTTGTCACTTCTGGGTCTAACTCTCATTGTCCAAAAATACTAAGGCGGCTCTCGGCGATGCGAGCGTGCGAAGTGCAAAGCGCCACATTGCGCCCATCGCCCGAGCCCGTGCGCGTCGGGTGCTTCGCACCATCCGTTAGGACCACTGGTGCATGATAGGCATAAAAGGAATATTGCTATGGAAGTTTATCTCTTTATAAAGAGCTTCCAAACGACATCACGAGAATGCGGCGGGAGCATTCGTTAGACCATACGACATCACGAGAAACTCGTAGTGTCCATAACGCGTACGAAACGCTGTCTTAGAGATGTCTGTCTCTTTCACCTTTAGTTGGTGATAGCCTGATCTGAGATCTATTCATGAGAACCAACTTGAACCTTGCAGTTGGTCAAACAGATCATCGATCCATGGCAAAGGATATCTAATCTTTACCGTAAGCTTATTCAGGTCGCGATAACCTATGCACATTCTCATGCTTCTATCCTTTTTCTTTACGAAAAACACCGTTGCGCCCCAAGGGGAAACAATTGGTCTAATAAAACCCTTGTCGAGGAGCTCTTGCAGTTGGGACATCAAATCTTTCATCTCGGACGGCGCTAGACGGTAAGGTGCTTTCGCGACGGGTTGGGCTCCTTGTACTAAGTCTATCTAAAATTCTATCTCTCGTTCTGGTGGCAACCCCGGAAGATCCTCAGGGAATACTTCTAGGTAGTCGCGCACGATAGGAAGATCTTTCAATTCTTTCGTCTCGGCCGAGGGTTGACAACATACGCCAGGTAGGCACCGCACCCTTGCCTTAACAAGCCCTCGGCTTTTATCATCGAAATGACATTGAGCCCAGAACTTTCCTTATCACCGTAAACCGTCACCGCACTACCATCCGAGGACTTTAACCTTATCATTCTACTCTTACACACTATCTGAGCCTCAAACTCAGACAACCAATCCATTCCTAAAATCACATCGAACCCTCCCAAGGTCATAACATACAAGGTAACAGGGAACTCATGTCCCTCTAACTCTATCTTACAATCTTTAACCATTTTCATTATTTTAACCGAAGTGTTACTAGCGGTTTCTACTATGAAAGTTTCAGACACTCGAAAACATTTCATTTTAGCTAATTTACTAAAGGGCGTGGCTACGAAACTTTTGTTCGCACTCGAATCAAATAATACTGAAGCAGAAATACTGTTTACTAGAAACGTACCTGTGACGACATCTGGAATCTGCTTGGCTTGTTCTTGAGTCAGCATGTAGGCCCTAGTCTTTGGCCTGGTTGGTTCAGCATCCTTATTTCCACTTCCTCCAGCTTCACCCTCAGTGCATTCCCTAGCAAAGTGACCCGTCTTACCTCACTTGTAACATCGGACTTTGCAGTACAATCTGTAGCGTAATGCCCACCTTCCCGCACTTGTAACAAGCATTCGTACCGAACTTGCACTCACCAGCATGACTCTTCCCACACTTATAACAAGTGTCAGAACCTTTACCCCATCTGCGCTCTCCACCATGTGCTTTGCCACAAGTCTTTCACGACTTTCTCTCCCACACCTTCTGTTTCTTGTCCTTTGAGTTCCACAACTGAGTACCGGGTCATTCAACAGGAGCGACCCACTTCTTGTCTTTCCTCTCTTCCCCCCACAACAACATCATCTATAGCCAGGTCCTCATAAACCATCTCTGCGAGTTCGACAGCAGAGTCAAAAGTAGCAGGTTTATTCGCCCTGACTAGTACGCGAACTTTTTGTGGCAATCCTCTCACATAGCTCTTAATTTTCTTAGCTTAAGTGTTGACCATATCGGGTACCAACCTAGACATTCGGTTGAACTCGGTGGTGTACTCACGATGTGTCATCGTACCAACCTAAACTTTTTGTGGCAATCCTCTCACATAGCACTTAATTTCCTCTGGACTCTTCCTCTGCTCAATCGACTCCCACCAGTACATTGCCTCATCCCCAAACGATTGGGTGGCATAACCGACAGCTTGATCAGGACGACACTCGCTAATGCGGATAACCTTGTCCATAGTGGTTATCCATTGAAGAGTAGCGATCGCGTCTACCAAACCAGTCAGCTTCGGCGGGTCACATCCTTTGAAGGACTTATAGTTGCACCCACCTCGGCCTCTTTTCATATCATTGACTTTCGCAAACTTAACCCCACTCGATGCGTCCTTCTCTCCTTCCTCATCTCTCCTACCATCACCACCTGCCCCTTCAGCAGTTCTTTCACGGCTTTCAGCAGACCCTCCAGGAGTCATATTCTTCACAGCAGTGGCTACAGCTTGAACAATAGCTGCTTGAATTGCGGGATCCAGTTGAACCCCTTCGTTGTTGCTCGGGTTTCTTCCCGTTGCGCTTCCTTCATCTCTGGTGTTGGAAGTTGTTTCAACCGAAGGTTGCTGGACACGACGAGGCCTGCCACGACGTCCGGTGCGATTTCCAGCTCTCACAATTCCTCCAGCTCCCACATTACCTCCCGTTCCAGCCATCGTATTCTAAAAGGAAAAACACAAACGTCATCACTCAAGGAACTATTTAGTACAAGGATAGTAAGGCTAACAAGTAATAACAGTGGCCAGTTGTGATTAGTTGATCACGTTACTTTCCGTGTCCTATACACTTCCCTTCATGAGTCTATTTGTGCTGATTCTAATCTCAAAAAGTTAAATAGTCAAACAAGCAAGGAATCCTATCCATATCAATCGAGATAACATTAACATTTATTATTTAACCATACACTTTACCTTTACCGAGCTTGCTTGAGTGACACATGGCATTCTTGGACTAGCATATTCTTACTTAAATCCCATTCTCTGTTCAAGTCTAAGCATGTAGGATGCTTAAATCTCTCGAGCTTTGATCTGATACAATCTGTAACAGCCTAGCTACCACCGCACCATAATATTGTCCGCTTTGGCCGGGACGTATCACCATCGCCTCACGGATTTGCTTTTGGTTGCCCAGGTGGTCACCCATCCTCATACTACTCCCACCTGAGCACGCTTAACTGTGGAATTCTCATCTCATCTACTACCATTAAGCGCCCAAAATGCGTTATGATGGGGAATGTATCCACCTCATTATAAAGAAGGTTAAGTTCTCCTTCCCAATCGATGTGAGATGTCAAAATCCACCCCCCTTAGGGGTCCAGCGTCCTCACGGGACCTGGCACCACCGGTCCGACCCTGGCTCTGATACCAACTTGTAAGGCTCCGTTACCGGTGCCTCACATTTGGATGTTGTATTTACTCATTAACATAGTTCTAATCATTAGAGTTAATAAAAACATTCGCGGAATATAAAAACTTTCATAAAACATTACATAACTTGTCTTAAAAAACATCTTTGTCTTTTAAAATAAACAAACATTAAACATAAACTGATAAACGTCTCGCGTCTTCCGATGCTAGTCTCTTATTCGCTTGCCACGTGTACCCCTCAAGCTAGCTGCCTCATTCTACTTGCCTGCGTGCATACTAAAAGTCAGCTACGCTGAGTGAGTTCTAGTTAATCACATAACATACATTACATACATACTTTCATTCATACTTTCATATTTTAAATTCTACTTTACTTTATTCTATTCTGCCTCGGATATTATTAGGGTCCGGTCCCCTTTTCTGCCTCGGATATTATTAGGGTCCGGTCCCATTTCAGCCTTGAGTATTATTAGGGTTCAGTCCCTTTCTGCCTCAAGATTTAGAAGGGCTCGGTCCCTTTTCTATCTCGGATATTAGTAGGGTCCGGTCCTTTTCTACCTTGTTATCTCTTACATTCATTCATAACATACATACGTATCATTCATATTTCATACATAGCATTATAACTGGACAGTACGCGCAATATCCGAAGATCGTTCACGTACCGACAAGCAAACATTCTTACTTTTCACATAATCACATAATACATACACTTATCACTTAGGATAAATGTATTAACAATCACATCGAGTATGCACACAGCCCCGAAAACATAACACAGAAATGAGGCTAGAAACTCACCTGGATCCTGTTTCTTTCTCCGTTTATCGTAATTCCCTTATTTAATTGTGCCCTGCTAACTGTATATACTGTACACGTATTAATATTGGTTCTATGTCTGGAGTAATCTATGGTCATTGTATTATGATACTTAGATTATTTTATATAAATCCTAGTGTATACGGTTTTTAATTATTTAATATTCATTTTTCTTTCTTTAATATTTTATTATTAATATAGGACTTTTAGATTATCTTAATATTATCTTTCCATTGTCAAAACCCTAATCGTGCTCTAGCCTTTCTTTTCTTTTTTCTTGAACTCGGGTCTCATTGTAATGAGCTAGGATGGTCTCCGGGTTTGATCAAGAAGTTTGTGCTAGGCCCAAGTGATTAAGTGTAAGGAGTAATAGGGCTCGGGTTTGTATTTGGGCTTGGTTGGATCTTGGGCCGTGTGTGAGTAATAAGAAAATAAGCCCCAAGTCCTCCTTATCTTTTAACATCAGGCCTAAACCTCCTCTTTACTGCAGCTCCAAACCTTTGAAACCCCAAAATCGATTACAATGAGATCGATGATGATGAAATTGATTGATTACTTGTAATCGAACAATTGTATGCGACTAGTTGTTCTTGTAATCGAGTTCCAATTGTAAACGATTAAGTACAGGTAATCGAGTCAATGCAATCGGATCTGGAATGTAATCGAATCCTATGGGTAACGAAACCCGAGTGTATTCGAGTCACAGGGTATGCGATCTGGAGGGTGAACGGGTAAGTAATGTATACGAGTTTCAATGTAATCGAACCCGGGTTGCAAGCGAGTCATGGTGTAATCGGTTATAACAAATGTAATCGAGCTACTGTATGCGAGTTACAGTGTAAGCGATTTTCAGATTATGTGTGAATTCAATTGTAATCGACTTCCAGATTGTAAGCGAGTATGGGTTGTAATCGGCTGTTTATATTTATTGTAAACGATGGGATTGTAAGCGAGTTTGCTTATATATGCATATTGTAATCGGTTGCAGCTGTAATCGAGTTCATTGTTATCGAATTCAATGTAATCGAGTTTATTGTGATCGAATTTTAACATTCTAATCGATTTTCAGTGTGTGCGACCTCTATTGTAAACGAGTTGTGTGATCAAGTGACATGTAATCGGATCTGATTGTGATCGATGGTGATTGTAAGTGACTTTATTGTGTGCGACCATAAGGACAGCAACTGGTCTGCACAAAATGGTCACAGTCTCGATCCTTTATCCGAATTAAAGCCACTTGTTTTGTCACTAACACCTCGTTATGAGTTGGCACTAATCCATAATCATTCCCGATCACCTTCCTTGCCCAAACGTGACCCGAAAGAACTATAAAGTTTGATCTTTTAAACTAAAATGTTCCAACTAGATTTAAGGTTCATTTTAAACGAGCCATTTATGTTCATGGGTTCATTAGGTTCGTTTTTAACATCAAGTTCGTTACTTTACGTTCCGTTTAGACCCGATCTACTATTGTTTCAAGTTTCAAAGCTAAACGTTTATAAAAATGTAAACTTTAATATAAAAAAAAACATACCTTCCCGGGTCTCGGTTAGCTTGATTATAAATCTTGAATCTTGTGTCTATCTATATATCGAAGATCTATCTATGTTTGGCTTGATATTTGGTCTCGGATCCTTTCTTTCTCTCTTGCGGCCGTTTATAGTAATATGTGTGTGTAGAGATTATGGAAAGGATGGAATGAGATTTAGGGTTTTAGGATGGTTTAAGGGGGTATTTATACCCCCTAAAGCCCATAGACCCTAAGCCCATCTCATCCATAATTCCATATTGATTAATCTAGGTCCATGATCTTTTCTATATTTAATATTAGTTAAATATTAACACCCGATAACTTAACGCGACAATCTTTATTTAATATTAAAATTTAACATTATAATATTTAGGATGTTACAATTTTGGTTACTTCTTTCGCAAAGTATTCGATAATCTCTTTCTGTATTGATGGAGCTAGTAATTTGTTATTCTTTTTTGCTTTCCTAATGTGTGCTTACCAATAACCGGGTTATTGTCACTAATTAACTTCAAAACTGAAAGATATACACCTTTAGAAAGAGAATCTTCAGATTCATTATGACCACGAAATGACAAAGTATCTGTGTCGCACCCCGACTTAAGGCCTATGCGTGTGATCAATAATTGATAGATGTTTTGTAAATATATTAGAGTTGCGGGTTGTTTTTAGTGGAAGAATTTGTTTATAATAAAATATTTATTTATTTTGAAAAATTCTCGGACATTAAGTATCCGAGTGCTTGCAAATAAAATATTCATTAATTCCAAAAACTTATCGGATAGTGAAAATCCAAGTGTTTGATTTATAAATTTTTGATAAACTTGTTTACAATATTTTAATAATTAAAATGAGTCATCTCCATATAGTGAGCCTCTAACTCCATGAATGACTTTAATCATTGCCACCTGTACAATACTTGATTTCCTGAAATGTTAAGAAAATACGCCAGCTATATGTTGGTGAATAAGCTGACGCAAAAATATTTTATTTACTTAATTACCCTTCGAGACATAACTTGGGTCTCGGCCCATCATGGCTTAGGAATAACCAACTTAAAAACTTAAATCAAAATTATAAACTTAAGCTCAGCTCAAAACCGCTCAGCAAACACCGAAGTGTTCGAGATTACTTAGCTACCATCAGTATACACGTGATTACCCTCTCTCGGACATTACTTAGGTCCGGCCCGTCATGGCGGAGGCATAACCAAGTGTGGCGCAGTGTGTCCGCCGTCTAATCACATATGAAAGGATCCAGATAAATGTACACGGCAGTCGGAGGACCAGCTATTACTTTTGTTCATAACATTTTAGAGATACGTAATTTCATGTAATCAAATTAATTGACTCGATTAAACTAGTAATAAAAGTTTGGGGCATATTCACCTTTTGCTTTATCACCTTCACTTCACTTATATGCTTTATCTTTCTTGTTATCTCAGACCTAGATTACGAGTATAATCGTTTGTTATTACTAGATCAACGATCTAGCTTTAGGCCTTTAGTCTTATTCGCATATTATTTACCTCGGTTATCTTTACTTTTCGAACCTTTAATTCGACTTTTTATCTTAAACACTACGTTTCTTCTTCTCAAAGAAAAGTATACTTTATTTATTTAAGAAACTTAAATAATATATTATTATCAATATTCCTTATCAAATTCTATTTTTCTTTGCTTTATATATTTGAGTATCGAGTATACTCTCGACTAGGGTCTAAGCCAATTTTAATTATTATAATAATATTTTATTCGGGCGAAACTCCTACCTTGATTGGCTTAGTTATCACCTAGACTCTCGGGCAGCACTTCCGCACTCGCACGTTTATTGAGGTATTCTTGATTAATTTCTTCGGTACACAAATCGAGGTGACGCATGATGGTTGTCGGGTCATGCACGTACTTCGAGATGGAAAGTTAGTTCACCCTTTGCCGGCACGTACTTCAAGGAAATATTCGGTTGAGGGCACGGATTACGAAGCAAGGATCGTTGGGTCGGGGAAATAATTGTCGGAACTTCGGAACTCCAAATAGGTGGCACGTACATCGAGGCTCGAAGACTCGCCGGGTGGTCCCAAGGGCGTCGGTAGAGAGTTAAGGGTTGTAAATGCTCTCAAGTGGTCTGCTATCTATGCTGAATTCCCAAACCGTCAACGGATCATTGGTGTCGTAGGTGTCTGTCCGTTGAGCGGTTACTCGGCTCAACTATTCAAAATTTGTGCTCACCACTATTATTTATCACCATCATGACACTTGTAGATTATTACTATTTTCTCTCCTTTAGTTTATTTTCCTTTTGAATGAGCTTTTATGAAAAAAAAAAGATGATTTGAGGTATGTTTATAGTTTTAGTAGTCGGTTAAATAATTAATACGTGTTTAAGTTTTGTGAATCATGAAAACTGATGAGAATCGTGGCATCTTAAAATTATGTTTTCTTTTCTTTTCTTTCTTTTTGGGAGGGCGGGGGGCATAAAACATAAACGTGGCATTGCACTTCTTTCAACAACTTTAAACAATTTATTCTTTAACCCAATTATGTTATAACAATAATTAATGTAATATACAACACATTTCTTTTTCATTTGTTTCAAACTGATTTCTTTGATTATTTACAACATATGAATTGGACTAATATTATAATCTATGTATATTATTTTTATTTAATCATTTTAACATTTTAGATTACTTAAAATTTTCATATAGATATATCAGAACTTTAGTGATCGTATTTTCTGCTAAACGCTCGAGTAGCGATATTTCGATTATAAATTTTTTAATACTTTGATACCTAAAGTTTACCCTTTATATTTTTAGCTAGTGGAATTTTAGTTGTTGTTATTATTATTATTAGTCTTTCAACTTACAAAAGTTAGTATCTTTGGCACGGAAATTTGACGGGTGTTACAATTTTCTAAACAAAATCTAACACTGCGAACATAATCCATTAATCGAAACTTATTCGCAATATTTTCTTCCTTACTTTGCTTATTGAATTTCGCTTGAATTGACCAATTTTGTTTCAAGATATTGTCACATTTTTGCACTGCCTTATTATGAAAACCATCAACTAACCCAACATGATCTTTTAAAGCACCCGGTTAATTCCAATTACAAAAGCCTTCACTTGAAAAAGTATCTCTTCCGCCTTGATTACCAACATTTTCTTTAAACAAGTAACAACATAAGAAATGTGCTTTGTCTTCTTTAGTACTATACTATAACCAATCAAATTTATCAAACGATTCTACATTGAAACGTCTTCGACTACCACTATAGTCTTTGAATGAAAATGTATGAACTTGTGGTCGAAATGCCTTTTTAACCAAATATGTTCTTCTTATGTCATCTATTTGAGTAGGGTGGTATGTAACATCTCGAAAAATACATATTTATTTTTAGGTTAAAATGTCAACTTTGAAAATAGAATGACCCAAAAATATTTTAATAATAAATATGGTAAAGAATAATAAAATAAAGATGGAATCATTCCATATTAAGGAAAGAAATCCATTCCACATGGAAGGAAGGAAAAACATGAAACTTTTTTACATGTGTATAAACTAGCAGAATTACCCGCGCGTTGCGTCGGGATCCGGTTGGTAGCGACTTAGTTCAGGTCATTGGTATAGTATCGATATTCATATAGCACGTATAACCGAAAGATGAAACAATGGACTTGGAATGTACCTATAAATAAGATTGAGAGATTTCTTATGACCAAAACATAAATAGTGTAGCCAAAACATAAGTTTCTCAAGATGCAGGTAAAAGTTTATTTGAAATTTATTTAAATCAAAATATTTGCGTTTATTTATACATGACATTAACTCTATGTACTATATGTCGTTGAAAAAAAAAACTCATACGTACTAAATATGAAATATAATATAATTTAATCCAATCGTCATGTAAAAAAAGTAGATGTCGTTAAAAAAAGGTAAAAAAAATAGATCATCCTTGTTTCTTTTGTCTTTAAGTAAAAAGATGAAATTAAAGTCATTCTCATTTTAATAAAGACTTGAATTTGTTATGTATAATTACATATCACTTGCTAATTTGATATAAGCGTGATTACGATACAACTCTTCTAAAAGTCCCACATACAACCTATTGAGCCAACATGTATGTTTACGTGTCTATCATAATAATAAATCCACGCATCAGTGTTGTTGGAGGGTTTGCTCCATCGCCAAACCAACCATCAATATGGGAAACATCGTACCCTCTTGCACACCATGTTCGTGATACAACCTATTTGGGTCCTTGAATCAAGTCCGGTGGCGATTCGATTGTTCCATCCACATCCGCTTGCTTGCAGCGGTGGAAGTATCGCATTCATGATTGATTAGTCTTAACCATTTTTTTAAATTAAATTTTCCAAAGCATAATGTACTACGGTGAATTTGCCGGTGGTTGAGGGTTATATAGGGACATTATTAATTCCGCTATTGATGCACGTAATTAGATATATGTTTTGGGGAAAAGGTTGGAAGTGATTGTGAGGGTTAAACGTTGAACGAAACAAATGAACAATACTCTGACAAAATAAAATCAAATTAAAAACGTCGATTCAAACTTTGCATTAATTAATTAATTAAATTAATTAAATGTTCATAAAAATAAGTCCAAATTATAAAATTGATTATATATGTAATCATAACCAAGTTTATATATGTAATGGTTGGATTTGAATGTGTATTTATAGGTTTGGGATATATAGTGGCGGTTATTTGACGGTTAAAAGGTAGTTGTATTGGTGAAATAGCACGACGGTTAATGGAATTGTTGGGTTGGTTTTTTAAAGGTATTTTGAAAATGAAAAGGTGTCATATTATGACACGATTTGTAATGTTGAATTCAATTATTCACTTATTCCATGGGGTTATTTTTTTCATATTGACTAAGGTTTAATTCATTTATTATATTATAATGATGAAAGCAAGTTCAATAATTATATGTCATACTATGAAAGTATTTTTAATAACAATAAAATAGCAAAAGTTATTTGTAAAACATTGCTCTAAGCATAATAATAAAATTTTAAAATGGGAACTATAAGCATATGTAATTTATAATGTAGGTTTTTCTTATAAAAAGATTGAAAAATAGGTTTGCTACCAATTCTAAATGTAGTATAGATAATAAGGAAGATAAATTTCATTTCACGTGGAAAGTGTGATAGATTTGGAAGCTCTTTACAAGAGATGAAGTTTCCATAGTAATATTATTTTATGCTTAGCATGCACCAAGTGGTCCTAGCGGAGGGCACGGAGCACCCGACGCGCATGGGCTCGGACGAGGACGAGAACACTGGCGAAGGCGAAGGAGTTGGGCGCTATGTGACGCTTTGATGGCGCACTTTGCACACTCGCATTGCCGCGAACCACTTAAGAGCCACATTATTGTTTTTGGAAAATGGAAGCGGGACCAGGAAATGACAAGATATGAAAGTTAAAGGACTAAAACGAAAATTCTTGATTTCAAGACCCATCGCGATACGCAATGTGTACATCACATTGCCCCAGGATAGCCGGTGTCGTGATACGCGATCGCCCAACCTTTTGGGTCATCGCGATACGCGATGACCAGGCGAAGTTATCGTGGACACGTGGCCAGCCACGTGTCGTGGCAGGTCTACTAGGTGACCAATCAGGCTTAGTGGGCGGCGTCGCGATACGCGATGGACAAACCAAAATTTCACCGCGATATGCGATGGAATATTATATTCGGAGAAGGTTAACAGATCCATCGCGAAAGC
Source organism: Bidens hawaiensis (assembly GCF_021521415.1). Taxonomy (NCBI): domain Eukaryota; kingdom Viridiplantae; phylum Streptophyta; class Magnoliopsida; order Asterales; family Asteraceae; genus Bidens; species Bidens hawaiensis. Next base: position 814,072 of record NW_027491121.1, on the reverse strand, counting down.
GATGGATCCCTTTTTAACCCATAGCGTGTCGGGATGGGTCACAATCTCAGCCTTATAAATAGGGGCGTCGGGCTCTGTTTTAGGCATCCCAAAATCTCACATCACAATCATTTATCTCGAAATACATGCTTCGATCCCGTTGTCCCGACGATTCATTCTCGAAATACGTGCAAGGCGTAGAAGTATTGTTAGATCATTCCCTCGATATCGACGACGAGTAGGAGTGCTGCTGCGTTAAGCTTAGGCATTTTTAGAAATACAAGCCATACAAGATAGGGGTTCCGCCCGATTATTTTATTATACATGGCTTAGACCCTAGTCGAGGGTATAGTCTATACCTTGATTATATAATAAGTGAAATATAGTTTTCATAAGACGAGTGTATAGATAAAATATTATTTATTTATAATTATAAAGATTTTATATTGTTTCTTAAGAAATAAGAAACTTGGTATATGTGTTTTTTCATGAAGAAGAAACGTAGTGTTTAAATGATGAAATCTCTTGAACTAAAGATCCAAGTATTTTATAAAAGAGAAATTATTACCAAGGTAATGATTATGTAAATAGACTAAAGGTCTAAAGCTATATCTTTGATCTAGTATTTATAAAAAGGTTATTCTCGTACTATAGGTCCGAGGTAACAAGAAGAATATATCAGTGAACTGCGCTGATCATAACATAGGTTAATATGTCCAACTCTTTACAACTTATTAAATCGAGTCATTAAAATGATTACATGGGATTGTGTATCCCTAAAACGTTATAAACAAAGGTAATCGTTGGCCCTCGTGCTATTGTATACGTTTGTCTGGATTCTTTCATATGTGGTTAGACGGTGGGCACACCGCACCACGCTTGATTATGCCTCCGCCACGTTGGGCCGGACCTACAGTGTTCGAGTGAGGATAATATTGTGTATATATGTAGTGGCTACGATCTCGAACACTGCGGTGTTCGCTGAGCAATTTCGAGTTGAGCTGGAGTTTATTGTTTCCTAAGCCACGTTGGATCGATGAGGCCTGTGATGTCTCGAGGGGATAATTAAGTATTAAAATATTTTGTATTAACATATTTACCAACATGCATTGCTGACATATTTTATAACTGTTTTACAGGTAATCAAGAATAGATGTTGGAGTTGGAGTCTAGCCTTTAGACGATCTGATGACTCATGAAGTTTTATTATTAAAATATTGTAAATTATGGTTTATAACTTTAACCTTTTTTATAACAAACTATCGGGTGTTTAATTCCCGTCTTTTGGAATATTTTAGTATTTTAAATATAACTTCTGCTTTAAAACCTTAAACTCATATATATACAAAACATGCACCAACTATTGTTCGCATGCCTAGGCCCTAAGTTGGGGTGTGACATGGTAGCTCGCTATAGGTGGTCTAACAGAGGGATTTGAAGGAAGATCGTTCAAATCAGTTGTATTTCGTATCGGAGGAATTTAAGTCGAAGAAGTATTTGGACCAATATCATCATTTTCTTGCATTATATTAATAGTATTTGGACTTGGACCAACATCATCTTTTTCTTGAAATTTTCTTTTAAACATATTGTTTATAAAAACTTGTTTAGAATGTGGTTTCATCTTCCAAGTTTTCAAGTCCTTAACTTTAAAAGAAACAAAACATAAACCACAATCAAATAGTCATACTAAAATACACAATTATAATCATTTAAAGTTGATTATTTAAACAATTTTATCACATATAATATATATATACACACACGCGCACATACACACACATATATATATATATCAGTTTTCAGAATTTTTATATATACTCACTGATAAACGCATGACGCCTCAATTAATTAAACAATCCTATCCTATCCTATCAAATTGATTATTCAAACTCATCGATTGGCCGACACAAAGTTCTAAAACGGCAATAGTGGCAGGGAACTAGGCAAGTTGGTGTGTGGTGTCTGGACGTCTTGTGATCCGGCGTGGGGATTGATGAAGTGGAAACGGATTGCTCACAGCCGACAACCTCACAGCGGTGGTGGTTGTGGTTGATCGTCCGGCACGGCCGTTCAACTTCAGAAACCTTAAGGCTAAACACAAAGAAAATTGAACTTGGGTTTTTTTATATAACTTGGGCTTTTAAGTTTTAATAAATAGTGGGCCTTTAATTATATAGTAGGTGAAGAAACACTAATTGACCCCGGGCAGATTACGGATAATCTGGGGGTTAAATAGATGTTTCCCACGAGGGGTTAGACCCGACAAAGATGGTTCTTCTGATAACCTGCAAAACAAACACCGTGAGCTCGTCACTGAGAAGGGGGGGGGGGTACCTCCTTGTGACCACCCTCCGGCGTGAGAATCAGACTAGATTGCTCTTGAATATAAGTGTATATTAAGAGATTGCTAGAGTAGATATCAGGTATAAGATATAAGATACAAGATAAGATGAGATGATCATACCATTTGGGGTATTTATAGCCGAAGGTAGGTTTCCAAGAAGGTGTAGCCGGCTGAATAGTATTCCTGTTCTACCAACTGTGGCCTACGCACGTGCCATGCTGGTAGTTGGTGGGTAGGCAGCGGCTGACAGTGACCAGGCCTGCTGTGTACTATTCCTTTTCCACCAACTGCAGGCTATGCACGTGGTATGACATGAGTTGGTGAGTAGGCAGCGGCTAATAGTGACATACAGTACAAGAGCATGCTGCTCGCCGTACTGTTGTCAATGAGCTGTCGTATCTCTGGTCAGATCTTTTGCCCATACCTCGTCAGGTACAGTACAAAAGATCCTCCAGTATCGTACGGACTGGCTCATTTGGGCGGGAGTATTCCCCCTCCCGCCTTTGTGCGGGATTGTTCCCGGCTTTGCTCATTCCTTCAGGTGACTACTGAATTATTGAGAGCTAAGTGCCTTGTGCGTGTAGCCTTGCTACGCGGGTGGCCTTCCCTGATGGCTTGTATCCGCAGCTGCGGGAACAGGCTGAGTACTTCACCATTGGGAGGCATTTCCTGCGGGAACAGCTTGCGTACTGCGCGTAAGGACGTCACGTCTCTGAGCATGGCGGGTCCTGCGGATCCAGTTGGTTTCTGCGCAGACGTCTCTCTTCAAGGTGAGTCCTGCGGGTCCAACTGGGCTCTGCTGGGACCTACCTCTTCAAGTCCCCCCAGTCCAATGTTCTTCTCATGAATGTTTAATTAGTGAGGTAAACTTTTGGACTTAAGCAAAGGGTTTTTGAAAAGGGTTTAGTTTTAAGGTTTTCCACGGGGATTCTTCCCGCGGAAGTCCTAATGTCACTTGCAGAAATTCCCGACTTTCCTGCTTGATCTTTGGGTATGATGCGGGTAGGTCTGTAACCTCCTCGCAAGTCAGGAGCATTGAGTCCCACTTGTGTGGATTCTCCATGAGGTTTTGGTAGTTTTGAACATAGTGATCAATTATGTTAAAACCACCAATTCCATCTTGGAGCTTCAAACAATATAGTTCTCGACGTTCCCGCTATGCGGGGATGTTATTCCCGTTTCCGCAAGCATGGCCCAGAAGATCCTTCTTGGTTTCAATTCCCTGCGGAGCGCTAGGTATGTGAAGGGTTTTTCCTTGACACTGTACCCGCACTCGTCTTACGGTTACTTTACTTCCAAGGTATTCCTGGCGTCAATTCCCTGCGGGTGCTAAGTATGTGAAGGGTTTTGCCTTAACACTGTACCCGCACCCGTCTTATAGTTACTTGGTCGCCGAGGTATTCTTGGCTTCAACTCCCTGCCGGTTGCTAAGTATGTGAAGGGTTTTGCCTTAACACTGTACTCGCACCTGTCTTATAGTTTCTTGGTTGCCAAGGTAAGGGGTATTTTCCCGCTTACTTTTGAATCTTTTTGAAATTTTGAAATTCGAAGAGTTGGTGAAAGGATAAGAACAGTCCAAACTGTTGAAACGTCGTCCGACGGTTTCTTCTGACTGTGTCAGGACGTGCAGGAAGTTATGGCGACGTGACAGTACATGGTCATTCCAGACGCTTTTTCAGGCGCGTGGGCGCGATTTTCGGGCGCGTGGCCGCGAAATTAATGGCACGTGTCCTTTCAACAGCTGTTGCCAGCTTGCACTTTGCCACGTGTCATAGTTTCATTGCACCTGTGATTTCTCTCTCTTCCGCATTAAATTCATCGCATTAATTGCGATGAGTATATAAAGGGGGAGAGGGTCCTTTGTAATTCACACTTTCACTCCTCTTCTTGTAAACGATTTCTGGCGAATACTTTCTGCCAAGCATTCTCCTGAAATCATTCCTTTACCTCCAAACCATGTCTTCTACTCACGATTTCGAAGCTGCTGCCGAGGAATCTGACGTGCACGTCGAGATCCCGACGTCTACGTCTGATAAAGACGATAAGAGCACTGCTGGCGAATGCCAGTGTGCTCTTCCCACTGAGCTTTTTCAGTACATCGTCCGGAAGCTCATGCTCGAGCCGTTCGAGCCTGAGTTTCCGGAGCCACACCAGACGGTGTACGATGCCCCCAAGGGCAAGATAGGGGTGTACGCTGCATTCTTCGTTTATGGGAATCTCAGGTTCCCATTAACGAAGTTTGTATACCGTGTCTTGGAGAGGCACGAGGTGCATTTGACGGAGGTACACCCGATGGCGATCGCCAAGATCCGCCACTTTGAGTGGGTGTGCCTCATTCTGGGCGTGGAGCCCCATGTTGACCGGTTGATGACCTTCTATTCTTGGAGGTGCATCCAGGGGTGGTACACCTTGGTCAACCGGATCAAGGGGCTGAACATCTGCGCAACCGAGCGCAGTCTTCGGTCGTGGAAGAGGAAGTTTTTTTAAATCTTCGCTCGCGTCGTCCCGATAGCGATGACGTTTAAGAATGGGATAGCACTCCCCGCCTTTCACGCCCCAAACTACCAGGAGGCGGAATGGTTAGCCAAGATCTCCCGGATCCAGACTCCGGTGTACCGCTTTGCGGAGTCTGGGATGGTGATGCTTGGGATGAGCCGGGTGTGGAAGGAGGCGTCACAGGTTCCCATCGTCCTCGAATACGGTTTGAACTCTGTCCCTTACGGTATGCTTTGTCTTATTTGTTTATATAGGTTTATCTTCTAACTGTTTCTTTTATTTCAGAGGGGAATGACTTGCAGTCTCTCCTGCAGCCGCGGGAGAGTGATGGTCCCGCTCGGATGGGTACTCGTGCTCTCGATGAGAACGAGTTGCCCATCTTGGAGCAAACGAGGGATCGGTTTGTGGAAGTCTACCCGCCAGGCCACCCTATTCTGAGCGCCACGCGGCCAGGTAAGGCGTTATTCAACCCTCGACCTCTCAATGCTGAAACCTCTGCTGGAATTCCTCTAATCTTGTCATCTTCTGATGAGGAATCCGCAGATGGTCCTCCGTTGGTGCGGAAGAAGAAGGCTGCCGGCGGGAAGGGGAAGGCGAAGGTTGCCTCCACTGCCGATCCGGTGCATCGGTCTGATTCAGAGACCGAAAGCGAGGAGGTGGCGGGGAACCCTGGTGGTGCTAAGACCACTGCTCCGGAGGCTGAGACGACCGTCACCTCCTAGCAGCCCAGGACAACGACGGTGAGCGGCGTGAAGAGGCCGGCTCCATCGGGTTCGTCCCCGTCTGTTCGCACTTTTAGGCTCAAGAAAACCCGTAAGTACAAACTTCCTTTACTTTTTAACTTCATATCTTTCCGCCATTATACTTATATCTTCTTTGTGCAGGCGTGGATGCTACCGCATTCCAGGGTGGAGCGGGGAGGAGCACCTCCGGACCCATGACGGTAGGCTTGGTCAACCTACCTGAGGCGATGACCCAGGAGGCTGCGCCTGCTTCAGTTGGTTCAGTTGCTCACCCAGTTGAGCCAACTGTTCCAACTGTGATGACATCTCCGCCGGCTGTCAGTGCCATATTTACTGAATCTTTCACTGAGCCGGCGGTGACTATTTCTGCGGGTACTTCCGCAGCGGCGACCACGGTTGTGAGTTCACCTCCGGTGAGTTCACCTCCGTTGGTTTCTACCGCGGCGGCCTTTATGCCTCCTCCGACGTCGGCAGCTACGGCCGATCCTTCAGGTATGCTTGGGGCTTCTCGCCAACCTCTGCCTCCTTCCCATCTGCCTGACCTCTTGGATGGATTTCCCTTGGGTTCAGGTGATGGGTTTGGCGGCTATCGGCCTGTTGTCGACCCTACAGGTGCGTAGAGTTCTTTTGGCCTTTTTTTATATCATCTTTTCCTAACTGCTTTTTGTTTTTTGCAGTGTCGGATTCAAATGAAGCGTATGTTCCACGATGGAACATCCGCCGAGGAACAACCCTTCGCATGCCTGTGGAGTGCGTGGAGTGGGCTCGTCACGCAGCTCCCAGTGGTGCGTTGGGGGAAGCAATGGCTAGCTACCAGGAGGGTAGGCTAACCAACGAGCTTCGGATTCTCCTGGCCCGGATGCAGCCGCGCGTCGAGCTGCTCTGTCGTGAAAACGACAAGTTAAAAGCAGCTCGTATTCAAGAAGTAGCTCAGGCGCGGGCTGTCCGGGAGGAGAACAAGAGGCTTACCGCAGTGGCTGCGGAAAAGGAGAAGGCCTTCAAGGCCCTCGAGGTTGAAGTTCAGGCCCGGCTCGAGGCCCGTTCCAAGGCTGCCCAAGCTGTTAACGAACAGCTTCGGCTGGCTAAGGAAACTGCACGGAACGCAACTGAGAGGGCCACCAAGGCTGAAGCTGTTGCTGAGCCTCTACGCCTCGAGAATGAGGAACTTAAAGCCAAACTAGAGGCGCTCCAATAGGCTCATGATGCCTTGGCGATGGAAGACGCCAAGAAGCTCCAAGAGATCTTGGACCAGAGGGGGGTGCTTGACCATACTGAGCGGAAGCTAAAGGGCGTTGAAGAGGCTGCGGCTAAAGAAGTGTTGCTTGCCAACCTCAACAAAAGTGAAGCCGAACGCGCCCGTAACCAAGCTCAAGCCGCCCTCCAGGAGGCCCTGGTTGCCAAGGAATGGCTTCTTCGAGAAGCGTTGTCTCAGGTATGTTTAATTTCATTATAACTTTACGCTTTTCTTTGTAAATAGAAAAGGTTTTGATACTTGTATTTTTTCTTTTTGTAGGTTGTGCATCGGGTCTTCACGGATACGTCTTATGACGATGCTATGAGCGTAGCCCTCAACGCTTCTCATGAGGATGGGGAAAAGTCCGGCTTCCTGCTTGGTCTAGGGTTCGTTGAGAAAGGCATCCCGCCTTCCAACTTCCCTTTATATGTCGTTGATACTGAAGCTGTATATGACCAAGCGGTGAATCAGTATGCCGCCTTCCCGCATCCGGTGGTGGAGAAGGTGAACGAAGTTGCTGTTGCTGATGATGGGCTAGCTATCCTTAAAGCTTTCCTTGAACCGCCACGTTCTACTGATGGTGCGGGTCCAAGTGGAAGTGGTCCTGAAGCTTGATCCTAAAGATCCCTTTCCACCATTATAGATTTTTATTTTTGTATAGCTTCTTATGTATGCGGGTATGTACCCAGCAATCTGTAATATTTGAATTTCGATGGAATAAAGATTATTTGCCAATTCCTTGCCTTGTTTATTTCACGCATATTTTGTTTTAACTTAGCAATTTCTTTAGTACTTAGATAAGTTAACTTTTCAACGTGACAGATAATAAGTTAAAGTTTTGCGTCCTCTTTCGTGATTGTGCGGATAAGACCGTCACTTGCACCTAGTAGGATGGCTAAGCTTTACCTATATCTGACCTGCGTGGAAGTTTTCCTCATCTTTTCCTTTAAAATTTTCTAAGTGTTTAGAATAAGTTAACCTTTGAACGTGGTAGATAATAGGCTGAAGTTTTGCTTCCTCGTTCGTGATTGTGCGGGTAAGACCGTCACTTGCACTTAGTAGGATGGCTAACCTTTACCTACATCTGACCTGCGTGTAGGTTTTCCTTATCGTTAAGTATTTTGAATAAGTTAACCGTTCGACGCGTGGTTGTCAATAGGTTAGTTCGGTTTCTTCTATCATGATTTGTGCGGTTAGGACCGGCACTTTCATTTAGTGGGATCACCAAACTTTACCTATGACTGAACTGCGTGAAGGTTTGTCGTTTTTTGTGTTTATGCGGGTTTTGCCGCCTTCCACAAGCAACAATTTCTTTATACTTATTTATGCGGTGAAAGCCGGCTTCAGTGTTGAATAAATTAACCGTTCGACGCGCGGTTGTCAATGGGTTCAGTTTATCATGATTTGTGCGGTTAGGACCGGCACTTTCACTTAGTGGGATCACCAAACTTTACCTATGACTGACCTGCGTGAAGGTTTGTCGTTTTTTGTGTTTATGCGGGTCTTGCCGCCTTCCACAAGTAACGACTTCTTTCCCACTTATGTATGCGGTTAAGACTGGCATATCAGTGTGGAAAGTTCATAAGTATAAATGTAAGATTATCAGCATCAATGTTCTAAGGAGAATCATTTCCATTAAAAGTGGCTCTGGGCCTTTTCTTTACAAGTTTGGAATTGATCTACATGCAAACTGTGTAATTGAGCTCCCTTCCATGTTGTTGGGATGGGAGTGCCATCGAGCCGATATGCACCTGGTTCGGGATCTCGTTGTTTACGCAGTATGTAGTCTCCAACATTGAAGCTGCAATTTCATTCGTGTTTTCCCCAGCTGGGGTTCTACACGCATCGGCCTGCTCAGCGTTCGTTACGCCACGAGGTGCGCGAGCGTCCCATCTCTGACAAATGCTTCGACGATGTCCTTCACGTCTGTGCATTCTTCAGTGTTGTGGCCTTTGTCCTGTGAAAGTCACAGTATTTGCTCCGATCAGCATTGTGACGATGTCGGATTATTGGAGCCTTTGGCCATGGGAGCTCCTCAGTGGCGAATATCTCGGTGACGCTTTTGGTGAGTGGCGTCCATCTGGAGTTCTGGTTCGACTGTACGTTATCCCTTCCGCCTAACCGATGTTGCAAGCCGGATGAGGTGTCAAAGTTTACCCTTGACTGCCAAATGCCTAGCTTCCGCTTTTTGTTTAGTCGGGCGGTAAGGATGTTGTCTTCTCTTGTTTTCTGGGTGTAGAGGTTTGTGCTCTGGGGGAGATCTCTACCCAGTTGCTTTTCCGTTTCCGCAAAGCGTTTAGCTGCTGTCATGATGGCATCCCATGTGGATGGCATGCCATCTCTACCCGTTAAGGTGCGGATGAGCTCTGGGTTGTTCGCGCCCTGGATGAAAGCAGCGCGAACAAGATCTTCGCTGATATTACCCAGACTTAGCTTCGTTGAGTTGAAGCGAGTGATGAAGTCTGGCAAAGATTCATCTTTTTCTCGAATGCAATTGAGGATTGTCCATTGCTCCTCGGTATACTTTCTTTGTTGGCTGAAGTGTTGGCTAAACTTCTGCTGGAAGTCTTCCCAATCGTAGATGTGGTGGACCGGTAGTCGATCGAACCACGCTCTAGCTGCCCCAACAAGCGTCATTTGGAACATGTAACACCACGTAGGTTCCGTCCAACTACGACGGTTGCCCCCGCTATGAACCTGTTCAAATGATCGTCTGGATCAGATATACCATCGTAAGTGCCGATGTTGGACATCTGTTTGGCACTTTTCGGGACAATTGCTTCCGCAATGTCCCTTGCAAATTTGGATGTTCCCGCCTTTGCAGCAGTTGGTGTAAATGTTTTGGAGAAGTCACGTGGGTTTCCACCCGCGTTTTTTGGTTTGAAGGTTTCTCCAAAACGCCTTCTCGGTTAGGAGTCCATTTCCTTACGCTTCCCTTTCGCCCTATGACGAGGGTTTGCGTCACTATCGGATTCCTCCGAATCATCGTCCAAGTACTCTCCGAATTCCTCAGGCTGTTGGAGTGAACGTAAGCGTTCATCCAACTCAGCTTGGAATTCTTTTTGACGTGCTTCCGCCCACGCTTTAACTTCATCGAGTGTTTGGCGGGGGAGCCTCGTTCTTTGTCTCTCTAACTGGGTATCGGTGAATCCTAGTGAGAGATTATTTACTGCACTTGCCCCAGCTTGGGTAACTGGGGTAGCGTTCGTAAAAACTGTGTAGTCGCCGGTATTCCCCCAGTAGATGGGGTTGTGGTTACCGGAGTTTCTTTAACCATCTTTCCAGAAGTTTGAAAAAACTGAAAAGAAATGAAGTTCTAGCTTTTATGCACGGATGGCGCCAATGAAGAAACACTAATTGACCCCGGGCAGATTACGGATAATCTGGGGGTTAAATAGATGTTTCCCACGAGGGGTTAGACCCGGCAAAGATGGTTCTTCTGATAACCTGCAAAACAGACACCGTGAGCTCGTCACTGAGAAGGGGGGGTACCTCCTTGTGACCACCCTCCGGCGTGAGAATCAGACTAGATTGCTCTTGAATATAAGTGTATATTAAGAGATTGCTAGAGTAGATATCAGGTATAAGATATAAGATACAAGATAAGATGAGATGATCATACCATTTGGGGTATTTATAGCCGAAGGTAGGTTTCCAAGAAGGTGTAGCCGGCTGAATAGTATTCCTGTTCTACCAACTGTGGCCTACGCACGTGCCATGCTGGTAGTTGGTGGGTAGGCAGCGGCTGACAGTGACCAGGCCTGCTGTGTACTATTCCTTTTCCACCAACTGCAGGCTATGCACGTGGTATGACAGGAGTTGGTGAGTAGGCAGCGGCTAATAGTGACATACAGTACAAGAGCATGCTGCTCGCCATACTGTTGTCAATGAGCTGTCGTATCTCTGGTCAGATCTTTTGCCCATACCTCGTTAGGTACAGTACAAAAGATCCTCCAGTATCGTACGGACTGGCTCATTTAGGCGGGAGTATTCCCCCTCCCGCCTTTGTGCGGGATTGTTCCCGGCTCTGCTCATTCCTTCAGGTGACTACTGAATTATTGAGAGCTAAGTGCCTTGTGCGTGTAGCCTTGCTGCGCGGGTGGCCTTCCCTGATGGCTTGTATCCGCAGCTGCGGGAACAGGCAGAGTACTTCACCATTGGGAGGCATTTCCTGCGGGAACAGCTTGCGTACTGCGCGTAAGGACGTCACGTCTCTGAGCATGGTGGGTCCTGCGGATCCAGTTGGTTTCTGCGCAGACGTCTCTCTTCAAGGTGAGTCCTGTGGGTCCAACTGGGCTCTGCTGGGACCTACCTCTTCAGTAGGCTTTCATAAATATTTGAAAATTATCTCAGGGGTAACGTAGACACCTAAAACGTAAAGGAAAAAATAAGTTTCCACTTCGCCGGAGAACTTGAGGGGTAGCGGGTGCTACCCCAGCCCTTAAGCCGGAACCGCCCCTAAATATGTTATCATGCAATAATATCCGACATGACTGTATGTATGTATCAAAAGTCTATATTTCCAGTTGACTATTGAAGCTTAGGGAGAGATTTTGGGTCGTGTGATTCATCAAGGTCGCAGATGAAGGAAAGCTGATTCAAAACTTGCGATCGACGTGATTGTGTCATTCTTGGTTGCAATACATGATCGTTCAAATTTAAAGAAACAAGTTATTGGTTCTATTTATTATTTTAGGTGGAAACAAAATACGATACAGAGTTTAAATTGAAAGAAAAGGGAATGAGAAAATCTTTTTCCCAGGGTGTTAAGGGTCCATATTCAAATGTGTATGATCCTAAAAATTAAAAAATAATAGAATGCAACATCACAGAAGACGAGAATAATCAAAATGCTATAATGGACTTTGGTTTTTTTTCATCAAGGTAAAGCATGTGAACCTTACGGAAAATATATATACGGTGTGTTATAAGCAGGATTTCGGGAATGTGGACATAAGGTAATTAGGTGGACTATGGTTATGGTTTGTGTTTGGCTCTGATGATGAACATATGTTTGAAGTTTCAACAGAGCATAAGCATTACATTGATGTTTCAAGAGTTGAGGAAAGTATCAAGTTCTTTTTAAATTGATGATCAAATGGCTTGGGTAGAAGTTGGAGGTCTACCGTTTATGGCATGGAATTTCGATCGTTACAACAAGTTAGCAAGAAAGTGGGAGTGATTACATGTTTTTGATGACGAAAAGGAAGAACCATTTTCAAGAGGTTGGATTGACCCATGCTTTTCTTTTTATTTCACATACTGGTAGTGAGGGGGAGTTAGTATCGTCTAACTGTAGTGAGTTTGTTTTTGAGTCGGGAACGGATGAATTAAATTCTTCTGTAGTAAAGGATCAGGAAGATGAAGAAAATGTGGATTCATAGGACACATGCTCGAATTATTTTGTTATCAAGGAGTTGAAAAAGGAATATATAAGGTCAACTCGCTTTCTGTTGTAACAAAGGATGAAGATGCAATTAAAAATGTAATAACTGGTTCTGAAAGGGACGGGAAAAACGACGAGGTGAAGGCAAAAGTTTATGTTTCTCTTACTACATATACGTTAGTGGAATTGTGGAAGTCTCTATGCGTAACATAGTTTCTGATTCTAATCTTTTGGCTCAATTATGCATGACTACCGAAAACTAGAATTTAGACATATATATGGTGTGCCATAAGGAAGGATTCTAGAATGTGGATATAAGGTATTTTAGGTGGACTATGGTTATGGTTGGTGTTTGGATTTGATGATGAACATTTGAAGTTTTAATAAAGCATATACATTACATCGATGTTTTAAGAGTTGAGTCAAGTATCTGGTTATTTGGTTATTGATGATAGATGGCCTGGGTAGAAATGGGAAGTCTATCGTTTACGACATGGAATTTGATTGTTACAAGAAGATAGCAAACAAGTTGGGCAATTTCATGTTTTTATGACGATAAGGAAGAACCACTTTCATGAGGTAGGGCTTGAATATGCTTTTCTTTTTAGGTCGATTATCAGTGGGGAGGGGGGTCGGTATCAGTTAACGTAGTGAACATGTTTTTGGGCCGGAGACGGGTTAATTGAACCCTTATGTGGTAAATATTAGGTATATGAAGAAAATGCAGATTCAAATGAGACATGCTCTACTTATTTTGATATCAAGGAGTTGGAAAAGGAATGTGTAAGGTCAACTCGCTTTCTCTTGTAACAAATGATGAAAATATAATTAAAAATGTAGTAACTGGTTTTGAAAGGAACGAGAGAAATGGTGATGTGGAGGCAAAAGATGTTTCTTCTACTACACCTGCAACAATGGAACTGTGGAAGTCCTTTCACCTAACATAGTTTCCGAGTCTAGTTCATTTGGCTCAGTTATGCATGTTTGGTGACAACTGCTTTACAAAGATCCACGTGGAAATAATTATGGTCCATTATCTTTTACTCAATTGTGCAAGAAGACTAAATTTTTTCTTGTTGACTTGAGGATATGGCAAAAACGGGAAATGAAAATGATGTTATTAGGTTCATATTCTCACAGATCATGTGGGAGCGTGGAAGTTCTAGATGTCGGTTAGGTCTCATTATATTTGTGGCATAGCGTAGCGGGTCCTCGCGTTGGTTCATAGGAGGAGGCTTTTGTATCGGTTTCGTTGGGTCTTCTTCTATTGTTGTGGTTTATTTGGTATGGCTTTGTGTAGTTCTTTCTTTGTTGTGTTTTTTATGATTTTGTTATGCGTTAATTTGTATTTATGTATTGTTATGTCTAGTTATTTTCTAGATAATTTTTGTATTTTATAGTTGCCATTCTAAAAATAAAAACTTGAGCACAACACATCTAATCAAAAATGTCATTTACTTAAACAATGACATAAACACGTTTAATAAGCAGGTTCCACGAAACGAGACATTTAACCTTAACACGTTTTAATTTATTTAATTTAACAAATTCAATAACAAAATTGACTCAGGTACAACACGACTAAGTATGAGAATTCTAATATGATTATTGACACGACCAAAAGACTTCAAAATTCTCTAAAAATTAATACTAAGTAGATGCAGTTAAGGTTAAAAATTTAGAGTACCATATTTAGAGTACGTCATTTTAATAAATGGGTCTTAAGTGTGTCATTTCAGCATGTTAACTCTTATAACAAAGTTACTAAATGATTTATACCAGCTATAATAGAGTTAGAAGAGCTATACTCTTTTAGACACTTTTTAATTTTATCATTGACGTGCCAACTCTTATACCCTAAAACCAAATTCATTTAACCTAGTATAGTAGTATGAAATCATGTTAATGAACCATGTATTTTCTCATGAACTGTAGGTTGCAAAAACCCACACCTTTAAAAAAGAATACTCTATTTATGTTAATAAAGGCAAAAGTTTAATTGGACATTTAATGATAAATAAATTTCCAAGTATTTGTAGTTAGAAAAAGTGAACAACTAATTAAAAAAAATATACCCATCCACTTTTTTTGTGTGGTAGTAAAGATATTGATGTTATTAAAGTTTTTGATTCGAGTCTCAAAAAATGCAAAATTATGGAGAATAAAAATTAGTTGTTAAATAAAATAAAAATGCTCCAACACAATTGAATATCATTTGTGTAATAACATATTTTAAAAAACTGGTCAACAAATAAAAACCCGACTATCTGGGATGGCTCAATGGCTAAGGACGACTTATACACCCACGATTGCATATTGCGTTGTGTAGCCTAAAGGGCCGCCATTCAAAGACTCATTGGAGTAGAACCCGATTAAAATCGGATTTATATTAATATCATAACTTTTTTTTTATTATAAATATATTAGATACAAAAATATTACATTTTTATAGAATAAATATGTAATAATAATAATAATAATAATAATAATAATGAATAGTCACTGCTGCTCCTTGTACCTCAAATCTCTAACTCTCTTTCTCTCTCTGTTTTGTGTATCTATCTATCTATCTGTCTATATTATTATTTCTCCCGTCGCCTCTTTCTTTCTTTCTAGACCTAAAATCAGCTTCCACCATCAACAACACTTTCATTTCAGGTTATTATTATTATTATTACTCTGCATCTCGATCCCTCAAACTTATTATCAATCAATCAATCTGCTAATTTTTATTCTTATTAATTAATTAATTAATTAGGGTTTGTGTGTGTTTGCATGTAAATGATCTTCCCTTTCATATCCGATTTGTCTACCGATTCGTTTAACAACTCAATCGGACTTAGGGTTTTGCTATTGCCTACAATTTCAATTCTTTACGCAACACTTCATTTCCACTTGCTTCTTTCATTGATTCACTTCTTATCGTCGCTTTCACTCTTGCGATTTAGGATGTTAGGGTTTATTCGAGATTTTATTCATTTTATAGTGTTTGATTGAAATTGATTAGCTTTATCAGCTTAGATGATTGTAATTTGATGGTTTTTGATTTAATTTATGGTGTCTGATAGCTGAATTTGATATGATTGTTGTTATGTAATTATGAAAGGTGATTTTAGGGGAAGTTGGATAAGTGTTAAGTGTGAAAATGGCGGGGAGTTCAAGTGAGGAGTCCGGGGTTGGAAGATCGT
Source organism: Bidens hawaiensis (assembly GCF_021521415.1). Classification (NCBI taxonomy): domain Eukaryota; kingdom Viridiplantae; phylum Streptophyta; class Magnoliopsida; order Asterales; family Asteraceae; genus Bidens; species Bidens hawaiensis. The sequence continues at coordinate 798,699 of NW_027491121.1, read as the reverse complement.
TTGAGGGATTGTCGAATGGGCAGCAGCGCTCCGGTGAAGCGTTGGCGGAGTGGCGCTCGTCTGAGCAGGTGGAGAACGGGATTGCGTCAACATCACCGCCTTATTGGGATACTGATGACGACAGAGATTGCGGTGGTATGCATGTTTTCAGTTTTGTTTTTTTTGTTTTTGTTTTTATTCTAAAGATATGGTGTAGACTATAGAGAGTTAAAAATCTTTTTGGAAGTAATTGTTATTGTTAGAATTTGAGTTTTATGAGTCACGCGGTGCATTCTTTGTTGACAAAAAGTGCAACTTTAGACACGCTTTTACTCGCGAGCCTTTTGTCTTAAATTACTGCTGGTAAAATGTAGAGAGAGCAAAACACATATAATTCTTAATGAAGTTAGACTAAACATGTATATCCACTCGCATCCTTTCGGCTCTTGCGGATAAAATGTATTTGGAGAAAGTTATACAAATTCTGTATAATTGGTTAATTGTTTTCTTTTTTTGAATTTTGTTAACGTGCAGAGAAGAAACCTTCTGATCTCTATGGAAGGTATACATGGAAAATAGACAAGTTTTCACAGATTAACAAGAAGGAGCTTCGTAGCAATGCGTTTGAGGTTGGTGGCTACAAATGGTATGTTTTCTTCCTTTGTTTGTTTAGTCAAATGATGATGGTATATTATATATGTGCAAATTTTGGGGTATTTAAGCTTGAGGGTATGGTTTTAGGTACATTTTAATCTATCCACAGGGGTGTGATGTCTGCAATTTTCTGTCATTGTTTCTTTGTGTTGCAGAGCATGACAAGCTTCTTCCTGGTATGGTTTATAAAAATAAAGTTAAGGGTTTCACTAGTTTTTTTTCATCTTGCAAATAAAATAATTTAAAGTGGTTTTTTTTACTGGTGCAGGATGGAGTCATTTTGCACAATTCACAATAGCTGTGGTGAATAAAGACCCCAAGAAATCAAAATATTCTGGTTTGTTTCCTTTTTTTAATTATTATTCTATATTGTTGTCTGTCAATATCATATTAAGTGATTAAATATTTAAATGTATGTTTGTAGATACTTTACATCGCTTCTGGAAGAAAGAGCATGACTGGGGTTGGAAAAAGTTTATGGAATTATCCAAAGTTTTAGATGGATTTGTTGATGCTGATACACTCGTAATAAAAGCTCAAGTTCAAGTTATCAGGTTTTTTTGATAACTTTTTTCTAGCTTTATTGTTATTATGGTAGTATCTTATGAAAAATGACTTTCTTTTTTTATTCTCATCGAACCCTTTGCACCTTGGTCTAAATTTACTTGTCGCGTATTTTACTTATGTTTTGTAACTTGTTTTGGAATGTATCTTGTTTTATTGTCACGATAATTAATGTATCATTTGTCATGGAAACAAACACTTAATTATCTTATGTAACTGTATTCAGAGTCTATTTTAATTGCAGCGTATTCGAGTAATAAATGATATATTAAGCCAATACTCTTGTGTGAAATCTCCATTTACCTTATACCATAACAATGACCTGATTGTAAACTAGGAAGCATTTTGAAGACCAACTGAGATATTTTTTTATCTCTTACAACATTGTTATTAAGTTTAATTATTGTTATTATTTTTATATATGGTAATTGTACTCTATTTTATTAGGATAAGACAACAACATTGATTCGTTGTATCATATGCTATTTTATTTTCCATCACTTTACATGTACCATTTTTGAGTTATTTTCTCTTTCTTTTCTTAAGAAACTATGTATAATAATAAATGCTAACATGTGCTAAACGGTATTGAAGGGAGAGAGCGGATCGTCCTTTCCGATGCCTTGACCGTATGTACAGGAGAGAACTCGTAAGGGTATATTTGTCAAATGTAGAACAAATTTGTCGCCGCTTTGTTGAAGAAAAAAGAGGAAAACTCGGGAAGTTGCTAGAAGATAAAGCTAGATGGTCCGGGTATGTAATAATAATTCTTAGTAGACGATAATAGGAGTGGCAAAATTGTTATTTTTTATATGGGTTGCGCCCGATTTGATTCTTTTTATACCTTTTATGTTTCAGCTTCTGTAATTTCTGGTCAAGAATTGATAAAGTTTCAAGGCAACAAATGTCACAAGAGAAATCAGATTCAATATTGAAAACTGTTGTGAAGCATTTCTTTATAGAAAAAGAAGTGACATCAACTTTAGTGATGGACTCTTTATACAGTGGATTAAAGGCCCTTGAAGCTCAATCCAAAATCAATGGAAAATGTGATGGAGAACAAACGGCAACAATACCCGTTGTCCATATGGAAAACGACATGTTTTCTCTCGTTGATGATGTTTTGCTTTTGCTTGAGAGGGCCGCCATTGAACCCTTGCCCCCAAAAGATGAAAATCGTCCTCAAAACCGTACTAAGGTCAGCGTCACTTTATAGTAATGACTACATATACATCCCTACATCATATGCATCTGTATACATATTTATATATATGTATATGTACATATATATCTATGTATATGCATACATACGTATATACACATATGTACACACACACACATATATTCATATATGTACCTTTGGGAGTTACATATATATATTTTTTTAATTTTTTTTTGGCCAAGATTAATACATATGTATGCATTTAAAAGTGTGTGTATGTGGAGTATTTTTCAATGATCACATGCTTCATGTTTACTGTGGCAGGATGGTGGCCCAGGGGAGGATTTTAGTAAGGATACTATTGAGCGAGATGAAAGGCGTTTAACTGATTTGGGACGTAGAACCATTGAAATCTTTGTTCTAGCCCATATATTCAGGTAGTAATCTGTTAAGTTATAAATAATATACAATCTTATTGATACACATATGCTTACCTCCTATTTGTTGCAGCAGTAAAATAGAAGTTGCATACCAGGAGGCTGTTTCTTTAAAGAGACAAGAAGAGCTCATCCGGGAAGAAGAGGAAGCGTGGATGGCCGAAAGTGAAAAACGCGCATCTGAAAAAGAAAAAAAATTAAAAAAGAAACAGGTGTCTAATAATATAATAATAATAATATAATAATAATAATGATAATAATAATAATAATAATAGTACTAATAATAAAAATCATATATAACCCTAACTAGATTTTAATCATTTTATTCCAATTATTGATTGTTTTATTTTACAGGCGAAACAGAGAAGAAACAACCGGAAGTTAAAAGAGCTAAAGGATAAGGGTCGGGATGAAAAGTCCGGTATTGTAATCGAAGAAAAACCTAAAACCCAAAGCCTGGTTGAGGATGATGTGGATTTGTCAAAAAAGCCTACCTTGCTTGAGGATGTTTCAGATGTGTCAGATTCGGTCGATTGTGTACCTGAAGCGGTTCTTCAGCCCGATTCAGACGATAGAGATTCGAGCCCTGTTAATTGGGACACCGACACTTCTGAACCTCATCATCCACCCACGGAAGCCTGCAGTAGCGGTGTTATTGGTGAACAAAATGGCGGGTTGAAGAGCTCGTCTGTAATGGATGACAGCTCATCAACGTGCTCATCGGATTCACTCCCGTCAGTTGTAACCAACGGGCCTGTTGGTAGACTGAGTTCACATCAGAATCAGAAATCCCAAAGTTCACCTAGCAGGTCGGTTCCGTTTTTTTTCCATATTCCATATTTCATTTTTTAACTTTATTTTTTATTTTTTTTAATACGTGTAATCCGTTTTTAATGTTATGCAGAGGGAAAGTCAAGCATGGAAAGAGTACTGGTCAACAGCATGCTGAGGGTGATGGGGCTGCGATCTTGTTGCAGGATAAGAAAGTGGAAGAACTTGTTTCCTTGCAAAAGAAGCTAACTATTAAAGATGAAACCGAATCTGAGAGACACTCAAAAGAAAAGATTACCGTCTCGGTTGCACCATCTTCACCCAAAAGCCCATCAAAAGCTTCCCCACGGACCCTCCAAAAATCAGACCTAAAAAGGACCACCCAAAACATCGACTCTAGTAAACCCGTGGGCTCGTCAAACTTAACCAACGTTTCAGTTGCATCCAAACCCTACGCGTTAAAACCACCAGAAAAACCTTCAACAGTTCACCAAACACCTAACCCAGCTCAGAAACCCATGCCTGTGAATGGTCAAGGTGCATTAACAGCCGAAAAGACCGTGGTACAACCAGTATTGACTAAGTCGTTGACCGTTTCGTCAGCTATGCCGGTGCCACCGTTGTCGAGGCCGTTGAGTGCACCGTTAGTTGACGGGTCTCGATCTAATAAAGCCACAGGTACCACCCCGGTAGTCTCAATGGTTCAAACCGCACCGTATCTATCCCGTTCTGCGAGTGCAGCCGGGTATCTCGGTCCCGATCCGTCACCAGTGGGTCAAAGTTACGGTCCACCTTTGTATCGTAACGCTATGATGGGCCAAACCCAGTCTCCCTCCTATTCACAGCCCATGTTTCTACCTCAGACCCCGGAAAGAATCGACTCCAGTTCGATCGGATCGAGTTTTTCATTCGGGATGTTGAATCATGATCCACTTCAAAACGGATCTGGGTGGATGGAAACCGTTCAGCTGGATAACGGTAATAATATCCGATCACAACCTCATGGCATGTTTGCCGACGAATTCCCACACCTTGATATAATCAATGATTTACTCGATGACGAGTACGCTCCTGGCCCGTTATTTCATAACGGGCCCCGCCATCTTTCTCACCAGTTCACTTTCCCCGGGGATGTCGGTAGTTCACTTGACCCCGGCCCTTCAACAAGCTCGTGTCGGTTTGACCGGACCCGAAGCTTTCCTGAAGAGTTCCAACATAGTTACAGTGGCGGGTTTGACTTTTCACAAGACTTGATTTTACCACAACCGAACTTGCACCCTTATGTTAACGGGCAGCTTGATGGGTTGGTTCAGAACCAGTGGCAGATTGGTGGGTCGGATGTTTCTTATGGGTTGAGAAATATTGATGGTGATGGGTACCAGTATCATATGCCTGGGGATTATTCGGGGTTGACTATGGGAGTCAATGGTTACAATATGTACCGACCTAACGGGCAGTGAGTAGGCTGCAAAAGAAAAGATATTATTATTGGGTTGTAATAATCTTTATGAAGAGAAGAATGGTGATTTGAAGTGAGGTTGTAACCCTTTGATAAGAAAACTTTTTTATTTTACTTTATTTTATTCTGAAAGAGTGATCTAGCAACGTTTTTCTTTCTGTTTGTTCGTGATTTGAAATCTGACTTTTGCTGGCAATGTTTACTAGAATCAGGTTTTTATATTTGCAAATCTATAGTTTATTTAATCGGTTTGAGTGCGACTAAAGCTTGTTCGGCTGTGGTTTGAAAATGCTGCAAACTGTTAGGATTGACCTGGATTGTGCATAGACTATTGGTATGGTATGATGTGGAATATGGAAACTAGATCATTGCCTGAGAGTGAATCACCTTTTTTAGTTATTTAAGGATATTATTATAGAATGAATGTCCCTAAATTCAGTTTTAAGTTCTACTTTCAACCATTGCACGCAAGAGTTTGACATATACCTGGAGATTATATGTTGATTATAAGCTAAAGAAACAAAACCATTAAGCACGGTCTGCGTGTTCCTGGTAGTGTTTCTTGTGAACCACATTGAAGGTAGTTGAGTTTTGTAAACACAAAGTAGTTTGATCGACTTAAAGAGTGGTAACGCCCTTGATACGAGTCACTCCCTAAAGGACCGGTTACGCCTGTGACTCCATCTTGGTGACCGGATGCATATACCTGGAGAGGGACCACTCTGCCCTCCATCAGAGTGCATACCTGGAGATGGGGAAACACCATGCCCTCCTGCGTGAAGGGGCTGTCTAGGTTACTGTTTCTGGATTATCGAAATAAACCTGATGGAATCTCGAATTATGTATTGTTATCTTATTCAATAAACTATTTGTTGGTATGTTAAAACAAATCTTTTTTAAGTTTTTAGCATAATGCATTACAGATAGTTTAACAAGTAGTGCATGTTTCGAAATGTATTTCATTTTTAACTTGAAATCGACTTGGAACCTATAACAATGAACTCGGTCGCACTACTTGTGGTTTGTGGCTCGAAACATTTTAAAAAATAGCTTGAGAAACTCACCTCAAGTTCTCTCATATAGTTTTTGAATCTAGCCGAATTCAAACAAAAATAGGTGATATTGAATATCATGGTATATTTTTAGTTGGTTGTGATTCACATTCATCGGCTCTATGGTCATTTTCTCACATTGATTATCAAAAGTTACTCTTTACGGGAAATATATTATAAACAGTTAATATATGAAGTCTATAAAAACGTCTATGTTGAATAAACAAACATATATAAGCATATACAGTTTACAAGTACAAGTGTACAACTACTTTTGGTAGACACATCTATAGAATAAGGTCGATTTAGTTCCCAGTTTCAACTTACAGCTCAAACCAGTCTTTCCTACATTATCTCACCACATTCCCAGATTTTTCCTCTAGTTTTAGAGCAAAATATTCATATATTTATTGTGTGATACTTAAATCCTCTTATTTTCTACCAACATTGGCATAAATCATTGCAACTACAAACCAAAAGTATAATGTTGCTTGTTGTCACGTAAATATTAGCTATAACTGATAAGAAATATTATTAATTTGCTGATTAGATAGGCAAGAATAACACAAACATTAGATGGTTTACTCTTCAATATTTTTGCATGTTGATTTTAACTTAACTCAACGTTGCCACTTGGCCATACAAGGGGCCAGCTCCTTGTCCTTGCCAAGGCGTTGCCCCAGACCTGCCAAGGGCAATGCCCAATAAAAACCTATTTACTATCATAAAAGTTTCTTGACATAGAAGTCATAATTTCTTGTCATTAATTATATTCCTTTTATAATTCTTGAAGGTTTACTATAGCACTACATCTAAGTGTCACATTTCTTGTCGTTCTTCTCTTTTTCTATTAAAAAACAATATTGTTGTATACTTCAGCCACGCTACGTTCGTGTTCTGTTATGTATCTTTTTTATTTGCCTTTCTTTTTTCCTTTTCTTGTGAGTACTATATATCCTTTTCGTCTTTTACTTGGATTTGTCTCCTTTTACAAACTAAAAGGATCGAGTATTTGTTGAGATTAAATAAAGAACTAATTAACGATGCATTGTAGGTGATTTCCATGTTCTTTTTCACACTTAAATCTCTCAAGTTGTATTTGACAAGAAAAAAGTGATATATTTTATTGATTTTAGTTATAGATATGTGTGTAGTCTATTGAAATGATCTCTGTTGACATTAAAAAATATAGAATTGAATGACACATATTTTCAAATATATGAATTTATTCATCGACTTTAATGGCATTTTTCACACCATCATATGTTATGCATGACATGAAAAATATATTCAAAGTGTTGAAAAAAAAGCGTAGTATTTTCTTTAAAAAAAATTAATTGAAATAAAAAAAAGTTTGTTAGATGTGAAAATTTAAACTTTTATCTAAAAAAATAAGCTATTAATTTGAAGTAACCCTTAAATAAGTTTTGTTAATTTTGAAAAAAATTACCAGACTAAATTATGTATCTAATATACATATGTAAATGCACATTTTTTTTTTCAAATAACCCACACACAACTGACAAATCGAAGTAATATTTTTCATAGTTAATTGCATAAATCACCCATGTGATCAACATCGTTTTGCAAGAATTAAGCTCTTGGTGTTTTTTTTTGCAAATATCACCCCCATGGTTTGCATTTTTTTTTTGAATCGATTAACTTTGGGTTCACGACATGAATCAAATTGCAAAAAAGTGCAAACCACGAGGTGATATATGCAAAAAAAAAAAAGCCATAACGAGATTGATCCCTGCAAAACGGTGTTGACCACAAAAGTGATTTCTACACTTAACTTTAATTTTTAAGATAATGTTTTGAAAATTAAACGGGTACTTAAATGTGACTTGTCTATTAATAATTGATTGCTCAAATACTCACACAGACAAGACTACACATATATAACTCACAAGAAAAGAAATAGATACAAATTTTTACGTCATTTACTTGGTTGTTGTGAGCAAGTTACGTTTTTTTTAACACCAATGCTTGCACCTAGATATCATATACCCTTGTATTTATATTCACACATGATTTTTTGTTCTCTGAATAATTTGGTTGATGCAAACTCATTTTCTTAAAGATAATTATGATGTTGATAAGGATTTATCTATAGAATAAAACCAATAAAAAAATTATATATTATAGTTATTATAGAATTTAAAATCATAAAAACCACGAGAAAGAAAACTTCCTTGCCTTTGAAGTTTGAACAACTCCTAACTAGAGTTTATTAGCAATTAATATTTAATATTAATATTAATATATATTGATATATGCCTTACCAAACACTGATGTGCACTTATAACTCATGTTTTATATTGCCTGCTATATTACTTGTGATTTCAAAAAACCTTTGCTAAAAGAAGTGGAACTTAAACCATTAAATTAAAAGTCATATAAAAATTGTCTTCTTATTTACCAATTCAACAGTCAAAAACTATATACATATATGTTTTAAAAAACAATTCCTCAAGTCAAAGGTCAAAACCTTGAAACGGTTTGCACTAAGAAACCACCTAACACCACATTGGAAATCTTTATATAAATATGCAAGCTCACATACATGTTGCTCTATAAGCTAAAGAAATGAAGCCATTAAACAATGTTTGTGTTCTCTTGATGGTGTTTCTTCTTGTGCAAGCGAACTCTAGTGAAGCTAGTCAAGTTTTGCATGTAAAGAATGGTTTGATCAACTTAAAGAGTCCGAACGTGCTTGTCTTCCAGTCACTTCCTAAGGGACCTGTTCCGCCTTCGGGTCCCTCAGGGTGCACTTACATACCCGGAAGTGGTGGACCGCCTTGTCCTTAATGATGGTGCTGTCTAGGTCACTGTTTTTGTGTCATCGAAAAAGCTTCAATGATACCTCAAGCTATGTTATCCATCGATCATACCAATATTGCTTATTCTTTTATTGAATCAACTATTTGCTAGTATTAATTTGGTGGAAGTTACCATATGTACAAATATTTTATATATATATATTTTTAGTTTCCAGTATTAATCCTTCTCCTAGACATATACTTGTAATTTGTTTATTGAATACATGGTTTTTGTGCATTTATTTGCTGGTATTTGGGAGAAGCAAACGTATATGTCTTTATATTCCATTTTAAACTTAAGTGTTAAACTAGTTAGTAGTTACAATGCAATATTTTAAAACTTATAAGAGTTAAAATGCCAAACACACACACACACACACACACAATGATTGCCTTACAATATTCTATAAAAGTCACACGATGGCGTTTAGTTTTGTATAGATGACGACGGATAATAATATATAAAGTGATGATTCTAATTTTAAAATTTAGAAAAATAAAATTTTTGGGTGTTAGTCATACTTGGTAAAACATGTTAAGGATCTGTCATTACTCTTAAGAGTAATATGACTCGTTTAAGGCATAATTAGCCTGTTATAACTCACTAAAATCCAATATGATTTGTTACACCCAAATGTATTCCACTAAAACATAATATAACCTACTAAGGTCTATCATGGCCCATCATGAAGCTATTGATGTGTGTAAATGTGATTATAAATTTAGTAAATACTTTTACACAAATGCAAGTTTTAAATTCATAAAAATGATTAATACATTAACCCACCGTTTATCAAATATTAACTAACACTCATCATCATCATCATCATCATCATATCATCATCATCGTACTCAGTATATCCCACCAATAGCAATGCTATGGTAGGGTCTGAGGAGGGTAAGATGTAGACAGCCTTACCTCTATCCCATAGGGATAGAGAGGCTGCTTCCGGTAAATATTAACACTGTACCTCTTAATACTAAGCTTGTGTTATTGTTTAGCAGTTCAAAAAGTAGTTGGTGGTTATACTAAGATATTAATGCATAAAAATAAATAATGTAAAAAATCAAGAATCAATCAATCCAAAACGAATATCACTTGGGTTTCAAATCTCTTCGATATTTCAAATGAAATAATTAAGATAAGTAAATGGTGTGATTGTAAATAGAAATGTAGATGGCATGGTTGGCGACCTTCACCGATCAAGTTCCAATTTAAAGCATTACATCACCGTTCCAAAAAAAAAAAACATTGCATCACTATGCTCAATTTCCCAAAAGATTGGTATGAGTCACCAGATTAGTGAAGATGAAGTTTATCAATCAAATGAAGAAAAGCTTTTCTCAAACTTATAACTATACCCTTTTGAAATAGTTTTTAGACCAAATAACTTGAAGTTTCGAACGCACTTAATTATTCCTAACGTGATACTCGGCTTTAGGATATAGACCATAAAAACCCAAAAATGTATGTTTTGCCATGAACACCGAACTATAAACACAGATTAGTATAAAACTTTGGTTAGCAAGAGTTATAACATATTCATATTCACGAAGAGTAGTCGTCGCTTTAAGAATTTCAAAATCATAAACACATGTTTACTAAGTTAATTAGAACATAAACACATTAAAGTTCATCTTCCCCAAAGTGATACAAGAAGTTTAGTCACTAGGGGGCATAAGTATGGCACTAACATTTGTTATAAACATAGTTATGAAGCTAAAGCCAAGTGAAAATTATATAACTGGGCAGAATACTTCTTGATGCTCGGTGATGGAAGAATAGAAGATGACTCCCCTGAACAACTGAAAACGTAACCTAAACAATGATGAGAGTGTGTTTCATAATATCAATTATCATAACTAAAACAATTAAACATGACTTAATTAGTTTTAAGCCCTAAACATGATAGCTAAACGAATTAAAACATTGATGTATAGTTTCATAACATTTTTTAATATATAACTTACTTAATAACTTTATATTGAAATATACAACGTTAAATCTCTTTGAAATCTTGACTTATCGGGAACCCATGACATTCAAAATTAGGAGGTTGCTTATGGTTCAAGGAACCTTCATGCATGTACATGCCTGAAGCTTCCTGTTCCTGATCATCTTATCCCACCAATTAATATTTTTCCACATGTATATTAAAGTTTGGCAACTCCATAATCCATTAATCCATGTAAGACAAAATTTCCACAAAGTCAAAGAGTCCAAATCCATTGGTTTTTTTTTTGAACGGCAAACGAAAGCAAATTATATAAAAAGAGAAACCACACAAAACAACCAAAACTAACTAGCCAGAGACTAGCCAACTAGCCAAACAAACAACACAAAAACAAACAAACCCCTCACTAAACTTTAAACCTGCACCAATCCTCCCACGACAAAGCATGCCCACCCGATCTATTCTTGACCCACAAATAACTAATGCCCTTGATTTCCTCTACAACGCTTTCCACTTTCACCGCCAGACCATTAAACACCATATTGTTTCGTTTCTTCCATAAAACCCACAACGCAACAAGACAAACCGCGTGAAACGCTTTTGCCTTTCGCCTATGAAACTTTGTAAACTTATATAAATCAATAATGTCTCGAATATTGAAAGCGAAAATATGCGGGATCTTACACCAACTTGAGATAGCTTGCCATACCGCTTGAGCCAAACCACACGAAACAAAAATATGCTCGACCGTCTCCTCTACTTCTCCACAAACCACACGAAACAAAAATATGCTCGACCGTCCAAATACATTGCTGACGTCGCACTTGTTTTTGCTAGACGATAATTTGAAAAAAGAAAAAATAAAAGGCATCCCAAATACAAAAACATTTCAAAATCATGTGGTTGGCGGCTTGCTGGATTACGGGGTTGTCTGGTAGGAATTTAATTTACCAATAACTCAAATGTACATTTTTGCAGTTAACTTAAAAAAATATATTTAGTTAATGTGTCGTGTTTTGACTAACCAAATTATTAAACAAGTTGTGTTCAGGTTGATCTATTTAATAAAAAAACGGTGCTAGCCTACCCAAAAACCATTTGTTTTTCGTGTCATTCTTGGGAAGTATTTTGACTCGTTTTAGGAATTGCCACCTTACTATCGTAAGCATGCACATTCAACCTAGTTCTTTGTTCTTTATATGAGCTTGTGACATAACGGTACCAACATGTGCAGAAAACTTGAGAATTCTTTTATATGATTTGACAAAATTGTAGACTTACGAGCAGGACTAGCGGACGTATGACTTAATCGTTTTAATAAAAATTTAGTGAATCTAGCATTTTTTTAGTCGATTTAAAACAAAGAACGTGACAGTAAGATAACTAAATTATCAATTACATTAGAATAAGTTTGATGATCAACAATCTGTATATTTACTAATTATATCAAATATTAATATGCATGGCACACATGTAAAATATGTTACCTCAAATCCTTTCCTTATGTTTTACCCATTTTGACTTTTCTTTGGTCAAGATAGATAGTGTGTGACATTTGTAACATTTTCTTTTATTGTGTTACCCAAGAGATTTGAATTCTCACTCTTTAATTAGAAATACTAAACGCTATCTAACTCTTTGATACCACTATACCAATTGCCCAGCATTTGTAACGTTAAAGGTTCTAATGACCCAGCGCGAATGAGTAATAATATAATTTTATGAAACAACAAAAGAAGAATATGTTTGTTCTATATAAATAGGATATAATACGAAGAGTTATATTAAAACCAATTTGAATAATATACTATTAGTGTTTTCCTATGAACATAACACCACATTGAATAATTAAAACGTGTTATATTATATCATAAAAGATTAAAAGTTAGTTTAATTTTCTTCAAGAAACCATTATGATTTTTAAGTCAAAAGAAGAGCACTAACGGACAGGCTATTGAAACTTTGTGGTCAGAATTCTAAGCCTGAACTTTGCTTAATCTTAAACATAACAAAGACCTAAGCTCTTTTGTCTATCTTGTCCTTGTTCTAGCTAATAGTTCAATATTAATATTATAATCGGTTTTAGTTCAGTGCCACATAGTCAGGATATATATATATATATATATATATATACACGCCTCAAATATACATTATAACTCATTTGTAAAAGAAAACGAGTTTTAGTGTTAATCAGACGCCCGGAAAATAATTAGAATTTGGTTTCTGAATAAAGAAGAGTGTTCAATGTTCTTGTAACCAACTTTCAAATGTTATAAAGATAGTCTAACACAATTTAAACTCTTTGAAAAGTAATCATGTGGTGTTAATCGGACTTGATACGTGCAAACTTAGATAAATCGTAATTTCTGTAAAACCAGATTCAAGTAGCCCAATTCTTTCTATTGTCCAATTCGTGTACCTATGGAAATGAATTTATTAAGCCTTGATCTATTTGCTATATATCTATAATATTACAGACCAAAATGCGTGACAAATTTTAATAATAAATTTATTATACTTGATAGTTAGAGATATATATTTATTGTACGTTAAATGAGAACAATACTAAAAAGTTGGTAATAAGTTATTACCAAAATGTAAGTAATCTGTAACGTTTTAAGTGAGTGTATATATATATATGCTATGTACAAAAAAACGGTTTGAAACTGGGTAACCGGAAACCGAACCGGTTCGATTCTCAAACCGGTTTCTATCAACCTAGTTCCCAAACGGAACCAAACCGGCGGTTCGTATAGTGGTTTGGGTTATTTTCAATCAAACGTGTTTTAAAACCAGTTTAAAACCAACCCGAACCGGTCTGTTGTTACGAGTCGGGATATGAGCCCAGCCAGCCCAGTTTAGGTGGCCCAACAAGAGATTAGATTGTGAAGGCGGAATCGCAGAATATATGCTGGAGAGATTGAAGGATCGGATTATGAAAATAATGTTTAAGCAAATTGGTGTTCTTCTCTCATCTCTATTCTAGTCTAATTCCCCATCTCCTCTTCTTAGTGTTTATGATTTCTTCGGTTGTAATCTCGTCATTACTTTGATTATTGAACGAACCTAGTGACTGATTTATGAATTCAACTATGTTTTGGTTGTGATTAAACATTAGATCACTCCATCTGTGTTAGGCTGGCTAGTTCTATGATTAAACAGGTTTTTAAAACGAACCATTTTGACCCGAACCAGTTTGAAATATACAAAAACCATATTAGTATGGTTTGTTAAAAAACCTGGTTTTGTACACCTTTAAAACATTATCATCACAAAAAATTATTAAAAAAGTCTCAACTAGAGGGAAGAGTCCAGCCCGGACAAAGCCCATTGCACTATAGCTGTTTAGAATCTAATCAAATCCAATCTTTTATTATAAAAGTAGTTCCTTTATCTTCTATCTAGAGATGTACATAACCTGCTTTTATAAGAACTAGTCAAACTGATCGGACAGGTTCGGCTGTAAACCGCTTTTAAAAAAGCAGGTTGATTGTTAAATAAACAAACCGCTATACGAACTTGGCGGTTTGGTTTGGTTTGTGAACCGGTTTGGTTTGTGAAGAAACACCAGTCGTACCCCGACAGATTACGAGTAACCTAAGGGTTAGATAGACGTTTCCCACGAGGGGTTAATTCCGGCAAGATGGTTCTTCCGATAACCTGCAAAACAGACATCGTGAGCTCGTCACTAAGAAAGGGGGGGGGGGGTTCCTCCTTGTGACCACCCTCCGGCGTGAGAATCAGTCTATATTACTCTTTGATTATAAAAGTATATTATTAATACTAGAGCAGTTATCAGGTAAATTATACAAGATATTAGATGATATAAGATGATGAAATGATAATACCATTTGATGTCTTTTATAGCCGAAGGTGGGTTTCCAAGGAGGTTTAGCCGGCCTACTACTCTGCCAACTGTGGCCTACACACGTGCTCTGCTGGTAATTGGTGGATAGGCAGCGGCTGACAGTGACCAGGCGTGCTGTTCACTTTTTCTTTTCCACCAACTACAGGCTATGCACGTGGTATGGCAAAAGTTGGTGAGCAGGCGGCGGCTATTGGTCACAGTGCTGTGGCGTGTTGTCTGCCATGCTGCTGTCAGTGAGCTGTCGTATCGTTGGTCAGATCTTTTGTCCATACCTCGTCAGGTATCACACAAAAGATCCTCCATTATTATACGGACTGGCTCATTTAGGCGGGAGTTTTCCCCCTCCCGCCTTTATGCGGGAATGTTCCCGACTTTGCTCATTCCTTCTTCAGGTGACTACTGAATTATTATGAGTGTTAAGCCTTATGCGTGTAGCCATGCTGCGCGGGTGGCCAGTCCCTAATGGCGGGTACCCGCGCCTGCGGGAACAGGCGGGTTACTTGGAAACCATAGGGAGGCATTTCCTGCGGGACCAGCTTGCGTACCGCATGTGAGGTCGTCACAACTCTGAGCGTGGTGGGTCCTGCGGGTTTGGTAGGTCGCGGCGCAGACGTCCCTATGGTGAAGTCTGCGTGTTCAACTGCGCAGACGTCCGTTTAAGGAGTCTTGCGTGTTCAACTGCGCAGACGTCTCCTTTTAAGGGAGTCTTGCGGGTCCTAACCACCTCTGCTGGGACCTACCTCTTCAAGTCCCCCCAGTCCAATGTTCTTCTCATGAATGTTTAATAAAGTGAGGTGAACTTTTGGACTTAAGCAAGGGGTCTTTGCAAAGGGTTTAGTTTTATGGGTTTTCCGCGGGAAGTCTTACCCACGGGTTTCCCAATGTCACGCAGAATTTCCCAATGTTCTGCTTGATCTCTGGGATGATGCGGATAGGTCTGTAACCTCCCCGCAAGTCAGGAGCGTTTAGAACCTTTTGTGTAGATTCTCCATGAGGTCTTGGTGGTTTTGAACATAGTGATCAATCATGTTATAACCACCAATTCCATCCTGAAGTTTCAAACAATCTAGTTCTTGACGTTCCCGCTATGCGGGGATGTTAATCCCGTTTCTGCAAGCATGGCCCAAAAGATCCTTCTTGGTTTCAATTCCCATGGAGTGCTCGGTATGCGAAGGGTTTTGCCTTGACGCTGTACCCGCACTTCGTCTTAATAGTTACTTTACTCCCAAGGTATCCCTGGCGTCAAATCCCTGCAGGTGCTAGGTTCGTGAAGGGTTTTGCCTTGACACTATACCCGCACCTGACTTATGGTTGCCGAGGTGTTCCTGGCGTTTAATCCCCTGCGGGTGCTAGGTATGTGAAGGGTTTTGCCTTAACACTGTACCCGCGCCCGACTTACAATTGGGTGCCGAGGTATGACTTTTTACGGGTGTTAGGTACGTGAAGGGTTTTGCCTTAACACTGTACCTGTGCCCGTTTTGTAGTTGGGTGGAATGCCAAGATATTCTCGGCTTCACTTCCCTGTGGGTGCTAGGTATGTGAATGGTTTTGCGTTAACACTGTACCCGCACCCGGCTTTATAGTCGGGTTTTTTCCGGTTTCCATTCCCTGCGGGTGCTAGGTATGTGAAGGGTTTTGCCTTAACACTGTACCCGCACCCGGCTTCATAATTGGGTTTTTCCGGTTTCCGTGCCTTGCGGGTGCTAGGTATGTGAAGGGTTTTGCCTTAACACTGTACCCGCACCCGACTTCATAGTTGGGTATTCTTGGCTTCTGTTCCCTGCGGGTGTTAGGTATGTGAAGGGTTTTGCCTTAACACTGTACCCGCAGCCGTCTTACGGTGAACTGGATAGCCGGGGTAAGGGGTTTTTCCCGCTTACTTTTCGAATCTTTGGGATTTGCGCATGCATATTTAAATTTATTCTAGCGCTTTTCCCCATATTCTAGATAGGTTAACCGTTCATCGCGTGGTTGTCAATAGATCTAGGTACCTTTCATGATTTATGCGGTTAAAACCTGCATTTTCATTCAGTAGGGTGACCGACATAACTATGACTGACCTGCGTGAAGGTTTTCTATTCTTTGGGTTAATGCGGGTTTTGCCGCTTTCCCCATGCAGCGAGTCTGCGTGAAGGTTTACCAATTGTTGGGTTTATGCGGGTTTTACCGCCTTCCCCATGCAACGACTTTCGCACTTATGTACGCGGTGAAGACCGACATATCCGTGTGAACAGTTTATATATGAATGCAAAACCATTAACGTCGATGTTTTAAGGAGAATCATTTCCATTAAAAGCGGCTCTTGGCCGGTACAAACTTGGAATTGATCTACATGTAACATTTGCGTAATTGAGCTCCGTTCCATGTTCGTGGGACGGGAGTGCCATCGAGCCTTTCAAGCCGGTATGCGCCCTTTCCCAGAACTTCTTTGATAGTGTACGGCCCTTCCCAGACCGGTGCCAGTTTTCCTGGGCGTTCTTGGTTTGAAGCCTCGTTGTTACGCAATATGTAGTCTCCTACATTGAAGTTGCATAGCTTCACCCGCGTGTTGTAGTACTTTTGCATTTGTCGTTTGTAGTTCTCTTCACGCGCTGCAGCTAAGTCTCTGCGCTCTTCGGTCAGCATAAGGTCTAACCGTCTCTCCGCGTCGTTGTCCTCTGGTTTCATCATGACCCTTGGTGAAGGTAGACCAATTTCGACCTGGACCATGGCTTCGGTGCCATAAGTGAGGCTGAACGGTGTTTCTCCTGTACTTGTCTTTTTCATTGTTCTATGAGCCCACAGTACATGTGGAACTTCGTCCACCCAGCCAGATCTGTGTTCCAGCAACCTTCTCTTTATGCCATCAACGATGCTCCTATTTGCTCTTTCCACCTCACCATTACCCTGCGGGTGTGCCACTGAGGTAAAGGTATGGGTGATTTGAAGTTCTTTAAGCCACCGTTGTAGGTTCTTGTCAGTAAAGTTGGTGCCGTTATCGCTCACCAAGTTTTGTGGAAGCCCGAAACGACAGATGATAAACTCCCAAATAAATATTTTGATATGTTTCGCCGTCGTTAGGGCTAAGGGTTTTGCCTCTATCCACTTGGTGAAGTAATCGATGGCCACCACTAGGAATTGAACGTTTCCTGCTGCTGTAGGGAATGGGCCTGTCACATCGATGGCCCACTTCTGAAATGGCCATGAAGAGGTGACTGGAACAAGATCATTCTTCGGGCGATGCGTGTTAGGTGCGTAGAGCTGACAAGATCTGCACCTTCTGATGTATGCCAGCGCATCCGTATGCATCCCCGGCCAAAAGTATCCCGCGTTGTTCAGTTTGGCTACAACTGCGCGTGGACCTGCATGTATCCCGCAGATGCCTTCGTGTACCTCCCTTAGGAGGTAGTTAGCATCTTGGTCGTCGACGCATCTTAGGAGGGGGCCAAGAAAGTTACGTCTGTAAAGTATGTCATCGATGAGTTGATAATTCAGTGCTTTACAGCGTAGTTTTCTCGCCTGTGCTTTTGACTCTGGCAGTATACCCGCCGCAAGGTAATTTATTATTGGTGTCATCCATGTTTTTGTGCCTAGCGGCTGACAGTGACCAGAAACACCACGCCTGGTCACTGTCAGCCGCTAGGCACAGAAACAATGAAGAAACACCAGTCGTACCCCGACAGATTACGAGTAACCTGAGGGTTATATAGACGTTTCCCACGAGGGGTTAATTCCAGCAAGATGGTTCTTCCGATAACCTGCAAAACAGACACCGTGAGCTCGTCACTAAGAAAGGGGGGGGGGTTCCTCCTTGTGACCACCCTCCGGCGTGAGAATCAGTCTATATTACTCTTTGATTATAAAAGTATATTATTAATACTAGAGCAGTTATCAGGTAAATTATACAAGATATTAGATGATATAAGATGATGAAATGATAATACCATTTGATGTCTTTTATAGCCGAAGGTGGGTTTCCAAGGAGGTTTAGCCGGCCTACTACTCTGCCAACTGTGGAAGTCACACGTGCTCTGCTGGTAATTGGTGGATAGGCAGCGGCTGACAGTGACCAGGCGTGCTGTTCACTTTTTCTTTTCCACCAACTACAGGCTAGGCACGTGGTATGGCAGAAGTTGGTGAGGAGGCGGCGGCTATTGGTCACAGTGCTGTTGGTCACTTTTAAGGGAGCCTTGCGGATATTTGTCCATACCTGTTCACTTTTGATAGCTGCCTATCAAAAGGATATTTGCCTAGCCTGTTCACTTTGCCTAGCCTGTTCACTTTGCCTATCAAAAGGATAGGCAAATATCACAGTGGATATTTGCCTAGCCTGTTCACTTTTGACCTTTTCCACCAACTTTTAAGGGAGCCTTGCGGCTATTGGTCACAGTGCTGTTGGTCAAAAGTGGATAGGCAGGTTATAGCTGACTGGTGAAGTCACAGTGGATAGGCAGCGGCTGCGCAGTTGAACACGCAAGACTCCTCCATTATTATACGTATCACAGTGGATAGCTGTCGTATCACAGTGGATAGGCAGCGCAAGACTCCCTTAAAAGGAGACGTCTGCGCAGTTGAACACGCAAGACTCCTTAAACGGACGTCTGCCCAGTTGAACACGCAGACTTCACCATAGGGACGTCTGCGCCGCGACCTACCAAACCCGCAGGACCCACCACGCTCAGAGTTGTGACGACCTCACATGCGGTACGCAAGCTGGTCCCGCAGGAAATGCCTCCCTATGGTTTCCAAGTAACCCGCCTGTTCCCGCAGGCGCGGGTACCCGCCATTAGGGACTGGCCACCCGCGCAGCATGGCTACACGCATAAGGCTTAACACTCATAATAATTCAGTAGTCACCTGAAGAAGGAATGAGCAAAGTCGGGAACATTCCCGCATAAAGGCGGGAGGGGGAAAACTCCCGCCTAAATGAGCCAGTCCGTATAATAATGGAGGATCTTTTGTGTGATACCTGACGAGGTATGGACAAAAGATCTGACCAACGATACGACAGCTCACTGACAGCAGCATGGCAGACAACACGCCACAGCACTGTGACCAATAGCCGCCGCCTGCTCACCAACTTCTGCCATACCACGTGCCTAGCCTGTAGTTGGTGGAAAAGAAAAAGTGAACAGCACGCCTGGTCACTGTCAGCCGCTGCCTATCCACCAATTACCAGCAGAGCACGTGTGTAGGCCACAGTTGGCAGAGTAGTAGGCCGGCTAAACCTCCTTGGAAACCCACATTCGGCTATAAAAGACATCAAATGGTATTATCATTTCATCATCTTATATCATCTAATATCTTGTATAATTTACCTGATAACTGCTCTAGTATTAATAATATACTTTTATAATCAAAGAGTAATATAGACTGATTCTCACGCCGGAGGGTGGTCACAAGGAGGAACCCCCCCCCTTTCTTAGTGACGAGCTCACGGTGTCTGTTTTGCAGGTTATCGGAAGAACCATCTCGCCGGAATTAACCCCTCGTGGGAAACGTCTATCTAACCCTCAGGTTACTCGTAATCTGTCGGGGTACGACTGGTGTTTCTTCATTGGCGCCATCCGTGGGAGTGACGGGGAAAGATAAGATACCCAGGGGGGTGTTTGTGCTGCCATCGAATCCTTCCATCGAGGCGTAGACCGTTTCTAACCGCCCCTTGTCTTCCTCGTCTAGCTTGTCAAAGAACTGTCTGTACATAACCGTTGATGAAGCGCCGTTGTCAACGAGAGTGCGGGAAGTGATGTAATGCCCCAGCTGGGTTTTGATGATGATAGGGCCCTCTTTGCTGGGTCCTCCTGGCACTCGTGGGAAACGTACCTCGGCCTCTTTCCATGCACACGGTTCTGTCGCTCGTCTCTTCCTACCCATGATATTACCCTGGACCATGTGGATACTGATGTCAACTGGCTTTCGCCCGTTGTTTCTGTATCGGTTGTCATTCTTCCCTCCGTTCTTGATTGATGCCACCAGGTGTCGGAGTCTGCCATTCTTGACAAATGTTTCGATAACATCTTTCAAGGAGGAACACGTTTCAGTATTGTGGCCTTTTATGCCGTGGAAGTCACAATACTTGCTTTGATCTGCATCCGGATGTTGTCGGATCTTCGGAGCTCTTGGCCATGGGAGCTTCTTCGTGGTGAATACCTCCGTGACACTTTTAGTGAGCGGCGTCCACCTGGGGTGCTGATCCAACAACTGTGTATTACCTCTTTCGCCTGCGAAGGAGCGAGAGCTAGATGAGGTGTCAAAGTTTACCCTTGACTGCCACATGTGTAGCTTCCTCCTTTTGTTCCGCTGGTCGGTTTGGACATTTTCTCTAGTTCTTTGCGTATAGAAGTCTGTAGTCTTGGGCAGATCTCTACCCAGTTGCTTCTCTGTTTCGGCAAAGCGCTTGGCTGCCGTCATGATGGCATCCCATGTGGATGGCATGCCATCTTTACCCGTCAACGTGCGGATAAGCTCTGGGTAATCCGCGCCTTGAATGAAAGCTGCGCGAACAAGGTCTTCGCTTATAACACCCAGACTCAGCTTCTTTGAGTTAAAGCGAGTAATAAAATCTAGCAAAGGCTCGTTTTTAGCTCTAACGCAGTTGAGTATTGTCCATTGTTCTTCAGTATATTTCCTCTGTTGACTGAAGTGTTGGCTGAACTTGTGTTGAAAGTCCGCCCAATCAAAGATGTGGTGGACCGGTAGACGGTCAAACCACGCTCTTGCTGCTCCAACAAGTGTCATCTGGAACATGTAACACCACGTGGGCTCCGTCCAGTTACTGACGGTTGCCCCCGCTATGAATCTGTTCAGATGATCATCCGGGTCGGATATGCCGTCGTAGGTGCCAATGTTGGGCATCTGTTTGGCGCCTTTTGGGGCGATCGCTTCCGCAATGTCCCTTGCAAACTTGGAAGTTCCTGCGTTTGCAACCGTAGGTCTAAAGGTTTTGGAAAAGTCACGAGACTTTGCCTCCGCGTTCCTTTGTTCGAAAGGCTCTCCGAAATTTCTTGTTTGGAAGTCTGTTCTCTTACGCTTCCCCTTCACCCTAAGGCGAGGGTTCGCGTCGGAATCAGATTCCTCCCAATCTTCATCCGAGGATTCGCATTCACTGCTCATTTTGAGCTGGTGTGTGCCTCCAAATTCGTAAGCCTGTTGGACGGAACGCAGGCGTTCGTCCAGCTCGGCTTGGAACTTTTTCTGACGTGCCTCCGCCCACGCCTTAACTTCATCAAGAGTTTGGCAGGGGAGCCTCGTTCGTTGTTTCTCTATCTGGGTATCAGTGAATCCCAGTGAACGATTATTTACTCCACTTGCCCCGGCTTGGGTAACTGGGGTAGTGTTCGTAAAGTTTGTGTACTCGGTATCTCCCCCAGTAGCTGGGGTTGTGATAACCGGAGTCTCTTGGTTACTCGGCTTCGGGACCGGAGTATCCTTAACCATCTTTCCAGAAATTTTGAAAAACTGGAGAAAAATAAAGTTCTAGCTTTATGCACGGATGGCGCCAATGAAGAAACACCAGTCGTACCCCGACAGATTACGAGTAACCTGAGGGTTAGATAGACGTTTCCCACGAGGGGTTAATTCCGGCAAGATGGTTCTTCCGATAACCTGCAAAACAGACACCGTGAGCTCGTCACTAAGAAAGGGGGGGGGGGGGTTCCTCCTTGTGACCACCCTCCGGCGTGAGAATCAGTCTATATTACTCTTTGATTATAAAAGTATATTATTAATACTAGAGCAGTTATCAGGTAAATTATACAAGATATTAGATGATATAAGATGATGAAATGATAATACCATTTGATGTCTTTTATAGCCGAAGGTGGGTTTCCAAGGAGGTTTAGCCGGCCTACTACTCTGCCAACTGTGGCCTACACACGTGCTCTGCTGGTAATTGGTGGATAGGCAGCGGCTGACAGTGACCAGGCGTGCTGTTCACTTTTTCTTTTCCACCAACTACAGGCTAGGCACGTGGTATGGCAGAAGTTGGTGAGCAGGCGGCGGCTATTGGTCACAGTGCTGTGGCGTGTTGTCTGCCATGCTGCTGTCAGTGAGCTGTCGTATCGTTGGTCAGGTCTTTTGTCCATACCTCGTCAGGTATCACACAAAAGATCCTCCATTATTATACGGACTGGCTCATTTAGGCGGGAGTTTTCCCCCTCCCGCCTTTATGCGGGAATGTTCCCGACTTTGCTCATTCCTTCTTCAGGTGACTACTGAATTATTATGAGTGTTAAGCCTTATGCGTGTAGCCATGCTGCGCGGGTGGCCAGTCCCTAATGGCGGGTACCCGCGCCTGCGGGAACAGGCGGGTTACTTGGAAACCATAGGGAGGCATTTCCTGCGGGACCAGCTTGCGTACCGCATGTGAGGTCGTCACAACTCTGAGCGTGGTGGGTCCTGCGGGTTTGGTAGGTCGCGGCGCAGACGTCCCTATGGTGAAGTCTGCGTGTTCAACTGCGCAGACGTCCGTTTAAGGAGTCTTGCGTGTTCAACTGCGCAGACGTCTCCTTTTAAGGGAGTCTTGCGGGTTCTAACCACCTCTGCTGGGACCTACCTCTTCAGTTTGGTTTCCAGAACTAGTTTTTTACAGGTTACATTTTCTTATTTTCATCGTATATTCCAGCTCAACATGATCAAATGAGTTACTGTTTGTTTGCTATGTCTTTGGGTTCAAGTTTTGGAGTTTTTCTTCGTTTTTTCTTTTGTTTAATATTTTAAGAAAATGTCTTTTGTAGAAAAAATTATTTATTTATATATGTGGTGTTGATTGAAAAATACTCATGAAAGAGATGAAGTTTTGTACGAAACAATATTTTTTCTTACCAATGCTAAAAAATATTGAAAAATAAATAGTAGAATTGATGAATGGTTTTTCTCCGAAACAAACCATTTATTCAACATATTACACCTAAATTGATCTCCGCAACACTGATTTAACTATCCCCATGTATTAATCCCATTGAGTTGGGCTTTGATTTCATTAGAATATGCAAAATCAATCATGACTACGAACTTGGTTTTATTCGATATTTGAGTGTAATCGGGTTGACTTGTGTAACGATATTAGTTATTTCCCCAACAGGTTTTAGAGATAAACAGGTTATGTGTTTGATTATTTGTTCATATTAAATATCATCACAAGCAATTCATACGATTGATATATTCATTTTTACTTGTTTGTTTATCAAAATCTTCACTTAAAATCGACAGTTCTGTTTTCTTCATTACGGATCACTTAGCATTGGTTTGAAACTTTGAATCCTGAAGTCATATAAGATTAGAATTAGCTGAGATGATTTTCATGTGACACACAAAAGGCTTTCGATGAAATGGGGAGATTTGGATTAGGGATAAAATTAGTACTATAAAAGAATATCGAAATCAAATAGCACATCAATCTTGTCGGTTCTGTACCAGTACCACTGAATATACCAGATGCTACCGAAGTCAAAAACATTAAAAAAAAAAAGAAAACAAAATATTATTTCGTTGAGGATAGGAATTCTTGGAGAAGTAGAATTAAAGGGGAAGAGAGTTAGAGGACGGCCTAAATTGACTTGGGACGAAAAGATTAGGCATGATTTGATAGACCTAAACCTCTCCGAGGACATGGTTGAGGATATGAATTCTTGGAGAAGTAGAATTAAAGTTAAGAATTTTTAGGAATAAACGATTACCCTAGGGCTTCTATTTTCCTTTTTTGTCACACAACATAATGATATTTTCTTTACATATATTATTATTATTATTACTATTATTAATGTTTATATTACTGTTGAACTTTGATTTATCTGTATTGCTTCATAGATATGTACTTTAGAGCTGAGGGTCTCTCTTGAAGTCACCTCTTTATCCCTTTGGATAGAGGTACGGTGTGCCTACATCCCACCCTCCCCAGACCCTACTTATAACTTTGCTGTTGTTGAACTACACTGGGTATGATTGATTGATTGATTGAAAATATTACTTCGTTCTTGATAGTTATTTACTTAATCGGTGAATAGAAGTATACTCTGGATCGGAATCTGGGAAGTACTCCTTGATCATTTATACCAATTTAAAGCCCCTAATTCTTTTTATACACATAAATACACTTACATAATCTCTATTAAGAATCCTTTGTGTACCTTAGTGTTCCTAGCTATCCACTCATTTTTATCAATCTACTTTCAGGTAATACGTATGGTAATAGATAGTAAAAACCTCATAAAGTTGATCATCTACTGCTGGATAGATACCTTTGGCGGCTAATCCTCTTGATAGTACGGTAGTAGCATCTAAATGTGCAAATGTCGTAGCAGGAGCAAGGTCGGTCAAATCATCTGCAGGTACATAAACAGCTTGAATAGAAGTTATGGACCCTTCTTTGGTAGAAGTAATGTTTTCTCGTAAAGAACCCATTTCGGTACTAAGGGTAGGTTGATAACCCACGGCGGAAGGCATTCATCCAACAAGGCGGATACTTCAGATCTTGCTTGGACAAAACGGAAGATATTGTCAACAAATAAAAGAACGTCTTGTTCATTAACATCTCGGAAATATTCCGCCATAGTTAGGGCAGTCAAACCAACTCTCATACGAGCTCCTGGTGGTTCAATCATTTGACCGTAAACTAGAGCTACTTTTGATTCATGAGCAATAGGTCTTACATGTAAAGGGTCCTCCACCCATGACTCAAAATTTCCTTGCTAAGCTACATGAAAGAGATTTCCGGAAGTCCATCGAAAAATGATTGCTAATTGCCTGAAGTGAGAAGCAAAAATATTCTGATAAAGACGTTCCTCAGTAATATCATCATGACTCTCGAAGTCATGCGCGGTAGCAATACCAAACCAAATACGACGAGTAGTGGGATCCTGAGCTAAGCCTTGGCTAAACCTTGGAAATCTTAATGCCATAATGCCTCTCAAATCCTCTTAGCCATTACTGATACCAATACTGGATGGTATTTAGTCAAAATCGGTTTGATACGGTATTAATATACCACACAAAATTACTAGTCCATGACTTAGAATTCAATTATCTCAAGCTATTGTTAGGTTAAAATGGAATATAATACGCTAAGTACATTATTTTTAATACTAAGTATATCATCTCTTATTTTGAAGAAAAACTCATCGTCCAAAGACCTGCTACAATAAAACTTGATTAGAATTAAATTCGAACTTCAAACCTTGCAGTTTTAATCTTAATTCTTCACTTTTTTTTTTCAATATCAATTGAACTAAAGCTAATTATTGCTAAGTTAGGTAGAAAATAATTGTGAAATAAAAATTAAAAAAATAAATAGTGAAAGAAACATAATATGTTTATTTATGCCTAGAGATTTACATCCACCGTTTAGACGCGTATGCCACGTGTCGAACAAGATGAACAACATATGTACTTAGGAAACCTCCGCAATAGCAAACACAAGGCTGCAACTAGAATACAATCAAAGTCTTGAACTTGAATGGCAACTACTCTCGGAGGTTTACACAACTCATCGTCGTCTTCAAACAGCGCCGACATCGACAGTCTCGCTCGTTTCGCCGTCGATGAACATAATAAAAAAGAGGTCTGTGTGTATGTTGCTGTAATCGTTTATATTTAGTTAGTTTGTAAGATATGTGGTGGACCTAGGGCTAACCGGAGATGGAAGTTGTTCGTTCGATCATGCAGTTACTTTTCTCAATTTGGGGCAAAATTGAAATTGAATTGATTTTATGATAACTAGGTTTTCCATGATTAAGTTAATTTTATGTTCGAAAAAACCAAAATGAAACAAAAACGAAAAAAACCCAACAGTTATTTTCTGTTCTGAATTTAAGTAGTTTATAATATAATAGTTAACATATAGTTTAACCCAAATATATATAATAATCAATTAATTATTGAATAACATAAAATATTTATGCCTAAATCATTACTTTTCGCGACTTTTTCCCCAAAATTTTCAAGGCCAAATGGTAAAGTCGAAGAAACTGAGACCGAACCGATATTTTTGTTTTTGGTTTCGTTTTAGCCCATAACCGAACCAAACCCAACTGACCCATGCGCGCCCCGATTTAGAATTAGGAACAGAGAACAACTTCACAAGGTTGTTCTTTTGACAAATTATAGGACCTGGACGAGGCTTTGTAATACCCGAACTGTTTGGCAGATTCCCATGCGTTACGCACTCGTTCGCCACTTTGAAACTTAAAAGTTTTGAGAAAGTTGTTATTATTAATACAGATCATTTAATAAAAGATTTATTTTTGCAGAATGCAATGTTGAAGTTAGCAAGAGTTGTAAAAGCGCAGGAGCAAGTGGTTGCAGGCACTTTGCATCATCTTACATTGGAGATTGAAGATGCTGGAAAGAAGAAGCTATACCAGGCCAAAGTATGGGTGAAGCCATGGATGGACTTCAAGGAGTTGCAGGAATTCACTCATGTTAATGAATCAGCCACCAACACAGACGGTGACGGTTCAGGATATCAGTCAGTGCCGGTTCATGATCCCGTGGTTCAAGAGGCTGCAAATCATGTTCTCAAGACACTCCAACAGAGATCCAACTCGTTATATCCTTATGAGTTTCAAGAAGTTGTTCATGCAAAAGCAGAGGTATGCAACTTTCATGTTATATGCTTTCGTTTGACCCGTTAAGAAAATATTATTGATATTAAAAGTTATGTGACAGACTGTGGAAGGATGTGCAAAATATGATATTCTAGTGAAGTTTAAAAGGAATGATAAAGAAGAGAAATTTAAGGCTAATCTGCACAAGGATGACAAAGGGGTCTTTCATCTTAACCACTTTGTTCAAGACCATTCCTAGTTAATATTGGTTCAAGACTCTTTTGAGGTATCGCGTGTGCTGTGTGTTTTATGTGTAATAATAATAATAATACCTAAATGCTACGCTTTTGTTTGCAGAATGTGGCCCGTGTTTGTGTTTGATTTGTGTTTTATGTTTGATTAGAATTTAGAAGTGTGAAGTTGACTCATGTAGTTTTGAATGTGTTGGTTTCGGTTATGGTCGATCAGCTAACGGGTCAATCGGGTAAAATGTTCGGATCAACTGAAACAGACTTGACCCGTTTTAAAGTATAATGATATTACCTTTTTTGACTCGCTAGTTTTGTAGCTATTGTTTCGATCCATTATTTAGCTTCTCTTTTTGGCAGCCAACACATACGTTAAATCCTAGATTCTACAGATTTTGAGGGGCTGTCTAGAATTTCTGTATGAAGTTTTTACTGTGATGTTTGTTTATATTGAATTCATTTTTATCCAGGTTAGTGCATTTGATTAAATATTCATGAAATTGATACCTTATTTTTGTAAGGTATATTGTTTTTATTCTTTTAAATAATCCAAACTATCCTGTTTTGGCTGTTGTCGGTCCTAGCTAACGAAATAGTCACATCTTTTAATATGTTTGCTCCCAACGATCCATGACTGGTAGACGCATAGAAGTCCGATGCCGTTGGTAATTTAATGATTTAATGAGGTGACATGCCAACTTGTCAAAATGGTTCTTATGTAGCAAAAAACGTGGCAAACCTTTTGATGATGCCGCATGGCGCATACCATCATCATCACAATCTTCATACTCGGCTTAGATCACCTCTAATCCTCCATACACGCACCATGGCAGTTCTGTCACGTAGTAAATTGTACGAGCTATGTACTATGATACTTCATTTACTACGAGCTATGTACTATGATACTTATAACTTCGTCCTGAGGTTGAAGTTCCACATTATGGTTATTTACCTTCAACTTCTCAAGGCTTTAAGTAGTAGAAAGGAACATATTGTTTCAACTCTTCATGCCTTAAAAAAATAGTAATCAAGCAATTTTTTAGTAAAATTTAGCTATATTTAGCACACAGCAATTAGGTTATCAAATTAGGGTCTATTACCTTCAAGTTATCAAGGATTCAAAAAATAGCAAAGATTATGCTTCAAACTTTTCAAGGATTAAGAAATAGAAAAAATTAAGACCCACATAGTTAGCAATTGTTTGGTTTGGTCTTAAAAACGGCTTGGTTTGATTTTTGTTTACGGCGACTAAAAAATCTTACTAATGGTTGCTCAAAGGAACCAGATTGTGAACACACATGTATAGCACAACACGTTTATCTCATATATAAATGAGAGAGATGATGGTTCCTTCTAAGATGATTCGTGTGTTAACCAATCGGTTTTCATTCTTTTATAGTTCTGGCTGCAGATTGTCCAACCTCCCCAAGCCTGGTCATGCATGATGTTTTGCTTACAAACATACATGAATTATAATACAACTTATATACTAGACTCAATAATTCCATTACAATTCAATATCCCATGCATTTACTGAATATGCATGCATGCTACATGCATATACATGAGCAAAGTTACAAACATTCCCTCGCTCTTATATACACAAACAATGTACTAATCCATGTACAACGTGTTTGAAGTAGTTCTGAGTTTTTTTTTTCATGTTTTTTCAATCACTAAGATAGAAATTGGACAATATTCTAAATAATGAATGGTAAAAAATGGCTAAACATGTAAAATAAAATTATAAGCCTCTATTTTGGGTCAAGTAATCTAGTTTCACCAATTGTTGTAAATCATGGGTGGTGGTATATTGTCAAAGACAAAATCTTTGAACACCTGGTTTTGAGAGGGTGAGATCTTGAGTTCAAGTCCTATATAAGATAAGGATTAAAATAAATCCGTCATTAAAAAAATATACTAGAAAAGACAATCTTTTATTTTTCTTTTGAACGGTGAATTTCTTTTGAGTTTTTGTCGTCGGTGCGACTTAAACCCAACACCTTTTAAACCCTCTCAACCCAATGTGTTTAAACCAATGTGTTTAAAGGTTTTGTCTTTTATTTGTCTTTGCCAATAGACCACCCAACCCGGTTAAAAAAAGGCAAACTAATCTTTTTAAAAAGAGAAAATGTTTGATTTTTAAAATATACCATAATAAACTCTTTGAATACAAATACAGGTAAATAAATAGGTCTGAGATTTACATCAGCGTCTAGGGTTTCTTGAAGGAGCAAACAAACATATATTATATATACCAGTACTAGATTGAACATGTGTTCTATCCGGCGTGTGATGTTGTTTACACGTGTGTCCAGCAAGATATTAACTTCCACATCTGGACATGCTACACTCACCAACTCTCCGCAATTGCAAATCCAACGCTACAATCAGCAAAGCCTTCAACTACAAGTTTTGCTACCAGTTCTAGCATTATCTTATTCTTGTTGCATTCAGTTCATAAGCATACACCTAAAGGAGGTTTACGGAAGTCGTCTTTAAACAGTGCTGAGATCGACAGCCTCGCTAATTTCGCTGTCCAAGAACATAACAAAAAAGAGGTTTCACGATACATCGTTTAATTTATGTGTTAATCGTTAGTGTCATGTTATGAATTCGTGTTTGTTGATTAAATCGTTAAGTTAGTTTGTTAGATACAATGATTTAGCAATTAATGGTTTGGTTTTATGTGTTTGTACAAACCAAACTTTTGCTTCATATTCGGTTTTGCATGTAACTAAACCGAATTCATAGACTTATATTGTTGTTCTAAATGCAAGGTAATTTATATTTATAATTAGTAATATATCAACTAACAAAAAAAATTATGCCATAATTATTAGTTTTGTCTAACTTTTTTTGGCCCAAAATTTTTAAGCCTGAATGGGAAAATTGAAAAAAAAAAAACGGAAACTGAATGATTTTCAAAAACCGACATGGTTTGGTTATAGCCCAAAACCGAACCTACCCGGCCCATGCACCCATATTTAGAATTACGAATAGAGTACAATTGCAAACCTAGTTGCTTTAAGCCCACTCATTGCAGCGGGGACGTGATTGGAACTCCGTTGGTATATGCAAATATATATATATATATGTGACTAGGTGTGTGAGGGTGCCATTGCCCATTTGTGTAACAAAATGGAATTTGTGGATATATAAATATGTAAATATTGATGCATCTATTTCAAAACTAAAGTTTTAAATATATATATTTTTTAATAAAAGATTTCTTTTTGCAGAATACAATGTTGAAGTTAACAAGGGTTGTAGACATGTACGACCGACTGGTTGCTGGCATTATGCATAATCTTACATTAGAGATTGATGATGCTGGAAACAAAAAGATATACCGGGCCAAAGTATGGGTGAAGCCATGGATGGACTTCAAGGAGTTGCAGGAATTCACTCTTGTCGAGAAACGAGTCATTGACACTTCCGGATATCAATCAGTACCGGTTCATGATCCTGTGGTTCAAGATGCTGCAAATTATGTTCTCAAGAAGTTCGCCCAGTATATCCTTATGAATCGCAAGAAGTTGTTGCTGCTAAAGCAGAGGTATGCATCTTTTTGTTATATATGTTTTCGTTTGACTTGTTAAGAACATGTTATAAATTATAAAAAGTTATGTGACAGATTGTGGATGGATGTGCAAAGTATCATATCTTAATGAAGCTCAAAAGGGATGATAAAGAAGTGAAGTTTAAGGCTGATGTGCACAAGGATAACAAAGGGGTATTTATTCTTAATCGTTTTGTTCAGGATCGTTCCTGATTAAGATTGGTTCGGGTCACTCTTGACAAAGTGGTATCGCGTGTGAGTGTGTTTTATGTCTAATAATAATAACCATTAATATCGCGTGTGAGTGTCTAATAATATGATTTGTGTTTGAACTTGCACATTTTGCAGCTATTCTATTAATTGTTTTTTTAGCTTCGTTATTTATTTGTTTATGATTATCTTAACGGGACAAGATAATTAATTATAGTTTGTTTGGTTATCTAGACGTTGTTTTTGAGTTTAATTAGTTTTGTGTGTAGGTCTAGTATTTATGATGGGTCGATGGTTTGCAAGGGTTAACTTCCAGTTTTGGTTTCAATAAGAAATAACCAAAGAGTCTATTAGTTGCTGATCATGTTAGAGTATTAAAAAGCACTAATGTACAAGGATGGATATGCCACACTACATTTCCTTTGTTAGGGGATTTGTAATTATTCTATTTCCATGTTTATATGCATCCTTTTTCTCTGTAACAGAAGATACAAAAACATCACAGAATTCAATAGCAATACAAATCATCAATTTCTAGTTCCATCTTTTCTACAGATCAAACATCTTCGTCTTCTGTTTCTTTGTTAATCGATCTGATCCAGGCCATTAGAGGTTTTACCGTATGGTTATTTACCTTCAAGGCTTTAAGAAACAGAAAAGAACATTTTGTTTCAGCTCGTCAAGCCTTAAAAAACAGTTGAAATCATGCAAATATTTAGCAAAATTAAGTTATGTTTATCAAACAATTATGATTCAAGAAATAGCTAAGGGTATGCTTAAAACATTTCAAGGCTCAAGAAATAGTAAAAATTAAAACCTGATCAAACACTAAACCATTGAAACTAACGCATAATTTTTTTCCAGAATCTTTTTATAGAAAAAGGTTAAATTACATACGACTCTAAATGATGTATATTGCGTAGTTGTTTTACTTCATGTGTGATCGTAATTTAGAAGGTCTTTGTATGCTTTGTATGTTACACCGTCCTTAGTATATAACAATATGCTCTTCTTTCTATAAACGTGGATAACTTTTTTAGACTCTTTGCTTTTGGAATCGTATAAAACTGGTACCATGCTGATAAATTCGGTATCAGCACCGGTACGGTACCGATCATGCCCCTATTACCTGGTGTATTGATGTATTAATATGGGGCATGTAGGTTGTAACCTAAGCGGTGGTAAAAATTAGCAAGTTACACGATTAACTAAGACATGTCTAGGGGGTTAAAATTTAGCGATAAGTGTAATAACTTAAATAAAAAGTATTAAAATAAAAAAGTCGTACGTATAAAAAATAAAAGAAAAAATATATCTGAAAAGAAGAAAAAAAAAACTTTATTATAACCGAAAACTTTTTAAAGTGTAGAGGATAGAAACATAAAGCGTTTAAAGCGAAATAATTATTAAAGTTCAAGGGGCGTATAATAACTCAATCTGTTAAAGTTTTTGGGTGGAATTGTAAACCTTTATAAAAAAGAGTTATTGAAGTTCAGAGCTGTATTATAACCCTGCTAAGGTTTAAGGGTAGAGACGTAAAGTCGTTAAATATAGAGAAAGAAGAAAAAAAGCAAATGCCCCCATAACAAGCTGCCAAGCGGCCCAATCTCAAATTACAACACTTTCCGTTGAAAGTTGTAATTTTCAATTTTTCATTCTTCAAATAATAAATATCTTTTATTTTGTAAGAACATTAAAAGTTTACAACCAAATAAGTTTTTTGCAGATTTGGAACAGTTGAACACAAATGACCAATAATATGAAGATTTAGAAACTAAGAAGAAAAAACATATATTATTTATATGCACGTAATACAATAATTTCAATTAACCATAGATAACTAGAGATGAAATACTCACAACTTTATTCTATAACAGAGATGAAATAGTCACAACTTTATTCTATAATAATGCAACAGATAAATCTTTAAACACGATACATATATAATAAACCTCCAAATCACAACAATATGTGACCACATGTTGTGTAAACTTGGCTTTGTTACCCGATCGTCGGGGTGCGTACAACGATTCCATTATTGTTAACCCAAACAAGAACCCAATCACATATATAAATGAGAGGGATGATGATTCCTTCTAAGATTACTTGTGCGTCAACCAATCGGTTTTCATTCTCAATAGTGTTGGCTGCAGACTGTCCAGTCTCCCCAACAAGCTCTGGCCATGATGTTTTGCCTACAAACACACACGGATTATAGTACAACTTATATACTAGACTCAATGATGCATGATGCATTACAGTTCAATTGTCCATGCATTTTCTGAATATGTACGCATGCTACATGCATATATGAGCAAAGTTACAAACATTCCCTCGTTCTTATACACACACAATGTACTAATCCATGTAGAAAGTATGTGAAGTAGTTCTGGATTCTTTTATCATGTTTTTTCAATCACTAAGATTGATATAGGGACAATATTGTAAGTAATGAATGATTAAAATTGGCTAAACGAGTAAAAAAAAAGCCTCCTTTTTACTATTTGAATTAGGTTATCTAGTTTCGTCAGTTTTTGTAAACTTTTATCACTTCATTAAACTTTTATCACTTTGTATATAGTAATATTTTTTATATGACTTAAGAAAAACATTGATAGCTATTATACGGCACATAACTATAGTACTTGTGTAGTACGTAACAAGTTAATTATAATATTGTGCAATCATGTACATATGTTCGTTAACTATCCATATGTATACACACTCGTCTAAAATACACATGTTGGATCCATGCTTGGTAGAGTCGACCTCTTCGTAGAAGAACGGCCTCTACACGCGTATATATATATAGTGAGAGATGAATATATGAATCGAATTAATATATATTATATATACCTTGCTCAACTTGTTCACATGTTGTTGCCATGCTGCAATGCTTCCTTTAAGTCGTTTAAGGGTGATGTATTTGGTGTTGAAGTTTGTAGGAATTGATAATACTATTTATACACAAAATAGTTTGGTTGATTTCTGACTTTTTAAATAATTGTTTAATGTTTGGTAATGACTTATTATTTGGCTCAGGATGATGACACAACAAGATTGACCAGACCTATTCTTTTTTTGGTTATGGATTAGAAAAAGCAATCTAATCTTTCCAAAAAGAGAAAATGTTTAATTTTAAAATATACAATAATAAACTC
Organism: Bidens hawaiensis; assembly: GCF_021521415.1. Taxonomy (NCBI): domain Eukaryota; kingdom Viridiplantae; phylum Streptophyta; class Magnoliopsida; order Asterales; family Asteraceae; genus Bidens; species Bidens hawaiensis. Next base: position 764,274 of record NW_027491121.1, on the reverse strand, counting down.
TTTAAAAAAAAGTATATACATATATAAATTTCATATGGTAAAAGCGAGTTATACCACGTTGTTATTTGTTAATATTGAAAACAAAAAAATTATTTCATTTTTGTAAAATAAGTTGAGTAGTTTTTCGAACGATTCTAATGATTAAATTCGTTACTTAAGTTATATATACTGGGGGTCAAGTTATTCTACAAAGATAAGATTAATAAGAATAAAAAAGGATAACAAGAATTTGTGGCTTATAAGAACCCTAAAAAATTAATAAAAAAATCATGACTCAAATTATTAAAAAACGAAAAAAAAAACTAAAATGTTTTCCCGTCTTCATCGTTAAAAACAATTTTGGGGAAAAAAGATCATTGTATTTTTTATTTATCTTCGTCATTTATTGTGTTTTTTTTCCTGATATTGTGTTAGTTTACTGAACGTTGAGTTATGTTTAACTCGACATTGAGTTAAATTTTACGATCTATTATGTGGTTTTTTAGTTATCGTAATATTTTTTTTTGTTTATTTTCGTTGTTGTGTCTATTTTTTCACTACTAGAAAAGGGGTAAGTTTCCTACACATTTTTCGGGTAAAATACCGACAAACTCAATTTCTCACAATTCAGCGGAAATCTTCCGACAAAAAAAAGTAGAAAAAAAAACAAAAGAGTTTTCCGACAAAATACCTTCAAAATAATTTTTCTCGTAAATTTGTCGGTAGTATTCAAGTGATTCGGACATTTTACAGACAAATTTTCCATTTATTAATTACTAAGTTAAATCTAATAGGTTACATAAGAAAAATAACAATATTTTTTCTGTTTTGTCGGAAACTTGTCGAAAACGTTAAAAAACTTCCGACAAAGAATATAAATACTATTATTTTATCTATTATGATCATTTATAAATCTAATCAATAACTGAAAAATTAAGATTTTTTTAACCTTTGTCGGAATATTGTCGGAAATATATAAGTTTCCAACAATTTTCCGACAAATATCAAAACAGTTTATTTAAGTTATTTTATTAAACTTTCAACAAATCTAACCGATATTTAAAAAAAGAAGAAGAATATTATTTTACTAGTAGCAATAATTAACACTTTATATATAAACATATTAATTATAAGTTATAATATTTTATATAAATTTTTAAAACATAATCTTTAATTTACAGTAACACTAAAATTTAAATACTTTAGTAATAAAAGAATATTAATGTTATGAACACAATATTATAAAATAAAAATTTATTGATTACGAATTATATTTTTATTTACATAATGTGTATACCTATTTATACATATTTGTACGTGCATATGCGTTCATGTGTGTGAATATGTGTTAGTGTATGTACATGTAGCCGTGTAAGAGTATGTATGCGTAGGTGTATGAATGTGTGTATGCATGTGCGTTAGTAGTGTTTGTGTACATGACATGTATGTTGGTTGCTTGTGTTAGTGTGTGTGCTATTGTACGCATGTGTATGAGTATATGTATATGTATATGTATGATGAGTGTTTGCTATAAGTATGTATTAGTGTATGTATATCCATATGTGTTAGCGTATGTACGTGTAGGAGTGTTTATCTGTGTATGGGTATGTGTTAGTGCATGTATTTGTACGTGTGTATTACTCTGTGTGTGTGTGTGTGATAGCTATCAACGGTTGTCGATCGAAAATAAGATTTCAGTAACTATAATTTCGAAAAACTCCTTTCTGCAGATTCATTTTGATGGTATCCCGCCTATTCGTTTCTTTTATTTATTAAGTTATTGAATTTATATTGATTAATTAAAAGCACTTGGCTTTTTTCAATTTTTAGTGACTTATAGTCATTGGGTAATCTAAAAAAGTGGTTATAAAAGGTGTTTGAGTATTATAAAAACAATGAGATTATAAAAGTTCGGGTATTCTACATTTATAACATCAATAATTTTTTAAAAAAATTGTGCCCTAAAAAAAGTGCTACGGGTGGTGGCCCATTTGGCACACCCTAAGAGCCGCCCCTGACTGTTATACGTATTTGTATGAGTATAGGCGCCCCGACGTGTATAAGTGCGTGAGTTGCATATTTTTTCGTATAGTTTATATAATTCTATAGCTTGTTTGCTAAATATATTTACCTTTTTCTATATTTTTGCAAGACTTCCGTCAAATATGGACATACTAATTTCATTTTGTAATTGATAATATATATTTTATTTATGTTGTCAGAAAGTATTCGGAAAATATGAAGATTTCCAATATAATAACAATAACAATAACAATAACATTGTTTTTCTAAAAAAAACGTCCAAGGTGGGTTTCGAACCAGCATCTAGTCCAACAACTTAGACAAAGCTTACCACTTGAACCACAACTCCACTTGCTTTTTTATTTGTATAATAGTATTTAAAAAGGTAACTGGTGAAAAACCTAAAACTCTGGACATCCCAACACAAAAACCAGTTGGCGGGCGTTAAGTTTTCCCCCAAATAAAAACCCCCTGGCGCTAAAGTCTCTTCCTACCAAAATTAAAACCCTAGAGTCTTCAATTCACTTCACAAAACCCTTGCCGCCTCTTCCTACCACCTAACCCCTATCTCGCTGCACCGACATCGTTAAGGTTTTCTTGTGGCATAATCCTTTTCAAGGTACGTCACTTGGTTGTGTTCATCAGGTAGTCGAATTACTTGTTAATAAGCAGATTTCTAAGTTTTTCTGTGAATAAGCTATTTAGGGTTGAATTCTAAGTTTTTTTTTTTATTTGGTGCACAGTTACCTTTTAATATATTAACCATAGGAGCGTCCATCAGGTAAAACTATATCGACAAATCCTAAACGGTACCAGGCCAGGTTTTTAGTTTACACAACGTCGGTCATTACCAGTTAGTTTGTTTTTAAGGCGGTGTAGTTTGAAATCACTTAACGAGTATAAAGCTATTTGTACGTTGACTATTTTACCCCTGAATTGGACTAATAACATTAAACACATGGCTGAGATCTGGTTGTAAGTCAAACAGGCCAATTCCCAATTTATATGTCTTGTTAATCTTTTATTATTTATCTAATGGTGCTTGTTTATTAATTGCAGATTTGCAGGTTTTATGCATTATGGCTGAGAGTGGTGGTGGTAATGGTAGTCGTGGTGGTGGTGCTCGTACTCGTGGCGGAAAGGTAGCTCCAGGGAAACATGTTGGAAGTGGCACTTGTGGTATTCATATTCAGGAGCCTGATTCTTGTAATGGTGCTCGTGATAATTCAGAGCGACGCGAATCCCAAGGGTTCAATTCTAAAGGTAAAGGTAAAAAACCTGTTGAAAGAGAATATAGACAAACTTGTGGGAGATATGTAGTAACACGTGGTGGTAAAGGTGGAGGAGTTGCTGGTAGTCATAGTCGTGTTGCTAGCGGTGATGAAATGGCTGATATGGCTGGGGTAATTCGTAACCAACTAACAATACAGAATGTTCAAGATGATGAGTATGTGATCTGATGAGGATGATGGTAGTCAGCATGGTGATGTTTGTGAGAATGATGGTAGTGGTAAGGCTGATGACTTTGAGAATGCTAGTTTTGAGGATACTAGTGGTTAGGATGATGGTGATAATAGGCGGATCGCACGCATGGGGAGAAAGTATGTTTTTAATTTTAAATTTTTTACATTATTATTTTGTGTTGATTATCATTATGGTTTATTTCAATATTATAGGTTTGGATTCGGATATGTTCATAGGAGTGTTGGTCAAATACTAGATCAAAAACTTGATGGAGATTGGATCACTTTTAAAAAGATCCCACATAGTGCTTTAAGGGATATGTTTAATACCTTTCGGGTAAATATCAATATATCATTTGTATATGTTATAATTATTTGTTTAATTTGTTAATTTAATTTTTATTTTTTTATAGACACGGTGGAGATGGGATCCACGAGATGGCCAACACATTTCTAAGGGATTCGTTAATGTTCTTAAGGATCGTTATCCAGATAAGATGAGTGACCTGCGTGAACAATCAAAAAAGATAAGATGAGTGACCTGCGTGAACAATTTAATCTTCACATAGTGTCACATGGAGCATGTAAGTTACAATAATGATATCAAAACCTACGACGGGATATTGTGACATAATCGCTCTTGAATTCAACTTTATCGAACACCAAGAGCAACCTTTGTTAGCTCTCCATCTGATGTGGATCATAACAATACTACAGTTCAATATAGAAAATAAATCTAAATACTACAAAGACAACTTAATTTATAAGTACAGTAGTTTAATAAAGCCATTGGGATAAAAATGAATATTGTACACTGCATGTTTTCTGTAGTATCGAAGATTATTTTAGTTACTGCATCAGTTTTGATTTGTAAATTGTAGGTGGGTTTGGGCTATGGCATAAATCCTTATTAATATAATTAGTGCATGTGTTGGTAATCGGGTTATTCGGGTTAACCCGAAACCCGATTTATTTTCTAAAACGGACCCGAAACCCGACTCTAATAACTATTCGGGTTAATGGGTTAACCTGAATAATACTTTTTGACCCTTTAAGCCCGACCATAATTAGCGTATTCGAGTCAGGTTAATTGGGTTCGGGTATATTGGACACCCCTAATTGCGATACCAAATACGTTAGGTTAAAAAAATGCTTACCTCAAATATCAATGTTATGTCTTTGGGTGGAATTACAGTGGATACGTGAATACTTAAAAGTTTTCACCTTAGTAACATAAAAAAGGCGTTCAATTTTTGTATACAAAATTGACAATATTAATGATACGAGATGTTGGATATTAACTAAATGAAATAAATATAAGAAAAATGAAAACAAGGAATTTGTGTGTGCTTGTAGTCATTGGTGAAGGACAGTGGACCTCATATTATTTATTTATTATTTTTCTTTGTTAAAGGGCGCTCATCCATTAACTGAGGCATTAAGTAACTAAATTATCAAACTTGTGTATTGAAGAAGAGTTAGATAAGTAAGTTTATAATCACATTGGCTTTTGTAAATATATGAATAGATGATTTTCATTGGTTGGATCTGATAATGATCCACCACATTAAGACCTTTTACTTGTCACTTTACTAGCACCCCAAGGGGTTGTTCATGGATTTGGCGCCCATCAACCGTTGGTTCTAATGGCGGGGTGGTGTTATTCCTTGGTTATGAGGAGGACACACGTGACACCCTTAACACTTAGGGGTTGTTTGTTTGCATATGAATGGAACCATTCAGATGTAAACATCTGATTCATTCAGACTTCAGACTGTTTGGTTCCAAATAGAAAAACATCTGAATGGTTAAAATTATGTCTGAATCATTCAGACTCATTGTTGTTGCTGAATGGAACAGAGAATCATTCAGATCTGAATGAACCAAACAGCCCCTTAGTCTTTAGGCTAATTATTCAAAACAAGGCAGTTCGGTCTTTACTGTCTCTCCATAATCATACATATATCATTTCATTAAAAGCGATAATAAATTAATTTAATCATAATAGTCTAATGAAACGAAAAAATTATTTTGCGAGCTAGCCATAGAAATTTTTGCTTTAGAATATATATATGTTGAGAATGAAACGTGGAATAATCAATTAAATAAAGACAGAATTACAGAAATTGTCTTTTATGTTTGTATCAGATTTCAGTGGATGTCCTTTATCTTTAAAAGTAACGTAATTTGTACTTTACGTTTCGAAATGTCACACCGTTTGTCCTTTAGGCCTAACCCAGTTAATTTATCTTGTTAAGTTAGGTCATGTGAGTTGCACATGAGGGCAAATTCGTCAATTTACCTACTTAATTATAAACATTCTAATAAAAAAAATTAAATAACTAAACCCAACCCACCCCACCCCACCCCCGTATCCCCTTCTTCCTCCCTGCCTGCATCTTCTCCGGCGAGCCACCGTCGCCGCTGCCGTCTTCTCCACTGACGAACACCATCTCCACTCCCACCGGAAACCACAACCAATAACTATTGTACTGAAACAACCGCCGCCGTCTTCGCCGTCTTGTTCGCCACCAACATCCGATTCACCTTAAACAACCCACCAGAAACCACAACCAACAATATGTGTAAAATATCATCACCATCATCTCTTGCCCTTGCCTCGATTGTGCAGGTCATATTTCGTAATGGGATTAAAAGGGTTTTGTTAAGAGAACTTGGAAATGTCGGTATTATCGTTAGAGGTGTTAGATCTGAATTCTAAACGACGCCGCAAGTTAAAAAAAACCCGAGATCTGAAATGGCCAATCCTCAATTCGCCATAACAGCAATGCGGAACAGCGCCGGATTTGACGAATTAGTTGGTTAGAGAAGGTGAATAAGATGTTGATGGCTGACAATACGACGAAGACGGCGGCGGTTGTTTCTGTATAATAGTTGTTGGTTGTGGTTTCTGGTGGAAGTGAAGATGGTGTTCATCGTCTAAGAAGACGGCGGCGGCGACGGCGGCTTGCCGGAGAAGATGCAGATGGGAGGAAGAAGGGGATACGGGGGTGGGGTGGGGTGGGGTGGGGTGGGTTTAGTTATTTATTTATTTTTTTAATTAGAATGTTTATGATTAAGTAGGTAATTTGACGAATTTGCCCTCATGTGCAACGCACATGATCTAACTTAACGAGAAAAACTAACTGGGTTAGGCCAAAGGACAAACGGTGTAACATTTTGAAACATAAAGTACAAATTACGTTACTTTTAAAGATAAAGGACAACCACTGAAAACTGGTACAAACATAAAGAACAATTTCTCTAATTCTGTCTTAAATAAAAGGTAAATTTCATAGCAACCTTAGTTTAAGTAAAGTTACAAACTTAACATTAATTTAATTTTCAAAGAACGACCGAACAGTCCCTACAATTTCACTAATCACATAATCTGGTATTCTGGTTTTATAATTAAAATATCATCCATATAGTATTTAGGGTAAAGTTAAAATATAAAGGACAACATAAATGAGAAGGGTGAGAAGAAATCCAGTCCATTGATCTTAGATTTGAATGACTGAGATTAATTTAATAAATAAAAATTGATGAAAAGGACATTATGGTAATAACTCACATTTGTTGACTTTCTCTCTCTACATGCAAGGCACATGCCAATTCCCCCGTCATTCTAAAATGTTCATAACTTTTTCATACGACATTATTTTAAAAAAAAATCACCATAATAATAAGCGTTTTTTTATCTTTAATATGAGTATCATATTGTTATATAAAAATAAAAAAAAATTAATGGGTTTTTTAATTGTGTTTTTTTTGTTAATTGTGTCATTGTGTAATATGTTGTTTCCATTGTGTTTTACATTTTAAGTCATTGTGTTATATATATTCACCATTGTGTGTTACGTTTTAGGCCATTGTGTTATACGTATTCGCCATTGTGTCTTACGTTTTAGGTCATTGTTTTATACGTATTCACCATTGTGTTTTACGTTTCAAGTTATTGTGTAACATGTATTAATGGCGAAAAAAGACACAATGGTGTGCGAAAAGACACAATGGTGTGCGAAAAGACACAATGATGAAAAAAGACACAATGATAAGCGAAAAGACACAATGGTGTGCGAAAAGACACAATGAAGAAAAAAGACACAATGACGAAACAATGATAAGCGAAAAGACACAATGGTGTGCGAAAAGTCACAATGAAGAAAAAAAAAACACAATGACGAAAAAAGACACAATGATAAGCGAAAAGACACAATGGTGTGTGAAAAGACATAATGACGAAAAAAGACACAATTATAAGCGAAAAGACACAACGGTGTGCGAAAAGACACAATGACGGAAAAAGACACAATGATAAGCGAAAAGACACAATGGTGTGCAAAATGACACAATGACGAAAAAAGACACAATGATAAGCGAAAAAACACAAGATGTGCGAAAAAAGACACAATTATAAGCGAAAATACACAATGACGAAAAAAGACACAATGATAAGCGAAAAGACACAATGGTGTGCGAAAAGACACAATGACGAAAAAAGACACAATGATAAGCGAAAAAGACACAATGAGTGCGAAAAGACACAATGACGTGATTTTTTTTTAAATTTTATATAACAAAAATCATACTCATATTAAAGATAAAAAAACGCTTGTTATTATGATGAATTTTTAAAAAAAAAATATCATATGAAAAAGTTATAAACGTTCTAAAATGATGGGGGTATTAACATGTGTCTTGCATGTGGGGAGAGAAAATGTGTACAATTACCTTTATACCCTTTTCCTTTGGTCCTCACTTGACACATGTCAATTATTTATGACTTCTCACACTTCTCATTTTTATTACCTTTTGTAGAATAACTTGACCCATAGTATTTATTAAAACAACTCTGAACCATTATGTCTAAAAGATCAGATGGATGCTATAGTCCCTGCTCATAAAGTCATAAGGTCGAGGCTTCAAAATCAATGTGTTAGCCGTTTAAAAAAACATGTTACCTTTTGCTTTAGAAATTTAAAATGCCTCCAAATAAAACTCCTTTTCATGTTATCGTGTAAAAAATAGAAGTTTGATTTTGGTTAAAAACCAGGGTTTTGTAGGTGTGCTTGTGGATTGATTTGGTTTAAAATCAAGTTTTCTAGGTTCTTCCTTCTGATTGATCTAGGTATCAAATTTTGTAGGAGTGTTTACGGTTGGTTTTTTAACTTAACTTTTGGTCGGTCGGTTTCAATATTTTTAAACCGTACCGAACGGTTTGTTTACGGTTTATACCAAAATAAAGCGTATAAAAACTAGACTGAACTTTAAGAATTTAATATATAAAACTTATGGTTTATGGTTCTATCAACCAAATTATCATATTAAATTAACATAAAATATAAAATCGTTTTTTGATCTCAAGAGAGTAAACATGTTTATTAAAGGCAAACTAATGATAAAAAAACAATAAGAAATTAAGAACTAAAAGCATCAAAAGCGGGCTATGCCATTTTCACATTCTCAAATCTTAACACCGTAACTCATTAAGCCTGCGGACCTTTCATATTTTCTAAATTCCAAGATTTAAACTCTAGAAACCTAATAAGACATTAAATATTAAAAGGTTTTAAAAACTAGTTCTCTCATTCATTATCACAATTTGTATTACTAACTGTTAAAAAATTGTATTTACATTTCTATTTAAATTGCTTATGCTCCTTTTAAAATCACTTATGTACCTAATTTTCGATAACTGGTTTGTTCAAGTGGCGCATTTTGGACATCCGGTATAACAGCACAAGCACAAAGCCCCAAACCGCTTTGGTTTACAAACATAAAAGCCATCACCAACGGTTCGGTTTAAGAGTTCTATGGTTTGGTTTGGTTCGGTTTTGGTTTACAAACATAAAAGCCATCACCAACGGTTCGGTTTACAGTTTGATTTAAAAACCGCGAAAACCGGACCGTGAACACCCCTAAAATTTTGGATATTATATGATTTTTTTACAGTGACTTTTCATCTCTTTCTTGATCAACTCTCTATATATCCACAATTCCACATATGTTGAAGTTGAGATCGCGTGATGCATGAAGAAGATGAAGTTTAAGGATATCATACTTACGTGATATACCATCAAAACTAATTGGAGTACGTAGCCTGTGTATCTTTAATAAACTATTTGAATATTTATACTATGACAACCTTTGAAAGTTTTTATAACATAGATATCACAAAGAAGAAAAACCTTTAATAGCGTTACAAGTATTACTTTATTTGAATGGTACAAATACCTTATTATATAGAATACAAAGTATAAATCATGCAACCTTTTTTTACTAGCCAATGGTAGGGGTACTCACGACAATCCCCTTTTTGTTTACCCACACAAGAACTCTATCGCAGATATATATCTGAATGATGATGGTTCCTTCCAGAATAGTTTGTGCATTAACCTTCGTGTTTTCCTTTTCTATTATGTTTATAGCACATTCTCCTTCTTCCCCAACAAGCTCTGGCCACGAAGTTTTACCTGCAAAATGTATTTATAAATCCGGCTTTGTTTCTTCATAAATTTTAAACAATCACGTGATGCGATCCAACTTCCAATATATTCACAAAGGTTTATAGTGTCAAAATGAGTGTATATATACACTCGAATACATAACCAAGTATGAACTTGTGAGAACGACATAGGATCTTAAACTTATTTATGTTATGATGTGATTCGTAAGACATTTTCTAGCTGCTTCTCCTTCTCTCTTTCAACAATATACCTCACATTAGTTATGTATTGAACTTTTATTAATGAGTGAACTATGGTTTTTGTTCATGTGAATTGTTCAAATATACTGTTTTAGTCCAATAGTTAAAAATTTGCGATTTTTGTCCATGTGGTTTCATTTCACTTGCAATTAAACCCGACCTCACTAACCCCGTTAATTCTGATCGTTAAACTTATCGTTAAATAATGTCTTTCCATGTGAGGTGCATGTTAATGAGTTTAGCGATGTCGGGTTTAATTGCAAGTGAAATGAAATCACATGGATAAAAATCGCAAATTTGAAACTATTAGACTAAAACGTAAATTTGGACAAACCACAGTGACAAAAACCCCAGTTTACTCTTTATTAATATTGAATAGTTTAGAAAGTATACCTCGCATGTAATTGGAAAGACATTATTTAACGATAATGTTATTAGTTTTTAATAAACTGAGATAATAAATATATAATTTGTAAATAATGGAAGCATATATATGTTTATATACCTTGCTCGACTTGTTCACATACTGAGGCCATCTCCTTTGTGATTTGGATGTGTATTTGGGTTTTGCGACTTACAAATTGATTCCAAAGTGCATGTAGAAGAGTTATTTATAGGGAAAAATTTTGTTTTGCCTTAAATATTTTATTATAAATTTATGATGATGGATATGAATGATGACTTGGGATTAGTTTAGGTACGCCTAACTATTTTATTTATAAAATAAAAATAATAGTTGCCATGCATGCGGCTGTAAGCACGACTAACATACTTGACTTTCAATATTAATTGTATACGACGAATGTAGCCCAAAATGATTCAAATAGGTTACTATTCGTGTTGCTTCTTAAATTGGTTCTCGTTAATGTCAAAGTCATAGATATCAAGTGGATCCAAGTACATCAAAGATATCAAGTGGACAAATCCGTTTATGATATAGCTTGTTACGTAGAATGAAAGTAACTTTTAGGTTAGAATGTTTTTTCTAGGAGAGATGAAGCTAACAACTAACAAGTTGTGTACTATACGTTACCTAAGAAATATATGTGATTACTAAAAATCCTTATAAGTCAGCTATTCAAGATAAAAATGTTGTTTTTCAATGGGTCTTATCCTTTTCGCATATGAATCTAGTAACCATTATTTGTCCTTTACTTTTTACCGCCTTAATAATGGTATTCTTTTTATAACCACTAGCTTGGCCTTTATGATCACACATTTTCTTTATAATCACGAAAAAAATGCAACTGATGGTTTTATAAGACGTAATTATATTTTTTAATGGAATATTAAAAACTACTAGAAAAAATGTCTTTAATGACACGCAATGCGTGTCGTTAAAGGGTACATATGACATGCATTTGCGTGTCATTGAAGCCCATGTCATAAACTGAACACGATATGCATCTGCATGTCATGTTTTAATGACACGCTTTCATGACTCTCATTTACGACAGACATATACGACACACGTTTATGCGTGTCATGGTTTTATGTGTTTTTAAAAAATATATATATTATTTTTTTGTATTACTAATTGACAATCAAATTCTCCTAATACAAATAAAAATGCATATATAACAAACCAATCCATTTCATAAATTATACATCCTTAATCAAACGTTACAAATATTCCCAAGTTAACAAAAATGTTATTTGTCAATGCTATACATCACTCGAAAATAAACGGTTCCACAAAACTTTACAGATCACGAATTCCATCAATATCCGCAACCGCCAACCTGAGAAGAAAATTTAACAATAAATCTTAGAACTCATGGCAAACTACATCAAATTCTTACTTTACAAAATATTTATGGTAGCATTTACAACTAACAGTTACACATCAAAGAAATGCATTTTAAATAAAAAAAAATACCTCGTCGAAGACAAACTCATAGTTCACCAGGTTTAATTAGACACGGATCGGCTGCAACAAAACACAAATACCAAGTAAACAAACAGTCAGACATATATCATTCATACCGGTCTATAAGCGTATAAAAAAAACTAAATCGGTTAAAACCTATTCATGCCATACTGGTCTAGAAATAGAAATCATATTTGTTTCATCCAAAACTGAAGTCAATCGAATATATATGTTATAACTAAGGGTTGGAAACTAAGGTGAAAATTTGTAGGGAACCTAAAGTTTGGAGAAAAATTAAACAAAGAAAGTATAGTGAGAAAACTAAAAGAAACCCCAAACTATATAACATAACCGTCATTATGCATTATGTTTTATGAACCAAGTAACTGTCACTTTGGGAGGGCAACACAAAAAAAATACACTTGTAGGTGCAAGTAAAAAGTTATGGAATGTGATAAACACAACACCTAGCATGTAGATTTAGAATGGACACGAATGACATGGTTTTATACGCATACCTAGCAGAAAAGTCTTCTTTACTTTTAAAATTTACTTTTACCAAAATTAAAAATCAAGTATACTATTATAATGTTGGGTTTTATACAAGGTTATCAAAGTTTCAAGTTAACCATTTTAACATGAAAACGCAACGGAAGCTAAGATTTTAAAACAAGTTATGAACATACCATTATGTTAAAACTAAAACCCAAAGAGCTAGGATCAAAATTACAAGAACAATATGCTCACAAAATGTAAATTGTACCTTCTTCTACCTTTAGAAGAACAAGTGGATTGTTGAAGAGGATGGTGGATGAATGACAAGCCTCCAAAGAAGAAGACCTCAAGAGTATGATACCCCAAGCTATTTGTGACAACACCAAGTTGTTTTGCTAGGATTTATGAACACAAAACAAGCTCACCAAGCTCTCTATTTTTCTGCTGCTGCTGCCGTGAGTTTATTAGAGAGGAAGAGAGAGATATTGAAGCTTGAATACACTTGAAAGGATTCAAAAACAAGACCCAAAATGCATGTGTGTTGAATGGAGGAACATAAAAGGAGAACCAAAGAGCATCTTGATCTTTGATTGGGTAAAACCACCACCCCCACATGGGTGGCCGGTTTTTGTTTTGTTTTCCTTTTTTTTTTTTTTTTTTTTTTTTGTTTTGTTTTAACAATTAAAACATCTCCATCTCATACTTTATAAAACTAATTTTATAAAACATACATGCTATCTTAATTATTCAACCAATTTAAATAATTAATTTATATATAAATAAATTATCCAGATAATTTATTTAAATCATCAAGTGTAATTATTTAGAAAACCAATTTTCTAATTGCGCAGTGTTCGGTATTCGTCTAAGTGATCAAATCACTAAAAGAATACATTTGGTGTTGTCTAGCTTGTTATTGGGTATGACCCGACTTGGATCAAACACAGTTAGCCACATTAATATAAATATGTGTCTCGGGCATATGAAATTCCAACAATCTCCCACTTGCACGAGATACATAGAAAATTAATGCAAGTGGTGAATACCGCCTAACAACAGTTCACCACCCCTAATGTGTTTGACGAAGTGCCATTCAATAACATCATCCCTTCAAGTCCCTTACTTGATATGATTTAGGTGAATCTATCATTATATCCCTTTGTTACTAGATGTCATGTTGGATCTAAGAGACATAGGCGATCATTCTCTTTACAATTCAACTTTATCAGGCCTTAGACATCTAAACTCTCAACACATAAGAGGAACAAATTCCATCTTGACTGTATACGCCTCTCACTATCACTTTATACTCCACCTGAGCTCATCCTTATGTACCATCTTTTACGAATAGCGAAGGGGAGAGTCAAAGTGTAATACTTGGTGAAAATCAAGACCCAGTATACATCTCAGGTCTAAGGATAATATGAAATTCTCCTTTACTCAAAATTACTAATGATCAGGTCCATTGACTCCATGTAGTAATATTGAGAGCGGGTCAGTCCAATATTCGTATCCCACAAATATCTATGAACCTTGGCAGCAAACCTATGCTCCATATTCATTCCTTATGAATATCCACCAATCCTAGTTCATAATAGTCTTGCTTCATATTTGTTCCCACAAATGTGATCGACTACGGACTTTTAGAATAAGATAACTTATTCATGGATTAAACATGCAAAATTAGAATTTAACTCAAGATTCCATAATCATATAAAAGAGTTAAATTACAAAAGTCTTTTAAACGTAAATACAAAATAGATCAAATCCAATTACTAGAATATCGAAGTCCTAAGCCACTCGCATGACGCTCATGTTTCGGTCTTTCTAGGAGCTTCGTGAATGGATCCGCAAGATTTTGATCAGTTCCAACTTTGCGAATACATATCTTTCCTTTTTCAACTTCATCCCTTATGTAGTTGAATCTCCGCTCTATGTGCCTTGTCTTTTGGTGCGAACGAGGTTCCTTGATTTGTGCAATCGCACCCTCGTTGTCACAAAAGATTTCTAGGGGGTCTTGAATGGAAGAGACCACCCCTAGATCAGTAATGAATTTCTTCAACCATGCAGCTTCCTGAGCTGCCAATGAAGCGGCGATGTATTCTGATTCTGTAGTGGACAATGCTACCACTTCCTGTTTTGAGCTCTTCCAAGAGACAGCTCCTCCATTAAGAGTGAACACATACCCAGACTGTGATCGAGAATCATCTCGATCAGTTTGGAAGCTCGCATCCGTGTAACCTTTTATAGCGAGTTCCTCCTCACCAGATCCATATATCAGAAACATATCCTTAGTTCTCCTAAGGTATTTCAATATGTTCTTAACAGCCATCCAATGACTGTTTCCTGGATTCTGTTGGTATCTGCTTGTCATGCTCAAAGCGCATGACACATCCGGTCTAGTACATATCATCGCATACATGATGGATCCTATAGCAGAAGCATATGGGATTTGTTTCATCATCTCTTGCTCACCCTTTGAGCTTGGACATTGAGCTGAACTCAATATGGTCCCTCTTTGAATAGGTACAAAACCTTTCTTGGAGTTTTCCATCTTGAACCTTTTCAAGATCTTATCAATGTATGTACTTTGGTTCAAACCTATCAAGCGCCTTGACCTATCCCTATAGATCTTTATTCCCAAAATATAGGCAGCTTCACCAAGATCCTTGATGGAAAATCTACTTCCAAGCCAAGCCTTAACGCTTTCCATGGTTGGAATGTCATTTCCAAATAGTAGAATGTCATCGACATACAATACTAAGAAGGTAATTATACTCCCACTAGCTTTCTTATACACACAAGCCTCATCAGCATTCTTGATGAATCCAAAATTTTTGATTTCTTCATCAAAACGATGATTCCAAGTTCTAGATGCTTGTTTCAATCCATAGATTGATTTCTTTAACTTGCATACTTTATTAGGATGTTTCGGATCGACAAAACCTTCAGGCTGAACCATATAGACATCTTCCTCAAGATATCCATTTAGGAAAGCGGTCTTGACATCCATTTGCCAAATTTCATAATCATAATGTGCAGCTATGGCAAATAATATCCTAATAGACTTTAGCATTGCCACAGGCGAAAAAGTTTCATCATAATCAACCCCTTGAGTTTGAGTGAAACCCTTAGCTACAAGTCTTGCTTTATAAGTATCCAAGTTTCCATGCATATCAGTTTTTCTTTTGAAAACCCACTTACTTCCAACAGCTTTGGAGTTGAGTGGTAGTTCAACCAATTCCCAAACTTGGTTGTCATACATGGATTGCATCTCAACGTTCATGGCTTCAAGCCATTTGTCACAATCATTCTTGGACATTGCATCACGGTATGTGGTTGGTTCATCCGAATCTACCACGTAGCAACCTTCTACAAAAAATCCATATCTTTCGGGTGGATTGCTAACTCTACCAGATCTGCGAACGTTTTGTGTGTTTTGATCAACCACTTGATCACTTTCAACAATCTCTTGTTGAGTGCTAGTATCAACCAATTGTGTATCATCTTGTGATTCTTGATCCTCATCAAATTTCACTGTTCTACTATTAGTTCCTTCCTTAAGGAACTTAGTTTCCAAGAATTTACCCTTTCGAGCAATAATAACATTTTGCTCACTAGGGTCGTAAAAGTAATATCCTATATCATCTTTAGGATAACCTATAAAGATACATTTAGTGGATCGGACTTCTAATTTGTTTGGGGTGTATTGCTTTACATAAGCTTCACAACCCCAAACTCTTAAGAATGATAGCGATGGAGCCTTTCCATGCCATACTTCAAAAGGTGTCTTCTCCACTTTCTTGGTTGGAGCCATATTCAATATGCGAACAGCAGAAAGTAAAGCATAGCCCCAAAATGATAGAGGTAAAGTGCTTCTAGCCATCATCGATCGAACCATATCTAATAGGGTACGATTTCTCCTTTCAGACACACCATTATGTTGTGGTGTTCCAGGTGGAGTAAGTTGTGAAATAATTCCACAACTCTTAAGATGATCTTGAAAAACACCACTTAGGTATTCACCTCCTCTATCACTACGAAGTACTTTGATTGTGGTCTTGAGTTGTCTTTCTACTTCAGTTTTGAAGTCTTTGAACATTTCAAAAGCTTCATCTTTGTGTTTCATTAAGTACACATAACCATATCGACTATAATCGTCAATAAAGGTAATGAAGTATCTTTCACCATTCCTAGTCATTGGTCTAAAAGGACCACATACATCCGAATGTATGATACCCAATAATTCTTTTGACCTTTCAAAAGTTTTATTAAAGGGTTGCTTTGTCATTTTGCCTTGTAAACAAGATTCACATACATCAAATGAATCATACTCATTTGTTTCTAGAATACCATTCTTGCGAAGAGTTTGCATGCGATTCTTGCTTATATGTCCAAGGCGACAATGCCAAAGATAGGAATCACCCAAGTCCTTCTTGAGTTTCTTGGTGCTGACATTGTACATTGAACTACTATGTGACATACCACTTTGATCTATTTCATATATACCATTCATGGGTATAGCTTTAAAATAAAACATGCCATTCATCAAAACATGAATATCATAATCTATAAATTTAAGATCAAAGCCACATTGTTTTAAAAGAGACACGGAAATAATGTTTCTCCTTAACTTAGGAGCATACAAAACATTCTTCAAAATTACTTCCAAACCACTTGGAAGCTTTAACAAGTAGTCTCCTTGGGCTTGGACTTCAACTCTTGCTCCATTGCCCATAAAGAGACTAATGTCCCCTTTGTTGAGTTGTTTACTTCTTTTGAACCCCTGCAACAAATTGCAAATGTGAGTTCCACATCCGGTATCAAGTACCCATGTATTTGAAGAAATAACATTTAGTTCAATATGTATAGTAAAGATAATACCTGAGGTATGCCCCGCATCCCTCTTATCTTTTAACGCATTGAGATAGGTCGGACAATTCCTTTTCCAATGACCTATCTCTCCACACTCAAAGCATGGATCTTGCGCCGCAACCTTTTGCTTCTTTTCCTTCGGTTTGATGGGCGTGATGGCTTTCCTCTTTCCCTTTCCTTGGACGTGGCCCTTGCCCTTAGCAACACTTGCTTTGGGGTTGGAGTTATGTCCCCTTTTTCCTTCATTGATTGTTAGAACGGGTAAAACCCTTTTACCCATTCCCGCTTCGGCCGTTCTTAGCATTGCGTGAAGCTCACCAATGCTTTTGTCCCACCCATTCATGTTATAATTCATGACAAAGGTTTCAAACCTTTTGGTCAAAGAGTTGAGGATCAAATCCGTAGCCAACTCATTAGACACGGGACAATTCAACCTACGAAGCTTTTCGATGTAGCTTTTCATCTTTAGGACATAAGATGAGACGCTTTGGGTTTCCTCCATACGACATGCATGAAACGCTCGAACCGTTTCGAAACGTTCCGCTCTAGCTTGTTGAAGGAACATTTCCTTCAATTGAGTTATCATGTCGTATGCCCCATGATGCTCGAAATCCTTTTGGATTTCGGGAATCATAGTCCCTAACATGAGGCAAGAGGCTTGCACCGAATCTTTGGTGTACTTGACCCAATCGTTATACGCCTCCTCATCTTCCACGTTAGGCTCGTCGGGAATGGGATCGTCTAAGACATATGATATCTCTTCTTGCTTGAGAACTATTCTCAAGTTGCGATACCAATCCATAAAGTTATTATGGTTTAGACGATCCTTTTCAAGGATGGTTCTTAAGGATAGGTTACGGGTGTTATGGGTAGAGGTGTTTGCATTGTTAGCGGCCATCTACAAAATTTAACAAAGTTTTATTTTAGTATTATGAACAATTTAATTATTAATACCCTTTTATTCCAGATTTTAAAATAATAATTAAATTCTAGAATCCAACGATAAATCAAATTTCGGTTAGGTGACCTTTATCCCGTTATTTGATTTAACAAGGTAGTCAACCTTGACAATTGCAACCCTTTGCAACTTCTAGAGGTATGGGACCATTCGAAATCCTTATTTCGTGTTGGCATGTTTATCCCATCAACACCATTGGATCCCATGCTTAGGTGACCTTTATCACATGGTTTCCAATTCAAGTCGTCCTACTTGTATAAACATGTAAGATTAACATACAAGTGGTTAGGTGACCTTTATCCCACAAATATGTTAATATTACCCTAAGTATATTAGTTTGCTCAAAATGGTTAGGTGACCTTTATCCCATTTAAAGTTCCCTAATACGTTAAGTGTCATACAAAAGGATGGTGTTAGACTTGTTTCTTTGGTAATTATGAAAAAGGGATTTTAAATTTTCAAATATTCTAGTTGAAAAACATTATGCCATATCCTAACATGCATTTAGAAATATGGCGATTTTGAAAACCAATTTTCAAGGTTCTAGTTATAATAAAACCAATTTTATTATAGGTGAGTGATCGCTTAGTTTTAATAAACCCATTTAATTTAAACTAATTGACGCGATATTACCAAATATATATTAGAACCCGTTTTATGCTTGTTGTCGTTCCTATGTGACGGTTTGGATATCCTAATATCTATCAACCACACATTACATTAAGTAAAACAAACAACCAAGCATACACATGCAAAATATAGTCATAACCGAAAACCGCTAAATTTGACCATACTTGTTAGCCGAAACAAGTATAGGTCATAAGTCACACCTAAGGGACAAAACATGACACAAGGATGGAATGTTGACTCCCACTTGATCTTGCATCCAAATGCTTCAAGTATCCTTTCCAAGTTGTTGTGTTCTTGTTGGGCTTGTTAATGGGCTCCAAACTTCCAAAAGTCTTCTTGGGCCCAAGAGTGAAATTTATGGGCCTAATGGGCTTGAATCCCATGATGGGCCGGTGAGGCCCAACAAGCCCAAAATTTCGGTCCAAGGCCCAAATCCACCAATTCTTGCATCTTCAATTTTTACAAAATGTATCCTAATACATATTTTTCTAAAAAAAAGGAAAATGCAACTAATCTATTTATTACATACCAATTTATGAATAAATAAATTACACAAGCCTAAGATTATGAATTATTACAACCATATTGAATAATAAACATAATCAACATACACAAACAACAATCAACACATCCAAGGTCTAGGTTTCGGTTATGACACAATCAAACATACCAAATGTTCTAAGCATGCAACCTAAGCAACCAATGCCCAAAATATCATAAAGACAAAAGGTGCCCCCCCCCCAAGAGGCTACGGCCACCCCCCCCCCCCCCCCCAAAATTTACAATTTTGATATTTCAACATCCAAATGTTAAATGGTTTCCTAAGATCTTTCCATGCATGTCAAGATCTTACAAAACCATGAGGGGTAAAATCCACTAAATTTTCGGACCTCCCTTTTCACCCATGAAAAATCCGAAATTTATGAACACAAAAGAAGCATAAGTCCTTGTAACCGGCTCTTGATGCCATTGTTGGGTTTTATACAAGGTTATCAAAGTTTCAAGTTAACCATTTTAACATGAAAACGCAACGGAAGCTAAGATTTTAAAACAAGTTATGAACATACCATTATGTTAAAACTAAAACCCAAAGAGCTAGGATCAAAATTACAAGAACAATATGCTCACAAAATGTAAATTGTACCTTCTTCTACCTTTAGAAGAACAAGTGGATTGTTGAAGAGGATGGTGGATGAATGACAAGCCTCCAAAGAAGAAGACCTCAAGAGTATGATACCCCAAGCTATTTGTGACAACACCAAGTTGTTTTGCTAGGATTTATGAACACAAAACAAGCTCACCAAGCTCTCTATTTTTCTGCTGCTGCTGCCGTGAGTTTATTAGAGAGGAAGAGAGAGATATTGAAGCTTGAATACACTTGAAAGGATTCAAAAACAAGACCCAAAATGCATGTGTGTTGAATGGAGGAACATAAAAGGAGAACCAAAGAGCATCTTGATCTTTGATTGGGTAAAACCACCACCCCCACATGGGTGGCCGGTTTTTGTTTTGTTTTCCTTTTTTTTTTTTTTTTTTTTTTGTTTTGTTTTTACAATTAAAACATCTCCATCTCATACTTTATAAAACTAATTTTATAAAACATACATGCTATCTTAATTATTCAACCAATTTAAATAATTAATTTATATATAAATAAATTATCCAGATAATTTATTTAAATCATCAAGTGTAATTATTTAGAAAACCAATTTTCTAATTGCGCAGTGTTCGGTATTCGTCTAAGTGATCAAATCACTAAAAGAATACATTTGGTGTTGTCTAGCTTGTTATTGGGTATGACCCGACTTGGATCAAACACAGTTAGCCACATTAATATAAATATGTGTCTCGGGCATATGAAATTCCAACATATAAAGATTACAAATTAAGCCAGTAAGTGATTACATATACTAGAATATTTGTCTGTCATTATAATCCCATATGCTCTCCTCATTACTCATAAGTCAACAATGCATACTAATTGACCAAGAAGATTGACAATTAATATACAAAATGCAGTAACCATAAATCAACTATCTTGAATGCAATTCACTAAAAAAGTACACATGTATGTTAAATAAATAAGTGGAAAAAAGAATATGAAAAAAACACTAAATTAGTTAAACCTCAACTAAACTACATTAGGTAAAAGCAATATTCACTAAAACAATTAACTAACAAATTAGTTAATCCCCAAATCAAGTTCAATGGAAAAGCATATAAAGAAACACTAAACTGGTTAAACCTATATAATAAACCGCATTAGTGTTAAAAAATAGACACTAAGAACATTTAACTCTAATGAATAACTTAATCCCTAAATCAAAAAGAGCATATTAGAAGGTGGTTTTGATCAGTTTGAAATCCACCACACAATGTAACCTAATTGACGAAACCATTCCAAGTATACGAATTGCTGCAACAGGCAAACATGTAAACCTAATTGACCAAAACGATTGACAGCTAATATACAAAGTTTAGCAGCATAATCGAACAAATACAAATGAAATCAGGAAATGAAATATGACAACGAAGAAGAGAACTAAACCTTTAAACATGCGTGCTCAGCTCGTCTTTAATGGATGGATACCTACTGCAAGCTTCGGCGGAGGGCGCGTGTAGATCTGACTCTAAAACTGCCATAAACACCATCTTCTGTTAGATAATAATAGTAGAAGAAGAAGATTGAGAAAGAACAGAGACTGGATTATTTAGTAGATCGTGTATGAAATCACTTTCCTTGATTAACAATTCGACCCTAATTGCATGGGTTACACGAATTTTAATCTTGAGATAATCTATAAAACAATTATGATTGAAGGCAATCCATCATAGTCCCAAAATCTGAAAACTGTATATCGTTTGTGTTATGAGAGAGTGCCAATAAATAACCAAAGCCATAACTGAAAAATTGCCGTTAACAAACGGTTGTTTTTTATAACTACCAGAAGTAGTTATCCTTATCCAAAGAATTATGGATTTCAAAAAGTTCAAACCACGTTTCCTAAGGAATATAATAACAACTTGGTTTTATTAGATTAATATTAAATTAATATATCTATATTATCGTAAATCAAAATCATATATATTAGTTGAAATAAATATATTATAGAACGTTTAATATATTAGTTATAGAATTTAAATTAGTCTTACATACAAGTGTGCACTCCGCACAAACCCGCTTGCATCAGATCATAATTTAAATTCTCATTGGCACTCGTGTTTATTCTAGTTACATAAAATAGCAAGTGACACTAAAATCACTAACATCTTCTTCACCTCTGATTCACATATTTTTTGGAGCGATTAATCGATCGGATTCTGGAGATAAGATTTTTCAGTTTTGACTCCAATAGATGGAGTTGATATGGAGGCTGTGATTTTAAAAGCCCTCATCTCATTTAAACAAATAAAACCGGGTGGGTTTTTAGAAACATAAAATTAGGTTTAAAGATGACACCCAAATATTCAAAATATATCCCGCCATACTTGATTTTATCTTTATGACACCAAAATGATGACACACAAAAATGTGCGTCGTCTATCCTTTAGATTTTTTAAAAGATGACATATTTTTAATGACATTCGTTTTTGCACGTCATAAATAACTGTGTGTCATACTTTGCAGATCATTAAAGCCTATTTTTCTAGTAATGAAATTATAACAAAAGATGATAATGTTTTATATGCAAGGTTGCAAAGATGCTAGGCGGATCCTAGACGATTGATTGAGGAGTTGGGTGTATTCGAAGTACTCGGGTGGTACTCGAAAAGTGCTCGGAAATGTTAAATATATTTGGAGATTATATATATGCAAAATATAAGTGAATGTCAATACAAATAAGAAAAATACATTTTAAATACTAAATTATTCTAAAAATCGTTAATCATTAGTTAAAAAAATGAAAATTTCTCTAATATTATAGAATTACGATTTATATTTTTAAGTTAAAATCGGCACAAGTTGACCGACTAGATGTGATTCTGGCCGAGGATAACCAACTTTGATAAGTTCTTAGTAACTAGGCGGAATTAAAGAAATCGCCTCTGCGCCAAACCGTGTAGCGAGTACTTGGGGAGTACTCGGCCTTGTTGATCTGTTTTTATAACATTGTTCAGATGAATGACATAAAAAATGAAAATCATATATAAAATTAACATGAGCAAAACACGCTTTTATATTGCAATTTCAAAAGAGATGAATGAAAACTCCATGAATCATGGAGGTTTAATGAATATGTGAAAATAGAATTGCTATTCATTCATAATTTCTTCTTGTATTTATAATCTTAGAACTATAAATATTGTTCACTAAATTTCACCACATTCATCTCTGACACTCAAATACATATATAAATTGATTTAAAAAAATATATATATTTAATTTCATTAAAGTAAGTAGTTTGATTATATTGATATAGCCTCATCTGTATATTTTTAATTCCTATAATTTAGATTATTATTTATTTAATTAAAAAATAAATTGATTTGTTTTAATTACACATAAAATATGTTTTTTTGAAAAAATAAAAGAATAATTTTAAAGATGAATTTAATGAATCTTTAGATGATATGTATCTGAGTATCTCTATCTTATAATTTAAAAAGTTAGTTTGCTTCGTTCCACTTAAATTTGTGACGTGTTTGGAATGTAAATACACCAAATGACAAATATAAATATCTCATTAAATCTTTCATACGGTTCTTATTTCATTAAAACCCCCCTCTCTAGCCGGAGATCATAATCTTCCCCTTGACGGACTCTTGTTCATCTCCGTTCTTGCCATGAGCATTAGATCCAAATGCAGAAAGAAAAAATGGACATTTTAGTAGTTTATAATTATATTATCAATAAAGCATTCTTTTAATGTTTATATGTGTAGAGGTAGGGTATTAAACCCACCGTTTAACAAGTATAACACTCAAATCCAGCGCAACCAGAACGCTGGGCGGAACATACGGTGGGAATAAATGCCATGCGCCAGGCATAACACATGGCGCTAAAGTTACTTCTTAATATAATACACATTCCCTGACGCCTAGGGAATGGTGGCTCAAAGGTCTCAGAAGCATGGGACAAAAAGGTACAATCTACATGGGAATAAACACCCAACCAATGGGGACCAGACAAC
The DNA here is from genome assembly GCF_021521415.1 of Bidens hawaiensis. Classification (NCBI taxonomy): domain Eukaryota; kingdom Viridiplantae; phylum Streptophyta; class Magnoliopsida; order Asterales; family Asteraceae; genus Bidens; species Bidens hawaiensis. Next base: position 740,141 of record NW_027491121.1, on the reverse strand, counting down.
ACATAAAGGACGGTACAAAATAGTACAAAACGTCTTTGTCAAAAGGCCAGAATGCCCAACAACTTCCACCAACCTCCACGATCTCACGAATGGAGAATATTATTGGTGGAGGAACCTGACAAGGTGGTTGACCATCCTCTCTCTCTCTCTCTCTCTCTCCTCCGGCTATAAATGCCAGTTGATCTCCGAATGGTAAAGGATATACTCTCTCAGACTATCACTATCAATACATTCCATACTACCAAGTACTGATTCTCACGCCGGAGGGTGGTTACGAGAGAATCCCCCCCCCCCCCACAAATTCCTCGTAACGAGCTCACGGTGTTCTGTTTTGCAGGATACGCTTGTTAGGACACGATTTTTATACTGAGGATCCTTTATCCTAGACTGTCTTATAGATAGTTTATCCTTGAAATATACTTCGGGATATAAAGGATCGACGATCCTCGGTATTATTTATTTACTAACGATTGCATTTAGTATGGTGATGTGTTAGATAGGTGTATCAACTTGAAGACGCATTTGCATCGATTATCCTCGTGGAACATCCTATAGCTGGAATATGGATATAGGATCCTAATTCAACATAGCTGATTATGGACGAACTCTCTAGAAGATCGAAGTTTAAATATCACCAACGGCTGAACGACTGGTTCTTCCGCTTTCCTCGCTATTGAACGAGTATTCGCACATGGTCAAAGTCATGGAGCGGCTAGTGGAAGACTTCCGTCTAATTAGGAGATATTGTTATTATTATGTTATTATTTAAACGAGTAATGATCGACTAGATAAGACACACTTGTATTCACACACTAGAGCAGATTCAATAATTCTCTCTACGCACTAGCTTACATTGTAACCTCGATCATTTACTCCAAAAGCATTTGTAACCACTTTTCGATTATTAATAAACTTGACGGTGATAGTTTTCACCGTCCGGGGGTTTTTTGTGCCGGAGACCACGATAATCATATACTCACCGATCAAAGGTTACCTTGTTGATCATTGACTAAAGTAATCCGACCAAAGATTATCTTATTAATCCTTAACCGGAGTTATTTTACCAACGATTACCTTGATAAGTTTTGACCGAAGTAAGACTATCGTGATTAAGGGCTTTTTCCCTCGTGATCAAATCATTGTGTTCACCAATATTAAGCTTATACACTTGTCATTATCGAGCTAGCACCTTACCTCACATAACAGATTTGGATACTTGATCCTTAGTATATTTTTGTCCAAAAACAATTTGGCGCCCACCGTGGGGCAATTGGTGCAATAATCCAGAAAACGCCTTATCAATATTCAACCTTTCATACCCATATCACCATCGATGGCCTCTCAATCATCCTCTGCTTCATCAACCATGCCGACTACGGCCCCTCTCTCATCGAGAACTTTGCCACCGCTGCCTACGCCAATCACGGGAGCACCAACGGCTGCTGCTGCTAGAAGCAAGACGCAACTACCAGTCTTCCAGAACTCAAAAACTGCTGCTGCTGCCTCGGTGGTTAGTACTAACAGTGATGTTTCATCTATGTTTTCGCAGGTCAAAGCATACATGGAGCAGCAGAACAAGACTAATCAGAAGATCCTACGTGAGATTGAGGATCTCAAGAAGAACAAGAGGCTAACAGAGGATCTCACCTCCATGATGCCCAGGATGTTGGATTTCAGCCTTCCAGAATCCATGGCGCAGTTTTCGCAAGGATCATCCATCCTCCAACCAGGGTCTATGGGTCGACAGACTCAAGGATCCTCAATGTTTCAGTCAGGATCCTCTATCCTTCAACAAGGGTTCACGGGTCACCAAGCTCAAGGATCCTCACTCTTTCAGCCAGGATCCTCTATTCTTCAACAGAGGCCCATGAGTCAACAAGCTCAAGGATTCTCCTTAGATCAGCCAATGTCATCTAACTTCCATCAAGGATCCATCGGTCAGCAAAGCCAAGGATCCTCATATTATCAACGAGAGTCAACCTTCTTTCCGCTGGGATCTGCTGGGACTTATCCTCAGCAAGGATCCTTCTTTCAGAATCAAGGATCCTCAGAAGTACAACAGCAACGATCCTCCGAAGTCCATGAGGAGATATAATCCCCATGCAGACCATAGCTTCTGGAGGGCCTACTCCGATTGCTGACTCCTCTTATCCCAGATACTCGTCTGGAATACCAAATTCCACCCAGCAGAGAGGTAACTGGTACAATCCTATATCTTTAGATACTAACCATGTTCCCATGCAGGATTCAGGTATCAACCAGGCCATGGCCAGCGAATTACAGAAGTTAAAGGATATGATATCCAGTGTCCCGGGAGTGATACGTCCAATTCCTGAAATACCGGAGGGGAGTCACAAATTGTCAAGATTCGCTCCACCCATATGTGATGCTGAAATTCCAAAGCGGTTTCAAACTCCCAACATGAAGATGTATGATGGGAGCACTGATCCTGAGGAATATGTTGCCCAATATTGGGAGAGAATGGAAATTAATCCTGTATCTGAGAAACTCAAAAAGGCTTGCCTTTGTAAAGGATTTGGAGCCACATTAACGGAAGCTGCACTAAAATGGCTGCTAAGTCTTCCCCCTTTCTCGGTTACATCTTTCTCTCATTTAGTTAATTTGTTTAACACTCAATTTT